>NC_044989.1:88609656-88934524 GCF_008728515.1 Papio anubis
GAAAGTGAAGAACCACTGGGGCTATTTAAGGATTCATACAGTGAGACATTATTTCTGGAAACCTGGAATTCTGGTGCCTCAGTTGAAGAGAGTCCAAGAATCAAAGTGCAAATTGTTCAAGGATTTTTTTTTTAGAACCACAAAATATCCAAATAGAGCAGAGATGCTAAAACTGAGTGGCCACCACACTACCTGTCAGTAAAGGAAGCAGCTGGTGTAATCTAGTAAACATTGATGGTTTTGTTGAAGTTTTTGTTTCAGGTTGAATCGCTGTGTGAGGGCAGTTACTCGCTGCAGACAGAAATAAACTGCAAAATCTTCAGGCTCCAGGCTGCTGATGGTGAGAGTGAACTCTGTCCCAGATCCGCTGCCACTGAACCTGTCCGGGATGCCAGTGGCCCTGCTGGATGCGCCATAGATGAGGAGCCTGGGAGCCTGCCCAGGTTTCTGCTGGTACCAGGCTAACCTGTTGCTAACACTCTGACTGGCCCTGTAGGAGAGGGTGGCTCTTTCCCCTGGGGACAAAGACAGGGTGGCTAGAGACTGCATCAACACTGTTTCTCCGGTGGTATCTGAGATTGGAAAGAAAACAGAAACGTACTCATGTAATCTAGATCAAGAGTAGAGTCAAAATTGTTGATCTACATTGAATTTTAATTATATTTCTTGCTGAGCAGAGGTGGCAGGAGTTTTCACTGATATGCAAAACCAGGTTATGTTCCCCTCACCTGGGAGCCAGAGCAGCAGGAGGAAGAGAAGCTGTGCTGGGGCTTCCATGGTTCCCTCTGGGTCCTAACAGAGCAGTTCCTCCCCAGAGCTCTGACCCAGGCATTGATATGGGCTCTGGAAGGTAGGGCAGCTGGGAGGGACATGCAAAGCAGCTGGGGTGGGAGCTGGGTTTCCAGCTGCAGGGACCACCTGCTTCTTCCTCTCTGCACCGAGCATCCTGCACCTCCCTGGTTTTCAGGTCAGAAAAGTCTGTTGGCTCAGTCTGAGTGTAAAACTTCCCCCTTTTGCTCACAGAATTTCACTCCTGTGTCTTTCTTCTCTTCAGTCACCCAAATTCACCCAGAGAATATTTGGTACAAGCCTGTTAATAATAATATAGAAGGCTGGGTTTTCATTTCTCTCATCCTATCCTCAATATGCCCAGTCATTTCCCTAAGTGCACTATTGGACCCATTGAAATGAAGACTCTGGTAGAACTTAATCTTCCAGGTATACCTTTCATTTGCTTGTTAGTAATGTTTTGTGAGGGTCCTGAAGCTTTCCATCAACCCAAACACATACCTTCTTTGAGTTCAAAAGTTAAAACTTCTGTTTACAGTCACATGTCCTGGCAGGCCCTGATATAGATGCTCCATGGCTTGCCGATTGCTTGAAATTAATCAAGCAACTAAACTTCTCTGTGTCTCTGTTTCCATATCTGTATAACTGTGACATTAATTGTACCTACCTTACAGTGCAGTTGACAGTTTAAAAATAAGATAAAATATTTACAATAGTATTCAGGATGTTATGCAAGTGACAATTAATTTTGCTTTTACTGTTTAAATATTCAGCACTACAGTCATCACCATTATCATAAATATACTTACTTAGTATGGACAGTATTCTTCAATATAGTCCAAGAATGTTTTATCCAGAAATTAAATTCTAGGGCTTTTTCTTCACTAACTGTACACACTCTTAAAATCCTAATGATTTGTTCTTAATCTGTGCTAAAGTACTCAGACCTTCAATCATTCCCACCCATCCCTGTCTAAGGCATTACTACTCATCATCCATTATCAAAATGTTACCTTATAAAAGGTAACCATGTCCTGTTACTGTCCTTCTTTCTTATGTAATCTTTATCCTACCTTGTTATCTTTTGTCTAATTCTTGCCCCAGGGCTGACAATAAGGCAAAGCTACCATCATTACTTGTGGGCTTGCTCCAGTATAATTATGTCAGGCTTGCTATCTTGGAAATGAGGACTCTGTCTTGCAAAGAAACATATTCATTGGGTCAAGGTGTTATCAAATAAATGATTTTATCTACTTGTGATTCAATAATTAATTTAGACTGACTTGAACAGATTTTTTTTAATGACAAAAAGGAGAAGATGACACCAGCTATTGTAACTCTTACTTCATGGAGTTTTACATATATATTAGACGTATGCTGGGCATATGTGTGCAGTGATGATCCAAAACTGAATGGTACCTGGTTTAAGGAATGCCTGTGTTACATTGTGTCTTGTCTGCTTTTCCAATTATGAACAAAAAGCTACAGTACTATTTGTATGAGTATCAAATCTACTAGCTGCCTGAGATAGAAGGAGAGAAGATTTACTGAGATAAAAGCCTTGGAAGTAGGAGACGTTTATCCTGTGATGTTATGGCTGTTCCTGTGGTTGCCTTTGTTAGGAAATACAGTGAGAGTGAAAGCAGGTAGATTTACAAGCTCTGCTCTGCCTCATACTCACAAGCCCCTCTACAGATGGACAGATGGTGGTGCAGGAATCTCTGACACCTCTCAGAAGTCTTTTTGCTCTTTCCAGAATCTTTCCAGACAAGTGTTGTTTTGTGTCACAGATTAGGTAGAGTTGGGTGTAGAAGAAAGGACTAGAGCAAGGGAAGAAGTTTTCAATCAAAGGTAGTTCTTGTAGACACAGGGAAATGGGGTTTTTCATAGATTTATGCCATACCTCTATCATGTTGGGGAGAGAGGCATCAAACCAGGCTCATTCCTGAAAGAATCAGAAGATTATTTTAGACAGAAACAATGATGAGTTTCTTGTCAAAAGGATGTTTAAAATTCAAAGCTACTGATTTTTTTGTTGTTTTTGAGATAGAGTACTGCTCTTTCACCCAGGCTGGAGTACAGTGGTATGATCTTGGCTCACTGCAACCTCCGTCTCCCTGATTCAAACTATTCTCCTGCTTCAGCCTCCCAAGTAGCTGGGATTACGGGCATGTGCCACCACACCTGGCTAATTTTTGTATTTTTAGTAGAGATGGAGTTTCGCCATGTTGCCCAGGCTGGTCTTAAACTCCTGACCTCAGTGATCTGCCTGCCTTGGCCTCCCAATGTGCTGGGATTACAGTCTTGAGCCACTGTGCCTAGACCTACTGATGTATTAATATTATTCATCTTCTTGAATACACCAAGTGGTAAAGTGCAAATCCACAATTTAAACTTGAGATTTCTACTCCTATGTGAACTAGTGAGGAACAAAAAATTTATATCAGTCGGGAGATGATGCTTGACAGTGGTCAGTTTGTGAAGTGGAGGCTTGTGTCACAGTACTTTTTACGCTGTTACATATGAAAATGGTGAATGGCCTCATACCCAGAAGAATCAGCGTTTCTCATGAGCCATACTACCACAAGAAAGAACTGAATTGAAGCCTGTGACTACCTGATGAAGGGTGTATAAAGAAGAGGGAAAGAAAAAGGACACAAAACACAATATGGTACATGGAAAGAAGAAAGTCATTACACAGCCTATAAGAGTAAAATAATTAAAGAGAGGATGTTATGAGTAGTTTTTGACAACTAACTTGACAAAAGTGGTGCAGGGAAGGTTCTTGGCCTCACTTAGGAAGGAGCACAGCGTAAGCGGGTGGTGGAAGGAAACGGCTTTACTGAGGTGGCGGTTACAGCTCTGTGACTGCTCTTGTGGAGCGGAGCTACCCACAGGCAGTGTGACTGGAACAGCAGCGCAGGGGCAGTTTCACACTCATATTTATCCCCACTTTTAATGACATGCTAATTAAGGAGTGGGTTATTCAGAGGTAGATAGAAAATGGGCAGTAACTTTCAGGTGTTGCCATGGCAATGGTAAACTGACAGGGCACTGGTGGGCATGTCTTATGGACAGGTGCTTCCAGTGTCTCTTCCTTGTTTTAGCTAGTCTTCAATCTGTTCCAGATTTGAGTCCCACCCACCTCCCACCTCTTTCCCCACTCAGAGATTAGATACTCCTCCTTAATCTTAAGGGGACTGGAGAAGAGCAGAGTCCATTTTCCGTAAGTGCTTCCTGCTGACTTTATGGGTGCAGGCCTTCCCTAGCATTTGAGGAGTAAAAAATCTCTGATACCCGAACTAAGGGACCCAATGGCAGGATGTTTTCATTTGTGGGGTCAGAAGACAGAATGGATTGGAAGACTTGTTACAGATCGTATTATCTTTACATGAAATGTAGAAGATATATATTTTACTAGGAGGTTAAACAAGAAAATTATAATTGGAAGAGCGAGAAAAATTAATGCACCTATGTCCATCCACAGAATCACGTTATTAATCTATGTGTTTGCAAAACAACAGCCTTAAGTTTTCTATGTTTTATAAATGGAGGTTATGGTATCCACCTTTCATGCCTGCAGGACCTCATAAGAAACAGCTGGATAGCTGTACCCAACTAGTGACTTCCTGAAGCCTAACAGTAGTTGGAGTAATAACGAATATCTGATAAGGGCCTCTTTATTCTTGTTATAATTAATTCTTGGGGGATCCTTTTTTTTTTTTTTTTTTTTTTTTTTTTTTTTTTTTTTTTTGATAGAGCCTCGCTCTGTTGCCCAGGCTGGAGTCCAGTGGCACAATCTCGGCTGGGCTCACTGCAACTTCTGTCTCCCAGTTTCAAGCTATTTTCATGTCCCATCCTCCCGAATAGCTGGGATTACAGAAATGCACCACCATGCCCAGCTAATTTTTTGTAATTTTAGTAGAGATGTGGTTTCACTATGTTGGCAAGGCTGGTTTCGAATTCCTGGCCTCAAGTGATCCACCCACCTCAGCCTCCCAAAGGGCTGCGATTTTAGGCATGAGCACCCAGCCAGTTTCTTCTTTTTAAGTTTTTAGTAAGGCTAAGTCTTCTGGTTGAACAAAGAAGTTATTTTTTTCTTTTGTGGAAAAGGGCACTATTTTATTTTCATCATTTTAAAAGGTCTTTTGAATCTGACCTACATTTCAGATGTGGCAGAGCGAGGTGTGTCTGACTCCCTATTTCCCACCATGGCCTGAATTAGACTTTTTAAGGTTTCTTTGGTAGTTCCTTTGGACAAGGGGCTTGGAATAAAAAAATCTATAGCCAATTAAATATTCTAGGCCAGACAGAATGGAGGTGGGAAGGCACTCATTAGTCCTTAAGTGGGTAGATCAAGAGGTCAGGAGATCGAGACTACTCTGGCTAACATGGTGTAACCCTATCTCTACTAAAAATACAAAAAATTAACCTGGTGTGGTGGCGGGTGCCTGTTGTCCCAGCTATTTGGGAGGCTGAGGCAGGAGAATCACTTGAACCCAGGAGGCAGAGGTTGCAGTAAGCCGAGATCACACCACTGTACTCCAGCCTGGTTGATAGAGCGAGACTCCATCTCAAAGAAAAACTAATATTTTAAAGCAGTATAAAAATAAAAAAGTAAAGACCCAAATAAGGTTACATATGTTAAGAAACATTAAGTACATAGAATAATACTATATTGGGGGAAAACATTGCTTCCACAGACCTCTAGGACAAAACACTTTAGCATCAAGGCCGCAACAACAGTCAGAATTGGAGGTGAAAAAGTCACAGGAGCTGATGAAGGAGCTAAAGGAGATAGCAACTATCCCAGGTCTTTTTAGAGGGAGAAAAGTTAAAAGCAGCAAAACACAACAGTTGAAACTCTAAGACACCAATCTCAGAAGTTTTAAAAGAATCTCATTATTGTATCAAAATCAAAATTTTCTTTTTTTTTTTGAAATGGAGTCTCGGCCGGGCGCGGTGGCTCACACCTGTAATCCCAGCACTTTGGGAGGCCGAGGCGGGCGGATGACGAGGTCAGGAGATCCAGACCATCCTGGCTAACATGGTGAAACCCCGTCTCTACTAAAAATAAAAAAAATTAGCCGGGTGTGGTGGCAGGCGCCTGTAGTCCCAGCTACTGGGAGGCTGAGGCAGGAGAATGGTGTGAACCCAGGAGGCGGAGCTTGCAGTGAGCCGAGATCGCGCCACCGCACTCCAGCCTGGGCGACAAAGTGAGACTCCGTCTCAAAAAAAAAAAAAAAAAAAAAAAAAAAAGAAATGGAGTCTCACTCTATCACCCAGGCTGGAGTGCAGTGGGGCAATCTTGGCTCACTGCAACCTCCGCCTCCCAGGTTCCAGTCATTCTCCTGCCTCAGCCTCCCAAATAGCTTAGCTGGGATTACAGGTATGTACCACTGCTTCTGGCTAATTTTTGTATTTGTAGTAGGGATGGGGTTTTATCATTTTGGCCAGGCTGGTCTTGAACTCCTGACCTCAAGTGATCCACCTACCTCGACCTCCCAAAGTACCGGAATTATAGAAACAAGTCATTGCATCCAGCCTCAAAAACAAAATTTCTATAATTTAGCAAATCAATAATTAAAAAAAAAAAAAAAGTTTCAATATGTAGACCATTTTCTAGAAAGTCTACCACAAACAATTTTTCTTCAATTATAGCAGGTTTAATCATGCACAAAATTTCTTTTATAAATTCCTGTTCACAAACCTTACCTTGACTTACACAGGCTCCCTATAACATGCTTGAGCTTTCTAACTTCACCTATACTATACCTTTCTTAGACAATTAGTCAATTTACTCTAGGACAAGAATTTATCATGCAAGATCCTTTTTCACACAAAGTTACTCTTTCTTTATATCCCTCCCTGAAAAAACATATATCTTCCACCTGTAACTCTCCTCATATCTCTCTTTATTTACTGGTTTCCTCATATTTTGAACCTCTCTTTTAATAACTTCCAAATTAGACAAAAATTATTTTCCCAATAAAGATTGCATTTGTTTGACACATTTGATATATACCTAGGAAGCAAGAAATTATAAGCTGCCCACTAGACATTGGTGTTGTAGGAGGCAGAAAGAAATTATTTAGGTGGACAGTGAGGGTAAAGCAAGCCCTGGGAGAAAACTTTCCTTCTAATGGAAAGCAGCTCAAAAATAACCCCCTTTCTAATGTCATGCAGCTCAAAGAAATCCTTTCCTTTCCAACAAAAGGCAGCCTGAAAGTTCAGGCTGTAAAACACAGATTAGACAGCTGGGGCACAGAAGGGAAGTAGGGGGAGTCTCCTGGGTAATCTCCAAGCTTCACACTTATACAATGAGCCCCTGTAAAACAGGGCGCCTTAATAAGCATATTCCCTTCCCTCTAGGCACACTAAGATAGGGAAGCTAAAAGCAGACTAGGGGAATGCCTAGAGCTGCAAGAAGATGTCTGGAAACAGACACAGAAACTCACCCTCCCAGATAAGCAAAACAAAGAAACACAGGCTAAGAGTAAAAGCTAATAGACAACTCTGCTCTCTACAGATAGAACAACTGGTCCCAGCTAAATCTTCAGGCCTTGGGAAGATAAGGCACTCCTCCTCACTAGCCTATTCATACAAACCCTGACATTTTTACTCCAACTTGGCAGCCTGCCCGAGCCCCTCTCTGTGATGGAGGGCTATTCTTTTCTTTTTGCTATTAAACTCTTGCTCCAAACTCTGTGTGTGTGTGTGTGTGTGTGTGTGTGTGTGTCCGTGACCTCGATCTCCTTGGCCGTTGGAGCAAGGACCTTGGTATTTACCCTGGACAAGGAGGGTGCTTCATTGGCATTCTATAGATGAAAACCATTCTACAATTTTATGATTTTAACTAAACAAAAAGTTCACTAGTTAAAGTCATTTTAACCATTTTAAAGACTACCAACATTAGTGGCTTGCCTTAGTACAAATCTTAAAGTAAAATTTTAGAAAAGACAACATTCTCTTCAAACTAACAGATATAAACTAGTCTTATTTGTTTAATTTATGAGTGGTCTTTTATTTATAAGCCAAATTGATAGCATGGTAGACACAAAACATACCTCACAAACTAAGTGACTTACACAAAACAGCTGGATACAAGTTATTTACAAAACCAAGACTTGTCTACCTGGCTAAACTTTATTTGCCCCAATAGGCATGAAAGACAGTAAGAGGTAGGGAAGGGGATACCAAAACATGAAATAAGGAAGGAAGGGGGTGGGCCATGTTGCTCAAAGGGAGACCCCAGTATTATCTGGAGCTTTACTAGAGAGCTCACTCAGCAGTGGAGACACCAGAAAGATGTTCAACTGGCCACTTGTCCGCCAGTACAAAAGCTATCCATCAGGTTAAGGGTATGGGATGCTTGATAATTTTGTTACAGGAGTTATTAAGAAATTATTTTAGGCAGATAGAGAGGAAAAGGGGTTCTTGGAACATTTTTGTTTTTTTAAAGCAGCTCCAGAAATGTTTCTTTTCTGGAAGGAAAGTCCCAGCCCTTAGAGCCAGGCTGGCAAGCTTTGATATGCAAATACAGACCATTAGAAACTGGGTCCACCCAAACACTGCGATTACTGCAGTCTTCTCCTTGTCCGGACTATGACTGGCCACATGGCCACCCCTGCAAATCCCAATGTGTGTAGAACATCACTGTGCCTTGCATTTGCATATTAAAAGGTTAGGGTGGGAGGGCCAGCTTTTCGCAGCTATGTGAATGACAATCCCCTGGGCCCTATGTAAATCAGATCCCACCTCCTCCAGCCTCTCCATATAACTGGCTGTTTTCCGCCACAGCTTGGGATTTCCTGTCTCTGCTTGGAGGCACCCTTCCTCTGTCTCTGTGTAGGGGAGCTTCTTCCTTCTTTCTTGCCTATTAAACTCTCCACTCCTTAAAACCACTCTATGTGTGTCGGTGTCATTTTATCTAAATCGTTGTGAGACTCAGGACCCTGGTATTCCTCCAGTCATCGGAGCTGTATCAGCCTTGCTAGAGCAAGGCAGCTAGTTGGGGCTAGTGAAAGAAGGTTAGTTCTAGTATTGACAGGGAGCCACTTCCTCTCCCATCAGGGACACGTAAGACATTCTTATTGCCAACATCCCTTTTGCTTCTATTAACAGTAGGCACACTGATTCTGGCTGAAGGGCTGATACATCGGAGGCTCTCATGTGGGCATCCTAGACACTGATCTTGTAACACTTTCTCAGGATGGGCAACCCTGGGGTGGCAGGGTTTTAAAGCAGCTGCTAATAGTTGTGCTTATGGCTATTTCTTTTTATTATCTCCACCTCTTTTGTCCTGTCC
Source organism: Papio anubis (assembly GCF_008728515.1). Taxonomy (NCBI): domain Eukaryota; kingdom Metazoa; phylum Chordata; class Mammalia; order Primates; family Cercopithecidae; genus Papio; species Papio anubis. The sequence continues at coordinate 88,618,754 of NC_044989.1, forward strand.
CTATTGTTGTAAACTTTAGAAGCCATGTTTAAGAGTGACTCTTACAAGTTTAAGGTCTCATAGCAAGGACTTTAGGCAAGTGCTAGTTGGATAAGGGGGAGGGATGCTTGATGGCCTTAGGTTAAAATCCTAGGTTAGAGAACTGGTAGGACCTCCACCAGACCTGGGGGACTGAGGAGACTCCGGGGAGGCCGTGTAGGCCATCTAGGGAGAGCAGCTTGGAGCGGATTCTCGAGGTGTGGCTTCCTGGTGTCTGGAAATAACAGGAGGGAGTAAAGGGCCATAAAAGCATGTACACAAGAGATCATTTTTCTTTTTTTTTACAGAATAGGTCTAATTGTAAAATAGCATTAAAATGTATGGAAACATGTTTAAGACAAATCTCTTGGTTTTCTAATTTGTGTTGAACCCAAGTAGTGTTGTGATAGAAAATGAGTTTCTTCTTCTCTAAGCTGAATTTGAATTTGCTCCAATAGCCTAATAGACACCACAGTGGCAAGTCCTCTGTGATGCTCACCATTGTCCCCATGTCTAACAAGGATTTCTGCTGGACACAGAAGTTTTTCTAAGTCTAACAAGAGGGAAGGTGACTGGGCCATCACTGTTCTCATCTCAGATTTCCACTTCTTGCATAGGAGGTGTAAGTAGAGGTAGCAAGATGCTATGAAAGTGGATTGTAAGCATTTCTTAGTGGACAAAATATGAATAAAGCAGTATTTTGATTTTTAAAATTTTTATTTATTATTATTTTTTGAGACAGGGTGTCACTCTGTCACACAGTCTTGAGTGCAGTGGCGGGATCTTGGCTCACTGCAACCTTCGCCTCCTGGGTTCAACTGATTCTTATTCCTCAGCCACCTAAGTAGCTGGGATTACATGTCCTCGTCACCACGTCTGGCTCATTTTTTTTTTTGTATTTTTAGTAGCGATACGGTTTCACTGTTTTGGCCAGGCTGATTTTGAATTCCTGATCTCAATTGATCCGTCCACCTCAGCCTCCCAAAGTGCTGCGATTACAGGCATGAGCCACCATGCCCGGCCTTAAACCAGTATTGTTATTAGGTAAAGTGTAGAAGAAAAAGTGTAAATAAAGTGACAATAAGAAAACAAAATGCCATTATGGAAAATGGTAACTTTAGGGCAGAAACCAAGAAAAGACAAATCAAGATTCCCATAGGGTGAGGCTCCAATCCACAGTCCTAGGAGGAATGTCAATGCTGAAAACCCTGGAGCATTCAGGGAGTGGCCAACAATACTAAATGCTGAAAAGTCAGAGTACCCGAGGATCAGTCTAGGAGTGTCCCCACACCAAATGCCAGGAAACCCTGGAGTATCTAGAGGCCTAACAATGAAGAAAATGCTGGAGCCTCAGTGGGGTGGCCAACAGTGAGCCCCAAAGGCCTGGTTGTGGCCATAGAACAATGTGACTCTGGCTTCTTAGAGTCAACAGAACAGGAGAATTCTTACAACCAAGTGTCCTGCCTTAAACAAACATACTTATCAGGGAGCCACAGACAAAACTGCAAACCAAACATATACATCAGGGCAGGAAATAAGATAAAATGGCTGATGGATAAATAACTGGCATTAGAGGAAAAATGACTAAGAGAAAGAGCAACATATGTTACCGGGAGTCTTTACTCCCAGAGCTCCCAAGATGGTGGCGGGCTGCTTCCAAAATGGCAGGTGAGCCACTTCCAAGATGGTGGCAAGTCTCGTGTTCTCTGACCTGGGGTTCTTGGCCTCACAGATTCCAAGGAATGGGATCTTGGGCCAGAGGTGAGTGTTATAGCTCTATTAGAAGCCATGGGTCACGGAAGAGAACCAGGGAACCCAGTGACTAGGGTTCAGCTTGATTAGGACAAACCCAGGCCCTTAGCCATGCAGGAATATTGGTGAGCCTTTACCCTGATCAGGAGTGGCAATGGGTGCCTCACTGGATCAGGAGCACAGTGGACACCCTGCTGGATATGGAGGGATAGAAGTCAGTGGAGAGTCTGCCAGGGCAGCAAACAGCAGTGGTGGATGGCGAGCAAAAGCTCAGCTCCAGCCGTAACAAGAACAGACCAGAAGAGTGTAGTTGCAAGATTTAATAGGGTGAAATAGACTGGAAATAGAGCTCCCATACAAAGGGAGGGGACCCAAAGAAGGTAGCCATTGCCGGCTCGAATGCCTAAGTTTATATCCCGATCATTGTCCCTCCCGCTGTGCTCTCAGGCGATAGATGACTGGCTATTTCTTTACCTCTTGTTTTTGCCTAATTAGCATTTTAGTGAGCTCTCTTTACTATCTGATTGGTTGGGTATGAGCTAAGTTGCAAGCCCCATGTTTAAAGGTGGAAGCAGTCACCTTCCCAGCTAGGGTTAGGGATTCTTAGTCGGCCTAGGAAATTCAGCTAGTCCTGTCCCTCATGACATAGTCAGGTGTGCTATGGGGGACTTCAAATGGACTATCTAGTCAAAGGCCTTATTTCCTGGATCATCTGATATTGGGCAGGTGGGCAGGGGGACCCTTACAGGTGTGTAGGAGCCAAAATGGTGCCAAGCAATCTCTAATGTGGGGCCTGGGTGAAGATCCTCCAGGCTCCCCAGCTTGGGTGGGTTGGGCTCTCGCAGGGGAACTGGAGCACGGAGCGGCTGGCCTGCATGAAACAGTGGCTCTGTGGCCACTTGCGCATCTGCTTGGCTCCACTGCCTCTTAGGAAAGATGATGGCTCTTAAAACAGCCTTTGGCTGGTGTTAACTGCTCTGCAATGTTAGCAACTCTGTAGCTGTGATTGCTGTAGTGCTGATCACCGTCTCACCCTCTCTCACTGATGGCAGTCTTGCCATTTCTCCAATATTTGTCTTGCCCCTTGCTAATCGCTGTGTCCATCTTTTCACAAAATGCCATCTCTTGCTGTCTCTTGTTGTCTTACTTCTCTGCTGTTTCCACTGACTCACTGCCACATCAAATGCTGCCTCTCACCATCGAATTCATGGGAGTTCTCAATGCTTCAGCTACTTGTTTTTAAGACTTTTTCTTAATCTTCACTCAGCAGCGACCAGAATGGCTAATGATCATTGAGCCATATTTCCCTTACAATTTTCTTGACTTTTGTGGGTGCTTGACTTGTATCAGGATTTTGAAAACAGGATCAATGTTGTCTCAACCCCCTTACAAACACTTTTCCTAAGTCATGATATTTAGGATGATAACAAGAGATCTAAAAGGACTGTTGGTAGTAGTAACAGGCTTTATTCAATATTTATTATTATATTCCTTAAGACAATACATTTTGAGTGAAATAGCATTCAATTAGACTCAGGATAAAAACCTTCTAATCTCAGCTTTAGCATTAAATATTAGAAAACATTGAAGAAAACAATCCAGGAAGAGAAATCAGAGGGTGTTTTGCTAGTGGAGAAGTGCTGCAACACCTAAATCCTATTAATGCCAGGACTTTGCAGTGATTTCCACTCATAAAATTGGGTCGACTCCTTGCCTTGTTTTCCTATGTGTCTGTGTGACTTCATACTGTGTGACTTCATACTGTGACTTAATACTGTGATGTCATAGATGGAGAAGTGCACTTGTGTATAGAAATATGGCTTAGAAGGTTGGCATTGGAGGTGGCTGCAATGGAGTATATGTTTTGAAGAAGTCCCCTATGAAATGTCTTATAAATTTTTTCTTATGGCCAGGTGCTCGGGCTTACACCTGTAATATGAGCACTTTGAGAGACCGAGGAGGAAGGATCACGTAAGGCCAAGAATTTGATGCCAGCCTGGTCAACAGAGGGAGACCACATGTCTACAACACACACACCCACCCACCCACACACTTTGTGAACAACAGCATCACAAAGTGATTATTTATGAACATTTGCCAAGAAAATTAGAAAATAAAGCAATGTCTTCTGTGCTAACAATATGATAATAAAGATGTTAATTGTTTAACTATAGTCAATACAGAGAACATAAAATTGTCTATCTTAACCATATCTAAGAGTGCAGTGCAGTGGCATTAAGTATATTCACATGTTCTGCTATTATTCCTGATACAATCTCCAGAAATCTTTTCATCTTATAAAAATTAATATCTATATCCCTTAAATAATACTCCCTCATTTTCTCTATCCCTTCCGCCAGCAACCACCATTCCAGCTATGTCTCAATGTCAATGACATCTTTGAAGCAGGTTCACCGTGCACTGGTTACCAACGTACTTGAGGGTGGGGAAAAGAACACCCCACACAGCAAGTTACTTGAAGTGGGCTTATCATTTACAGAGAAGCAGCAAGGGAACACAAAAGTCTTGCACTTATAATGGGTCAATACCCCAAGACACAGGAAAGCCATGTGGAGCTGATGGAGTTGACTGTGTGCACCTCCGTTGCACCACAGCTCAGGAACCCAGGAAAGCAGCCACTCTGGGTTTTATATCCTGGGGTAACAAGACACACAGGGCTAACGTGCTAAAGGACACTCTATCCTATAGGAAATTCATATAGAGCACAGGTAGGTTGTTCTGTCCAGTTCCTCTCTATTTCAGGATGTTAAAATTCCAGCACATTCTACACTTATTCTTGAGAACTCTTAAAATAAGCAAGAAAGTGGAGAGAACTATGTCAGTCAAGGGTCATTGGAGAACTGTCTTGCAGTTACCCCATCACCTAGACATCCCTCTTAGCAAAGCTAGCACATTTCATATGCCCACCAACTTCCCCTGAACTGGAGACAGTGGTTTATCTTTTCAGATTGATGATGTACCTTGACTTACACAATCTCAGTGCAGATTATCAAATCATAGTGAGAGAACATTTCATTGGGCTAAAGAAAGTTACTACCACTGGCAGGAGGATAAGACCCCCAAAGCAGTGACATAGTCCAGGATCCCACGATCAAGAAAGTGAGATGCTAAAGAGGTGAAAGGTGGATGCTTCTGACGCCCCATTGCCTGCAGCCATTGCGCCTGCTTCAGGATCACCTCCACTTGTATTTCTAGGATACCTGAGGTGTTTCTCCAGGTACAGTGGGCAGTGTTGGGTGTTGGTTATTGTATGGAACATCCATTATGTTCCAGAAGAATGTACCCATTGTCATGTTGATTGTGCAGTGAGGCTGTTTCTTGGTCAGAGTGAAGTCTCATGGAATATCCAAAAACAGGGCATAAATTCCTATTAAGGGTGGCCATGGTAGCCCCAGCATCTAATTGAGTGACATATATTTAGCTGTCCAGGAAGCAAACTATGGCCATAGTCCTTTTCCCTACACAGGGGATCCTTTAATAGTTCAGTCACTCAGTTGCTATTTTCCTGACCAGGTGGCTGGGTTGTTGACAATGGCCATGATTTAGTGGAAATGGAGCAAAATATAGTGTAAGGGCAGCCTGCATGGCTACTGTCATTGCATGTGGTTTGGCCCATTGGGTAGAATGTCCATGTTCAGTGTCAGTCAAAAGATGCCATCCCCTGGCTGGATGGTGGCCACACCCAGGGGACCCACTGGCATGTGTTTTGTACAATGCCATACTGATATAGACATGTCTCTGAATCTTTGACTCTATGTGGCCAAAGGAGAAACTAAATTGTCCCCTATGCATCAATTGTTCCCTTCTCGAAGCTCGCCATTTGTTCATGGGGCACATGGGTCCTGTGGGATCCTGGTTAGGGCTGATTCTGACTGTATTATTTCCATTTAATAATTTGGATCTGTTAGGCCTGTCCAGTTTTATTGACTGTGTTTGTAGGCACCAAAGTGAGAATGGGTAGTTAAGGTAGGAGCGTCACACCTGTTGCTCTAACTTTGAGATACTCGGCCCTATCAGTTTCCTACAGCAAGCAAGGAGTTGCCATTCAAAAGAGGCACAACTGGTGGCTGCTTCAGGAAACTTTTGTGTCCCAAATCTGAGTCTGGTGCACCCAGTGACAATTTTGCATTGCCATAGACTCCAGTCAGCATGCATAGAAATAGTGGACACCTGGATTTCCATTGAGCAAGCAGGATCTAAAGGTCTTAAAGAAGTGCCTCAGACATGCCTTGTTGAACAGATTCCAAGGCTGCCGTTGCAAAGGGCTCTGTTCAAGGATGGCAATTTTGTTCACGATTTTGACTAAGGTGACCAAAAGAACACCCAGGCAAGGTTTATACTGCCCCCAGTACCCACAGAGGCCTACCAGCTTTTGGGTCTCCTTTTTATTAGTGAGTACCACCAGGGCCATCAATGATTAACTGTATCTGGGATACTTCCTTGGTTTCCTGTTCAGGTGGCCTTGGCATTCGGCGTTAAACAGTCCATCGTTAGTCTCCATGACCCTCATGCCCCCAGAGTATTTTTGTTGTACCTAACTGGGTTGTTCCATCATGACAGGGCACACTGTGACATTTTAATCTTTTTGTAGCAACTATTAAATTAATTAGGCAGTGTCCTGCTCTTCATTTAATATGCAGTCCTGCTTTGGCTGAATTACGCTCTGGGACTTGAGAAGCTTAGGTGGCAGCCAGGAGTGGATATTTCCCACTGTCATGCCTTGAATACTTAGCTATGAGTGGGGATAGCCCCTCAGGGAGCAGTGATGTTCTGTGGCATAGCAGCAAAATGTCCATACCTCTATTGCACTCAGCAGTGAGAACCATGGTCACCAGCACCCAGCATGGCCCAAATGGAATGTTCCACATGCAGATCAGCACACACGCACATACTCACCACGGGCTCCGCATTTGTCCTGAAACCTTCTGATGTCATGAGTTTAATCTTTTCTGAGGGGACCTGGAAATATTGTCATGTGGATTCCTGCATACAAAAATCCCAGCAAAGTCTTAATTCCTTTCTTTTCTCCTTTTATCTTGACAGAAATACAGGGCCACTAGCCTCTGGTGGAGACTTTGCCCTATTCCTAGTTGTGCCATTCAGACAAAGACATGTGGGTCTGCAGTGTGGCCTAATCACACAAACACACCAACTCGCTGCATAGGACTTCCCTGGCCTTTTTCCATGTCCCTTCTTTAGAGAGTGAGCCTTCTTTTCTGCGAAGACCCTTATTATTCCTTTTGGTTTCTTCTCAGATGCTTCAGAGACCACTGAGAATATCTTTCTTGTTTCCTCTTGGGTGACTCAGGGTCCATTTGAGTACCCATGTCCTGAGCTATCCGGCCCCAGGCAAGAGCAATCATATAAGTGTCTAACAACTAAGAAATTGTGTACCCCATTCCCATTTCCACATTCCTTTCTTTCTGTTTCAATTCAGTCAGCCAGCTGATCCATATTAATGGGGGGAAGACAAATGTCCCATTTATGCTTCCTCTGCATTAAACATCCATCTGCATGTCCACGCCTTGCATCCCCAGGCTGATGTCTCTGTCCTGGGTCAGGTACTGGAGAGTATTTTTCCTCCAACTTCACCAATAAGCCATGGTTCTCTCAAATCCAACCTTCTCACTGCACCAATTTTGCCAAGAATATTTGCTGTGCACTGGTTGCCAACTTACCCAAATCTAGTGAGACAGAACACCCATCCACAACCAGTTACATGAAGTGTATTACTACCTACAGAGAGTCAGCCAGAGAAAGCAGAAAGCTGCCTGGGTCTGATTGACTCTAGACCATGCATATCCCACAAGGACTGCAGCTGAGGGACCCTGGAATGCAGCCCAGCCTGGGTTTTATGTCTCAGAATCACAAGACACACTGGGCTAGAATGTTGAATGAATTCCTGTTTCCAGTAGGGACAGAAACGGAGTCAGTCTTGCTGTATCTGGCCAATGGTTTTCTCATCAATCTTGCTTTGTCTCAGACTGTTACATTTCCAGAACACTCTACAGTTATTCTTGACAACTACAAGCAAGAAAGGGAAGGGGACTAGGTTGATTCAAGACAAAATGGAACCTTTTCTACAAATAGCGTAGTGAAATCGTAACTCAGCCATCTTTTTGTGACTGGCTTATTTCGCTTAGTGTAATGTCCTCTAGTTTCATCGATGTTGTACTATGTTTCAGAATTTCTCCTTTTAAAGCTAATTTTCCCTTTTTAAAGCTACAATATGCTATTGTATGTACATACCACATTTGGATGACCAGTTCCCTCCTTTGTGAACATTTGAGTTGCTTCTACCTTTTGGCTATTGTGAATAATTCAGTTCTGAATATGAGTATACAAATAATTCCTTAAGTTAATGTTTTCAATTACTTGAGTATATGTCCAAAAGTGGAATTGCTGAATTATATCGTATTTCAATTTTTAATTCTTCGAAGAAAGGCCATATGGCTTCCCACAGCAGGTGGGCCATTTACATCACACATGACATATCCCGGCCCGCGGGATCGTCGAAGCAGGCCCTGGAGGAGGGAGTGGGAATTTGGGGGACAAGAGACACGAGAAATGGAGACAAGACAGTGCTCTGATCAAGTCTCGTTTAATGGCAGTAATGCAGTGCCTTATATACACTTGGAGGGGAAGGGGTTGGGCCAGAGGTGGAGATGATCTCATCACAGAGGGCGTGACCAAGTAGGTATTGGTTTCTCTGGTCGAAGGTCATGTTGCACCTGCGCTGTCAGTTGGTAATTTTCCCGGGCGCGGGATGGTGCCTGCGCTACAAAGTAACAATTTTCGCAGCCGCGGGGAAAAACAAGTGAAGAAGAAGCAGGAAGAGCGCCATCTTTTATGAGGTATTGATACAAAAGAGAAACAACAAATCTAGGGAGGAGGTAGAAGGTGGAAAGGAATAGAGCTCGGGCGTTTAATCATTAATTATTATTTGCTATGGCCGGGGCGTGCAGCTCCGGACAATGACAGTGTCCACAGGAGATCCAGTTCCCCAAATTCTCACCAAGACTGGTTATTCCCTGTTGGAAAAAAAAATCCTAATAAGTGTGAGGTGGGTTTTGTTTTTATTTTTCTAAGGATTAATAATATTCAGCATTGTTTCCTATGTTAGCTAATTAGCTCTAAAGAATCTTGTTTAGAGAAATGTACTATTCATGTACTTTCCTCATTTTTAATCATGTATTTTATTTTAATGTTGACGTGTAGGACTTATTTTTATATAACAGATACTATTAACCCATATCAGATATATGATTTACAAATATTTTGTTCTATTCCACATGTTGCATTTTCACTGTGTTGATTATGTCATTTGATGCACATTTTAAATGTTTATGTAGTCTAATTTATCTTCTTTTCTACTTTGGCCTGTATTTTGGTGTTAAAGGTGTTGGTATTTAAATGTCTATAAATACTGACTTACTATGCTCAGAAGGTCACACTGCACCATGTCTCTGATGATGGAGTTAAGAGTTTTACACTCTCCCATTTTGTACCAGGGCAGTAAGAACCCAGTGGCTTTCCTGAGCTTATTTGTCTTGCATTTTTGGTGACATGGATTGTTGTTCACATTGGCTTCCTCCGGCAGGTCCTCCTGGAAAGCATTATATTTAGCCAGAAAAAAGGAGGCTGTGAGTGATGTCACTGTAAACAGTGTGTATTCCCTGTTGCAAATGTCAAATACATGAAGCATGAAAGGATTTACTAGAGGATATTAAATTTCTTACAAATTGTTGAAAAGCCTTAAGGAACAGGCTCCAGGCAAAGCCTCTGGAACAATTCCAAGAATGACACTGCTGGCGCAGGCTGGGGAGATGCTCCTGCTGCCTGAGACTCCACATTCAAGGTGTCTCCTGCAGAAAAGAGAGCAGCTCTTCTCACTACTGCCCCCAGAAGGACAGCAGCTCTGCTATCAACTACTAGAGATCTGACCCCTTTCTCTGACTGCCCAGCAGCTGTGTCACTACAGAGTGGTTTTGGATGGAGATGAAGGAGAGGAAATGCCTGATCTCACTCAAATATGATCATTTTCCTGGTCTGGGTCACAGCCAGGCAGCACAGTCCTGTGGGCATAGTATTTTCACTTGCGAAGTTCCTATCAAAATGAGAATATCTTTCTTGAGTGTGAAAAAACTGAGGCAGGGAGGGTCAAGGAATAGAAAAGGAGTACTTGGAGTTGCATGAGCTGCCACTCTGATTTCCCCAAATGTTTTCAATCCATTTAGTTCATGATAATAAATACCTTTCTGCCTAACCAGCCATAATCACTTTTCTTAGATCCAAATGATTCAGTGATAAAACTAAAGAGAAAAATAAATAAATACGCTTTTTAGCGTTTAAGTTGACCAGGAGACTGTCTCTGGTGTTTACCCCTCCATATCCCACTATGTGTTTCGTCTTCCCTTTGCCTCACTGGAGATCCAAGTGCAGGGAATGCTTCACATGACTGTGATCCCTAGAACTTCATCCTGATGACTGTTGAAATCTTCTCTGAGTTTTACCAGTGGAAATGGCAATAAATAGAAACATTCCAGAAGGTCCCCTAGGGTCCATATTTTCTGCACTTCCTCTCTAAAATACGTAACATCAATTCTACTTCCTCTTGCTTTATATGGGCTAGATCTATGGCCCCAGCACATACCCTAATGCCCTGTGTTGACAACTTGTCCAGCATTGTACTAAGTCTAAATGGTCACATGCTTCTCCAATCATTTCTTCCAATTTAATGAAACAATTGTCATGTCAACTCTTTGGATTAAGAACCATCAACCAGTTCATCCACAATTTTTGAGATAACTTGATATAATTCTAGGATTCACTTTCTCCACCACTGTTTACCAGTCTGAGCCTGAGTTTTCCTGTATGCCCCATTTGGCAAATATTTCTTTGCAAATAAAACATTGAACTTAGAGATTCACCTCTACATTTTATTTAGACTTCAGTAGTTTACTCTAATTCTCTGTATTAAGCCTATTCCTGCTTAGAATACCTATAGTGGCTTCTCCTGTGTTATTTGAATTCCAACTGAAACTATAAACTAGACTCCTCAGGTCTCATGATCTCTGTCTTTATGAAATCAGGAGAGATATTGCTATGTCTGTGCAGTTGGGGCTAAGAGAGAGAAAAGAATTAGGGTGCAGAAGTGACTTCATGTCCCCCTCTACCAACACCATCAGAGTGTGGCTGCATCTGAGGAACACTCTCAGCCCATGGCGGCATCAGGAGGAGCAGCTGAGGCAGCCCAGCCTCACACATCTGCTTCCCTGGGGGTTTATGTTCGGGTTTGTAACACTGTGGGAGGTAAACTATTATGCTGTAGACAGTAATAAGCTGCAAAATCTTCAGGCTGCAGGCTGCTGATGGTGAGAGTGAATTCTGTCCCAGATCCACTGCCACTGAACCTTGATGGGATCCCACTTGCCAAACTGGATGCATAATAGATCAGGAGCTGAGGGACTTTCCCTGGTTTCTGCTGATACCAGGCTAAATTATTGCTAATGCCCTGACTCGCCCGACAAGTGATGGTGACTGTGTCTCCTACAGATGCAGACAAGGAGGATGGAGACTGGTTCATCTGGATGTCACATCTGGCACCTGAGATTGGAAACATAAAAACAAATGTCCACAAAATTAATCATGTTGTAAGAGAGTTTCCCTGAATTATAAAGCAGTACTTAGAACCCTGGGCTGAGTAAACTGCTAGTGTTCTCCTTTCTTACCTGGGAGCCAGAGCAGAAGGAGCCCCAGGAGCTGAGTGGGGACCCTCATGTCCATGCTGTGTCCTGATTGGATCTGGTTCCTGCATGAAGTGTGACCAGCCTATTAATAAGTCTCAGGGCAGGAGGATGTGCTCTGGGAACATGCAAATGAGCAGGGGATGGGGCAGGCTGGGCACAGCTGAGGGGCTGGCTCATGTCAGTAACTCAGCAGTGGCTCAGTGTCCCCAGGTGTCCCAGGTAAGACCAGGGTAGCACAAATTTGTCTGCAGATAATGTGTTTCTACTTGGGACTAGTTTGTGAAGAGAAACATTTTTTGGTTTCTTTTTGACAATTTGAAATATTCCTCAGGAGTCGATGGAATAATGTATTTCATTGGTGTATGGGGAGTACTTAGGAGGGTATTCTTTTTTGTAGGAAACACATCGTAAAATTTTAGACAGTACAATTCTAAGGTCTTCAAAAGACTCTCATATGATCCCCGTTAGGGAAGGGGGTACTTGTCATATACTTGCAACGTTTCTATGAGTTTAACATTGTTCCTTTCTAAAAAAATTAAAAATAAAATTTATTGACATGATGCTACATATATTTGTAAGTGTTAGGTAATGGTGTTATGCCACTGTTCTTACCAATATAAGATCAAGCAATTTACTTCAGATATACTAGGTTGATACTGTGTTTCCTCAATGCATGCAGCACTCACAGATTCACCATTATTAAGAGCTACAGGTCTCTGTTATACTCAGAGACTCAGTGGGCTGCACCTTATTCTTGTTTTGGGCACCTTCATAGTCTACCTTCTTTTCTGCCACTGAATATTATTTCCCAAAGTTCATCTTTCTTAGTGAGGGTAACGACTGAACAGAGCAGGTCCCTGCCATACACCATCAATGACACTTTCTTCTTTCACTTTTTATCAGTGAGTGGGGACATCATCCTGACCCAGACACCAAGCTCCCTGTTAACATCTTTTGGAAGGAGACACTCAATCTTTTATCAAGCAACTGCCCATGTACATGGAGAAATCAGCTGGATCCAGATGAAACTGGACAGGGATTTGCACTCATTATATCTCACATCTCTAATGTGCCCAAAAATGTCCCAGACTAGCTCAGTAACAGGGAAAGTGGATCCAACTACATCCGCATCAGTGGGCTGCAGCCTAGGGCTCCACAAAATTTTACTGATGCCTGACTAGGGGAGCCAAATCACAGTGCTGTAGCCTGTGCACAAACCTTCCTGCTGCTCTGTAAGCAGCCTGAATTGTAAGGGAACTTGCTCATATTGGGAGAAAGGAAGAAAGCTCCATTTGTTCTCTAAATGTTTGCTGAAAATGAACTGACAAAAGGAAGATTAATAAGAGAAAAGGCAAACAAAATTCATTTGAAGTGCAGCAGGATATCATTGCAGGGTGATTACCCAGATAACTCAATGAGCTCCAGGTGTTTATATTTCCTTTCTAGGGAAGAGGGAATTGGGAAGTGTAGGCAACCTGGAGAGAATAGATGAGAATAGAAACACATCCTCAAAAGAGCAGGTAATCACCTGCCTGGGTAAAGTATCAACTTCCAGTCTCTTGTATTTTTGATTCCTCTTTTGGGTTAATCTTCCCTGATATAAAAATTTTCAGGATGAATTTTCTTGAAAATTGGTTTCCTTCTGAAGAATTTGCTTTTAGGCAAATAAGGGATATTTAGGAAAAGCCTTTTTGTGCATTTGCTGCTTTCTAAATGCCTTTGGTTTTTCATAATCATCATACAAACACAGCATAGTTTGAGATGTTATTTTCTGGATTCCTTTACTTGCAACTCATCTGCCAAGATGCTGTTCCAGAGAGATGCAGCTACAGACTGAAAAAGCAGTTGACCTCTGAACAACATGGAGGTTGGGGCACTGAGCACTGGTGCAGATGAAAACCTGTGTAGAACTTTTGCATCTCCAACTGAAGTACTAATAGCTTACTTTTGATTGGAAGCCTTAGTGATACAATAAATAGTTGATTAACCCGTTTTTATGTTATACATATTATATACTCTTCTATTCTTCCAATAAAGTACGCTTAAAGAAACAAATTAAGAAAACCGTAGTAAAAAATGAGAAAATATATTTACTACTCATTAAGTGCTTACTCACAGGATGGTAATAATATCTAGAAGAAAATGTAAGTGGATCTGCAAATTTCAGAAAACCTGCTATTCAAGGGTTAATCACAGGATGAATGTAGGAGTCCCCATCTGTAGTCTAGGATTTTCCCTTTGCTGTACCTCCACTCATTTCAAATGGCTGTATCTATCTATCTATCTATCTATCTATCTATCTATCTATCTATCTATCTATCTATCTATCATCTATCTATCTATCTATATCTATATCTTAAGTTCTTTGTGATCTTGGGCAGAGAGATCTGCCTGCATCCATTTCTGGCCAGATGACCTGGAATGCGTCTCTCTTAGGAAAGTGCTATGGTTTGACTGTGTCCTACCAGAATCCATCTATTGTAAAATTAAATCTCAGTGTAAAGGTATTGCCATGTGGGGTTATTGAGATGTGTTTAGGTCATGAGAGTGGAGCCCTCTAGTGGAATACATTAATGCCACTATAAACAGAGATTGTGGGCCTGGAATCTCTTTCTCTCTTCTGCTCCTCTGTAGTGTTAAGACTCAATGCTCTAGGCATCACCTTGAAAGCAGAGAAAGCAGACCTTAACCTGCCCGTACCTTGATCTTAAATTTCCCATTCTCCAGAAGTGTGAGAAAATACATTTCTGTGCTTTATGAATTAAACAGTGACAAGTAATCTGTTATAGCAGCTTGAAAGAGAACAAGAGAGACAGCTCACAATGAGGGAGGACAGGATGAGGAATATACATACCTCAGTTTCCTCATCTCTCAGGTGGAACAGTCAAGAGGAATTTAGTCCATGTTTCTACATGTGGTTGAACTTCAGTTATCCTGAGCCAGGTAGGTTGTTGATGTGTCTTTTACCATTCATTTTCTGCTCCTTCCCTCATTTTTTCCTTTCCTTCCAGTGTAAATTTGCTGCCTAAACAGGAATTTTCATTGCTGGTGGACCCAAACTAAGATAGTAAATAAAATCTTATTCTTTTGTATGAGGGGTATTTCTCCTCTGAATTCTTATGATTTGTCTTTCTTTGACATGTAGGAATATTCAGGAAGCACTTAATTTTTTTTAACAAATCTAGTTTAGATTGAATTTATGCTGTGATTTTTGTTTTTCTGTGAGTTAAAATAAAAATTAAGTTGTAAGCCACCAAACAGCTGAATGGACTCTCTTTTTGGCAGAGAGAACTTCAAAGAAATCTTAAAAACTAGGTTAGGTCATGACTGGCAGGTGGGTTTAGATGTACCTCATTATGCTCTCCTTCCTTTGGAGTTCAGACACAACTGACCAGCATTATCATTACAACAGAGACCTTTGGACTGACAAAACAGATGCTTTGTAGCAATAAGATACCATATTCCAACATGACAGAGAACAGGCCCTGAAGAAAATCTAAATATTTTACCCTAAAAATATTTCTTTGACATATTCTGAAGTGGCCCTGCAAAGCTGCCTGTGGTAGGGAAAATTTGCATTCTGCAGAGAATCTCCTCCCCTTTACTAAGTCTTTTCCCAAGAGTCTGACAGATGTTTAACGTCTGATAAACAACATTCACCATCTACTTTGTTTTCTACCCACAGGTTTCATCTATGGGACAAGAATCTTGGCTTCCACACCCCCTTATCTAAACTCAAGCATTTCTTTATGATGAATTAACTCTTTAGGCATAGATTAACTCTTTCAACCAGTTGCCAATCAGGAAAGCTTTGAAGCCACCTATGACCTGGAAGCCCCTGCTTGAAGCCTTCCCACCTTTCCAGGACAAACTAATGTATATCTGATATGTATTGATTTATGTCTTTCCCTGTAATTTCTGTCTCCCTAAAGTGTTTAAAGCCAACATGTAATCCAACCAGCTTGGGCACATATTTGCAAGACATCCTAAGGCTGTGTCACAGGCCATAAGCCTTATCTTTGGCAAAATAGACCTATAAATTGATTGAGACCTGTCTCAGATACTGTTTTGTTTACACTGGGTCACAAACTTAAAAATCCTTTAAAACTGTCTACACATCAATAAATCTACATTAGAGAAAGTGGAGTGATCATGTCTTAACAGTTAAAGCTCACAATTGAAAGGAATCTGAGTTTAAGATTTTGTCCAGCTCTCTTGCTTCATAAAAAATACTTTATGATTTTTAAAATTTTACATTAGAGAAAAGCAGGTTTGAGGAATATATTTACTGTCAATGGAATGAATAATGTCCCCACCCCCAAAAGATATCCATGTCCTCGTCTGTGGAACCTAAGTGTTATATGAGTTATTAAGAAATTATTTTAGGCAGATAGAGAGGAAAAAGGGTCCTTGGTAAGGTTGTCTTTCTTTTTAAGCAGCTCCAGAAAATTTCTTGTCTAGCAGGAAAGCCCTGACTCTTAGAGTCAGGCTGGCAAGCTTTGATATGCAAATGCCGGCCATTAGAAACTGGTACCAGCAAACATGGTGATTCCCACCATCTTCTTCCTTGCTCCCACATATGCCTGGCACATGGCTGCCCCCACATATCCCCATGTGGATATAATAATTTGGCGCCCTACATTTGCGTATTAAAAGGCTAGTGTGGGAAGACCAGTTATTTTGCAGGCTACTTGAATGACATGCCTGGTCAAACCAATCCCCAGAGACCTGTGCAAATCAGACACCACTTCCTCCAGCCTCCTCATACAGGAGCCTCTTTTCTGCTGCACACACAGCTGTCTCTTTGTTTGACTCCCCCCTCCCTGTGTCTCTGTATGGGGGATCTGTTTTCTTCTTCTTTCATTCTTGCATATCAAACCTTTTTCTTCTTAAAACCACTCCATGCGTGTCCGTGTTGTTTTATCCAAACTGGTGTGAGACCAAGAACCCTGGTGTTTCTCCAGTCATCGGAGCCGTATCATAAAATTTCTACCTTATGTAGCAAAAAGAGAACTTGACAGATGTAGTTAAGGACTTTGAGAATAAGCAACCTGGTTATCAAGATGAAACCAATATAATCACAAAGGTCCTTAAAATAGAGGAGGACGCTCACAGTCAAAGAGGAACTGGGACAATGGGGAGGGATGTGGTTTGAGGAAGGAAGGGGCCATGGAAGCAGAAATGTGGGAGCTCCTGGAAGATAAAAAGCAGAGGATCCAGTTCTCTGTAGCATCCAGAAGGATTACAGCCCTATTGACACCTTAACATTAGCTCAGTGAGAATGCGGACCTCCAGAACTACAGGGTGATACATTTATGTTGTGTGAAGCCAATAAGACTTTGGCAATTTAAACTGCAGCGTTGGAAACTAATGCAAGGGGGAGAGACGTCTTTTAGCTCACTGAGCGCATGGTTGTCCTCTGTCCTTGGAAATATTTCCACCTTCTTTTCTGGTGTCAGTTGTGACAAGGAACAGAGAAAATTTTTTCGAGAGAAGAGCTAGCACAAGAATTCTTTTTAGCTAGAAAATCTCTTTGGCAAAATCCCATGATTATCTCTTTTATGATCTGGGTATCACAGAGTTTAGGGGTCAGAACTCACAGCACGTGATAGGAGGAAGAAAATTTTGTTTGTTGGTTTGTTTTCATATTAGGAGGGATAATTAGATTTTCAGGACCCAATCTGAGAGGGAGACTGAGTCAGAGCTATTGTAAGAGAAAGAGATGTGGAAGGAGTCAGGACAATGAAACATGTGTCCCTGCTCCCAAATCTAAAAGAAAGTCATTGATTTTAGAAGGTGAAGCAAAGCTCTTCACCTTCTACCATCTCATGAAGGCTCAATTTTTTTCCCCAGAGTTTCTGTTCCTCCTTCACTCCCCTGACATTGCACTGTGGAGCTAATCACATGTGCCCTGAATCCCTATTCCTGTCCCAGGCTGGGAGAGGTTCACTGTCCTCACCATGCCCAGCAGGCTAGAGCTGGTGCCTTAGGCACCAAAGGAGAAGAGGATGGTTTCTGTGCAGGCCATAAGGGCTTTACCACAAGTTACATTTCACTACAATTCTAAGTAAAGTTTTGTGGAGTGAAGAGAACATATGGGCAACTTTATCTGGTGGGTTTGGAAGAGGCCAGGCTCTGAGAATGACAATGAATTCACATGTCTACTTTTCCAGATAGCAAATGATAGCTTTAGCAATTGTGGCAACGTGGACTTGGGTACACATGAGCAACACATGAGCCATGTTGTACCATCACCATCTGCACCAGTGCTGATTCAACTATTGCCACCTCTGGGTACCTGACTCCCCACAGCAGAGACAAATACCATCAGAAATTTGGTGATAATTTGGAAATTAGATCAATTTCTCTGGAGGTGGCTGTAACATATTTGTACTAGGATTCTTCTGTATTCTTCATAAATGTTTGCCTTTTCTACTGACCTCTAATTGACTATTACAGTGCTCAGAATCTGTACGTTTTATTGATATGGGAATCTTTCATACTCAGGGCACTACTATGTGGGGAAAGAAATGAAACAATAGATACATGATCATAGCATCAACAGATCCTATCAAATACTTCACCCAACAGGTCCTATCAAATACTTCACCCAACGGGTCCTATCAAATACTTCACCCAAGGAAGTCCATGTGGGTATGACCTACTGACTTCAGACACTTTCCTTCAATATGTACTGAATCTTTAAACTGATGACCATGTTAGCATGAAGCAATGGTTTAGGAAGCCCTAGGGCAGAAGTAGGAGCAAACTCTCTTATGATTCACAGGAACACAACTGGGTTCCATGGGTTTCCAGTCATGCTATTTTAGACCCTGCTGACCACAGGGCCTCATACATAGGAGTGGATGCCTTTACTTGTATCCTCAAGTTAAATACATGGAATAATCTAAAGTGAAACCTAAAGCTATGGCGATGCAGGGTTACCCAATGTCTATACACACAAGGGCAACCAAATAATTACCTATTTCAGCAAAGTTAAACAGTAAAACTCTCATGAAGTGATAGTTCTCTGTTCTGTATTTGGTGACAGGAGTATGTCAGGGAATATGTCTGGACTGAAAGATAGTGAAGAACACATGTCAAAATCAGATGATGATTACCCTCAAATTAATATAAAGTAAAACTAGGAGTCATTAAAACAAAACAGATAAAATCATACATTTTAAAATAAATCCAAGAGTGATATGTGACCCAGCTTTGCTCCAGCTCTTCCAGAAGATAATAGTTTCCAGGGCTCAACAAGTGCATGCACATTCTTTTAGTTTTGTACCAGCAACCTGTGTCATGTGTGCTCATTTTCTGTTTGAAACCTCATGCTACAAATCAACCTTTTCAAAGTAACCCTAAGCATGCGTTGGAATCAAACAGGAATAATTTAAATTATTGATGCCTGCTCTGACCCTTGCTGAGTTGATTAAAAATATTTCACTGGAATTCAGGCAGCCACATATTGAAAAATATTCACAAGATATTTGTAGGTGTTAAGTAGGATAATCAACCACTGCTTTAACTGGATCTCTGCCTCTCTGCAGTCCAACAGCCACAGCATTGGCATGAACTAGGAGCTTGTTAGACTTTCAAAATATCAGGCCACACACCATAACACAGCATCCAGAAGGTCCACATATTAACCAAAATATACTCTTCATACCAGAAAGCAGGAAAATCTCAACTGGAATAGGAAAAGACTATAATTAGATAGTAATTCATGTATACTAACTTAAAATAATCTTAAAATGATTTTAAGGCAACCATTATAAAAATGCATCAAGGAACAATTGCAAACATGCTTGAAACACATGAAATAATAGAAAACATCAAGAAGGCAATGCAAAATATAAAAAAGGAAAAATATGGAAATTTTAGAAGTGAAAGATAAAATCATAATGAACAGCTCAGCGGATGGCCTAATGGCAGAATGGTGTAGGCAGAGGAAAGAATCCATGAGGTGGAAAGTGAAATAATAGTAACTACCCCATTTAAACAACAGTGAGAGAATAGACTAAAAAGAAAATGAACGCAGAATAAACACAAATAAATGTGTGCCAAGACATATCACAGTCAAACTTCTAAAAACTAAAAACAACAACAAAAAAATCTTATAAGCAACATGAGAAAAATTATTCCTTACTTTGAGGAGAAAAATAATGACAGTTTCGCTTCGGAAACCATGGAGGTCAGAAGGAAATACCACATTTTCTAGTTTTACCCTAAAATTCTATGTTCAGTAAAAGTATTATTTAGAAATGAAGGACAAATTGAGGAGTCCTCCATTGTAGAAAAACTAAGAGTGTTTGGTGCTAGCAGATCCACTTTAAACACAGCCACCATGAGCCCTAGAAAGGTAAAACTAAAAATAAAGAGGGGATATTAAATAATATTAGGGACAAAAGGCTACAAAAATGAAAAGATAGATGAATAGAATGCATTTCTAAATCATGTGTGATAGTTGTATCAAAGTTGTAACACTGTTTTGTTTCCAATATCTGTAGAGAAATTACTTTTTGAAAACTATTACTAATGGGGGAGGAAAAATGACATAAAAGAAGGTAAAATTCTATATTTAATTTAAATGGTAATATATTTACACCAACATACTGTGAGAAGTTATACATACAAAGGAAATACCACGACTACAAACTTAAAAATCACTATAAAAGGAGATACCAAAAAATTAGGTAAATTAGAATGTAATTGTAAATATGTTCAAGTAACCCAAAGGAAGGCAGCAAAAAGAAAACAGAGAAGCAAAAAAAGATATGGCAAAAAAGACGAGTGCAGACATGAATCTTAATATACCAATAATTATTAACATATTAAGTATGTAGATTATGAAGTTTACAAAAAGACAGAAATTAATGAATCAGAAAGAAATGTCCCAACTGTACATTGTCTATGAGACACTCATACCAAATATAACAGTTTAAGCAGGTTGAATATAAAAGGAAGGAAAATGGTATACTATGCAAACAGTAATAAAAAGAAAGAATCAGTAGCAAATACTAATATCAGATAAAGTAGACTACAGAGCCAAAGAATGTTACCAGAGACAGAAAGGTACATTACATAATGAAGAAAGTCATTTTGGAAAGAAGACAGAGCAGTTCTAAGTGCATAGACACCAAGCAACAGAGCAATATAGTGCATGTGGCAGAAACCAACAAAACAATTACACTTGGAGACTTCAAAACCCCTTCTTGATTTTTGTTAGGACGACTTGACAGAAAATCGACAATGATAGAGAAGAACTCAACTAGGTCATCAACCCATGGGATCTAACTGACACTTATAGAAGACTCCAATCCATAACAATAGTAGTTCACACTTTTTCTTCCAAGTGCCCGCAGGCCATATACCAAGATAGGACACATTCTGCCCACATAACCTCTCAACGTATTTGCAGTAATTAAAGTCATAGTAAGTATAGTCTCTGACCACAGAGGGATCCAACTAAAAATCAATATTAAAACTATAACCCCCAAATTTTCAAATATATAGGAACCATACAACATCATTCTTTCCAAAGAACCAGTCTTTGGTTTGCTTGGTGTTCAATGTCAGTTTTGTGTTTGCAGTTTTATGGATTTCTGCCCTTATATTTATTATTTCTTTTCCTCATATTCTACTTCATATTTAAATTGCTCCTCTTTATGTAGTTTCATAAGGTGGAAGCTGAGATTATTGATTTTATGACTTTTGTTTTCTGAAAAACACTCATATGTGTATGTTCATATACATGCATACACATGCATAAATATGTGCAGGTGCATATGCATACATGTGGTTTTAATACCATAAATTATCCTGTAAGCACTGCTGAATACTTATGTGTATTTTCTTTCCTCTGAGCTCAAACCCCACTCACTTGCAAACATGGCCACTTAATCTGCATGTTTATTGGCATCTCAATCTAGAAATGAGCAACAATAACAAACTTTTATTTTATCCCTATTTCCTTCACCGCTAATACATTTAACATCAGTAAATCAAAATCTATGTAATAGATTAACGCCAACACCTCCAGGTCACTCCTAATCTGACTCTTCTCATATCAAGGTGTGTAATTGACATTAATGTAAAAATATGGTCTCATCTGCTTATGTCTCCAATAATCTTCACTGCCCCATGTTTACTTTGAGCCAGAATTCACTTTGTCCAGATAAGTATTTCTTCTGCTTCTCACAGCCCAGCTAGAGTCGTTACTCCGCTAAAAAATAAATAGGACCATGGGGGTAATTTGCTTAAAACATTTCCCAGAATGTCCTGCTGTACTTAGAAAGCATTTGCTCCCCAAACAGAAAATGAAGGCCTTCTTCATTTCACACCAGTCATATGTGGTGATCTTTAAGACACTGAAAGAAAATGGCTCTGACCTGCCCCCTCTCTGACTTCCTCTTTTTTCCCTTGGTTAAGTCACTCTCCTCATAGTGTCTTTCTCTGTCCTTCCCATGTTCATACTGTGTTCCTTCTAAGAGCCTTGATTGTCATGAACCTCAATGCCCTTCAGAAACTTCTCTTCAGGTCAGTTGTTCTCCTTACCCAGGTCAATCACCTCCTCAGAGGAAGCAGTTTCTGCCTCCCCAAATAACTGACTCCATTTCCACATTAACCACTTCCTCTTCTCTTGCCATTTTTTTTCTTATGACTCTTTTCTTTTTCTAGAATCTTCCTGTTGATTTATGTTTAATTAAACATGGCCTTTTGTTCACCAGGTGGCCTGTGTCCCAGTTGTTCCAACCACAGCCCAAGGGGCCAATGTGGAGCTTAGGCTGTGGCTTCAGAGGGTGCAAGCCCCCAGCCTTGGCAGCTTCCATGTGGTGTTGAGCCTGCAAGCACATAGAAGTCAAGAATTTGGGTTTGGGAACCTCCATCTAGATTTCAGAGAATGTATGATAACACCTGGGTGCCCAGGCAGAAGTTCGTGGCAGAGGTGGGGTGCTCATGGAGAGCCTCTGCTAGGCTAGTGCAGAAGGGAAATGTGGGGTTGGAGCCCCCACACAGAGTCCCTTCTGGGGTACTGCTTAGTGGAGCTGTGAGAAGAGGGCCACTGTCCTCCAGACTCCAGAATGGTAGATCCACTGACAGTTTGCACTATTCACCTGGAAAAGTCACAGACATTCAGTGCCAGCCCTTGTAAGTAGTCAGGAGGGAGATCATACCTTGGAAAGTCACAGGGACACAGTTACTGAAGACCATGGGAACCCACCTCTTGAATCAGTGTAACCTGGAAATGAGACATGGAGTCAAAGGAGATCATTTTGGAATGTTAAGATTTAATTGCCTTGCTATATTTCAGATTGCCTGGAGTCTGTAGTCCCTTTGTTTTGGCCAATTGAAATGGCTGTATTTACCCAATATCTGTACCCCCATTGTGTCTAGGAAGTAACTAACTTGCTTTTGGTTTCACAGGCTTATAGGCGGAAAGGACTTGCCTTGTCTCAGATAAGACTTTGGACTGTGGACATTTGAGTTAGTGTTGAGCTAAGACTGTGGGGGACTGCTGGAAAGGCATGATTGGTTTTGAAATGTGAGGACATGATATATGTGAGGGGCCAGGGGTGGAATGATATGGTTTGGCTGTGTCCCCAGCGAAATCTCATCTAGAATTCCTACAAGTTTAGGAGGGACTTGGGGGTTGGTAATTTTATCATTGGGGCAGTTTTTCTCCATGCTGTTCTTATGATAACAAATAAATCTCATGAAATCTGATGGTTTCATAAAGAGGATTTCCCCTGTGCAAGCTCTCTTTCTGTTTGCCTGAAACCATCCACATATGATGTGACTTGCTCCTTCTTCTATGGTGTTTGTAAGGCCTCCCCAACCATGGGGAATTGTAAGCCCATTAAACCTCTTTCTTTTGTAAATTGCCCAGTCTCAGGTATGTCTTTATCAGTAGGGTGAAAACATACTAATACAGGACTCAGGCAGATTTAGAATTTCAATGGTTTCTTGATGGATTTGCCCATTTATCATAATGAAATATCCATTTTGTCTCTTGCACTAAAATCACAACCTAGTTTCTTTTGTTCAGTTCTTGCATGATATGTATGCTTCATCCTTTCATTTTTAAAGCCATTCTATATTCCTACTATGGTGTGTATTTAATGAGTAGCATACATCTTTGATTTTAATCCTGTCTGATAATGTTATGATTTACTTGGAAAAAGTGTTTATGATGCAATTATTTGTAAAGTTAAGGTTAAACCTACCATCTTGTTTCCTCCAATTTTCTTGATTCTTGCTTTCATTTGAATTAATCAGTTTAATTACAGTTTTTTCGTATACTAACTTGTGAAAAATGCAAGTGTATTATACAGCAGATATCCTCAACTTATTACTGCCTAATACCCATATAGGATATTATGATTTCTTTCTCAAATCATTCCTAAGTAAATGACGGAAGCAGAATCAACTTTTGGAGGCTCATCTATGTCCTGCTGGGTTGAACTTGAAAGTTTGAAATGACCTAAGGTGCATTTGGACACAAACCTCCCTAACCTTTCAGTCACTAATGACCTAGAGCTCCGTGAAATGCATCACTTTCCCATGAGCTTGCAGTGGACTCAGGGCCCAGCCTTGAACGCCAGGCAGGGTCTCTCAACTCTGTGATTCTTCCCAGGAAATACATGAGAACTTCCATCCGGGTTCATATCTCAAACACAACTCACCAATCTCTCACTTACTGACCTCTGTTCAAAGTCTTCAGATGGTTATTTTTCAGGGGGTAAAAAGTTAGCTTATTTATTACATTGTATTGAACCAGATTCCATTTAAGATGACATGTGTATGTTTCTTTATTCTTTCAAACTTGGTCCTTATTGTTGAAACCCAGTTTTGGAGTTCAGAAAACTACTTTTTTACTTCAATATGCTGTGGTTGAGACTGTGCAAAGACTTTTGGCATTAGGCCTTTATTTTTGCATACATTTGCCAGAACATAACTAGTAATTAAAAAATCTAGACTGTGATGATTTTTATTTGTGTTCTTCCTGAGAAAAGTAGGAAAAAATACAGTGCCTGCCGCTATCCTGGTCAAGGGTCTGCCTTGTGAAAAGTGGTAGGGGGAGGTGAAAGAGGGAAGGGAAACAGTGTTTAATATCACCAAACCTTATCAATGTACAAGTCCTCTAGTAACTGCTAAACCAAATCTAAAGAATGTATTTTGCTGGCAATAATAAACCCCAACATCCTCAGCCTCCACCCTGCTGATTTTAAGCATGAAATCTGTCCCTGACTCCCTGCCACTGAACATGTCTGTGACTCCAGGGTCCCGGTTGGTAACCAAATATATCGGGAGCCGTGGAGGCTGGCCTGGCTTCCGTAGGTCCCATTTCAAATAGATGTATCCATTACTGTGAAGGGGGCTGTGACTGGACCTGTAGGAGATGGAGGCTGGCTCTCCAGGGGTGACGGGCAGGGAGAGTGGAGGCTGGGACATCACAGCATCTCCATTGGATCCTGAAATAATAAGAGAGAAATGCAAGATTATGTACAAACATTGTGAGTCATTTTAATCATTTTCTGTCTGTTATTTATGTTTTGCTCAATTATTTTTTTGTGTGTGATTTTTGTTAATACTCCCAAAATATACAGGTATAGAAAGAACCAAGATTTGTGTGGGGAAAGAAAGAAACGGCCTGTTACTGTGTCCCTGTAACACATGTGCCATAATATACAAAATTCTACTTTTGTCAGTCCTTAACATCTACCTCTATGAATTTTCATGAATTTCTGTTTCACAAGAGTAATTGTTTTATATACACTGATGGCAGCATACAATAAAAACTTAGTATGAAAGTTAAAAAAAGCAAAATAGAGTCTCTGTCATGGCAATGCCAATCAGATACAGTGTCCACAATCTCAGCTGGTAGAAAATAAGACCCAGCCACCAGTAGCCTATCAATACTGGCGGCGGCTGAACTTTGACGGCTGCTAGCAGAAAATCCATAAGCATAGCCAGGAAGGTTCCTGGCGCACAGGGCAGGGCGCCATAATCCTCAGCCACCCACCATGAGACTTAATCCTACAGCACCGACTAGTGGGCAGGGTAGTGCATTACATAAAAATTATTGATGAGGCAAGAAAACAAGGAGATACTGAGAAGCGTGGCAATTCCCAGTAATATTAGAATCCAAGATCACCTGGAGAAAGAGGCCCAGAGGGAGAGAGCCTCCCATAGCTGAAGCCAGATATGAGTCCTTTTCTACAAAAATGCTAAAAAGAAATGAAAGAGGAGTAAAACAGTAGACCAACTCTCATACATGAGGTAATTAAGATTCCATTGCTCATGGACATAGACTCATTCCTTATGATTGGGAGATTCTGGCAAAATCATCACTCTCACCCTCTCAATTTTTTATGATTTTAAAGACTTGAGGTGGATTGATGGGGCACAAATGCAGGTCTGAAGAAATAGGACTGCCAATCCTCCAATTAACATAGACATAGAACAAATATTAGGAGTCCAAATTGGAGCACTGCTAATAACAAGTAATAATGTAAATGGGGGCATTGAGCAAATTAGGGCTATATCTGTATAGGGCCTGGGAGAAAATCCCAAGACCCACTTTAATATATAATAAGACAAGGCTATAAAAAAGAGTCCCTACACAGGATTTTGTAAAGGCTTCAAGATGCTGCTCAAAGTCATTTACCCGATGAGAATACCCGCAGGGTCATGTAGTGGAGTTGATGGCATCTGAAAACGCCAATCCTGATTGTCAATCAGCCATTAAGACATTACCAGAGGGTCGGTAGGATCAGATGTAATCTCAAGAGTGATACGTTAAAGCCTGCGATGGAATTGGAGGAGCTATGCATAAAGCTATGTATAGCATGGCTCAAGCAATCACAGTCGTTTTAGGAGGAAGTTAGAACATTTGGGGAAAATGTTATGGTAGTCAAATTGGTCATCTTAAAAAGAATTGCCTAGTCTCAAATGAACAAAATGTAACAACTCAAGCTACTACAACAACAACAGGTAAAGGCTTTGCCTGACCTATGTCCAAGATGTAAAAGAAAACATTGTTAGGGGAAATCAATGTCATTCTAAATTTGATAAAAATGGGCAACCACTGTTTGGAAACAAGAGGAGGGGCCAGCCTCAAGTCCCGCAAACTGGGACATTCCCAATTCAGTCTTTTGTTCCCCAGGGTTTTCAAGACAACAACCCCCACTGTCACAGGAGTGTCTCTCGGGAATAAGGCAGTTGTCTGTGGCAATTATCCTTCCACAAGTGGCAGTGCAGCAGTAGGTTGTACTATGCAGCAGTCTCTCTGCTTCAGAACCTCTGTGAAAAATCACGGGGCAGCCCATTGCCTGGAAGTTTGGGACTAATCTTAGGAAGATCAAGTTTAAATCTAAAGGGAGTTCAAATTCATGTACTGGTGTGGTTGATTCAGACTATAGAAGGTGATTCAATTTGTTGCATGATTCCTCAATTCCTAGGAGTGCCAGTCAGGGCAAGGATTGCTCAATTCCTTTACTCCTACCTTATATTAAAGTTGGAAACAATGAGATAAAAAAGAAGGAGGGTTTGGAAACGCAGTCAGAGCAGGAAAGGTTGCTCATGGAACTGATCCAGGTCTCTGAGGAAACAGACTTGTGTGTAGGCCATTATTCAAGGAAAGCCCAGTTTGAAGGCTTGGTAGACACTGGAGCGAATGTCTCTGTCATTGCTGATGTGAAAGCCTAAACAAAAGGCTGTTACAGACTTGTTGGCGTAGGCACAACTTCAGAAATTTATCAAAAGTACGATAGTTTTACATTGTTTAGGGCAGATAATCAAGAAAGTACTGTTCAGCCAATGATGCTTCAATTCCTGTTAATCTATGGAGTTGAGATTTATTACAACAATGGGGTGCAGAAATCATGATGCCGGCTCCATATACAGCCCACGAGTCACAAAATCATGACTAAGATAAGTATATACCAGAAGGAAAGGGTTAGGAAAAAAAATAGAAAATGGCATTAAAGTCCCAATTGAGACTGAGAAAAAATCAAGAAAGAAAAGAAATAGGGTATCCTCTTTAGGGGCAGCCACTCTAAGAGCCTCCTAAGCCATTCTAACTTGGCTCAGAAAAACTGGTATGGAGTAAATGCGGTGGCCACTACCAAAACTCCTTGGAGCACCACATTTATTAACAAAAGGAACAATAAGAAAAGGAGGACACGTGAATATTCATTCTCACCTAAAGAAATCTCCTGTATTTAGCCAATTCCAGAAAAAATCTGGCAAATGGCTATGTTAACAGCTTAAGAGCCCGTAAATGCCGTAATTCAACCCGTAAGGCCTCTTCAACCTGGATTGCCCTCTCTGGCCATGATTCCAAAAGGCCTGGTCTTTTAGTATAATTGATCTAAAAAGTTGATTTATTCTGTTCCTCTGGCAGAGCAAGATTATTGAAAAATTTGCCTTTACTACTATACCAGCCATAAATAATAAAAGACATACCATCAGTTTTCAGTGGAAAGTATCACCTCAGGGGAATGCTTCATAGTCCAACTATTTGTAAAACTTTCATAGATCCAAGTCCTTCAAGCAGTTAGAGACAAATTTTTCAGATTGTTATGTCATTCATTATATTGATGATATTTTATGTGCTGCAAAACAAGAGACAAATTAATTGACTGTTACACATTTCTGCTAGCAGAGGTTGCCAACGCAGGACTAACAATAGCATCTGATAAGATTCAAACCTCTATTCCTTTTCATTTTTTAGGGATGCAGATCAAAAATAGAAAAATTAAGCCACAAAAAATAGAAATAAGAAAAGACACATTAAAAACATTAAATGATTTTCAGAAATTGTTAGGTAATATTAATTGGATTCGGACAACTCTAGGCATTCCTACTTATGCCATGTCAAATTTATTCTCTATCCTAAGAGGAGACCCAGACTTAAATAGTAAAAGAATATTAACCCCAGAGGCAACAAAAGAAATTAAATTAGTGGAAGAAAAAATTCAGTCAGCTCAAATAAGTAGAATTAGCCCCACTCCAACTTTTGATTTTTGTTACTGCACATTCTCCAACAGGCATCATTGTTCAAAATACTGATCTTGTGGAGTGGTCATTCCTTCCTTACAGTACAATTAAGACTTTTACATTGTACTTGGATCAAATAGTTACATTAATTGGTCAGGCAAGATTATGAATAATAAAATTGTGTGGTAATGACCCAGACAAAATAGTTGTTCCTTTAACCAAGGAACAAGCCTTTATCAATTCTGGTGCATGGCAGATTGGTCTTGCTGATTGTGCGGGAACATTACCCAAAAACAAAAATCTTCCAGATTTTAAAATTGACTACTTGGATTTTACCTAAAATTACTAGACATGAACCTTTAGAAAATGCTCTGACAGTATTTACTGATGGTTCCAGCAATGGAAAAGTGGTCTACACAGGGCCAAAAGAGCGAGTAATCAAAACTCAATATCAATTGGTTCAAAGGGCAGAGTTGGTTGAGTCACTACAGTGTTACAAGATTTTAATCAACCTGTTAATATTATATCAGATTGTGCATATGTAGTACGGGCTACAAGGGATGTTGAGAGCTCTAATTAAATATAGCATGGATGATCAGATAAACCAGCTGTTCAATTTATTACAACAAACTGTAAGAAAAAGGAATTTCCCATTTTATATTACTCATATTGGAGTACACACTAATTTACCAGGACCTTTAACTAAAGCAAATGAACAAGCTGACTTACTGGTATCCTCTACATGCATAAAAGCACAAGAACTTCATGCTTTGGCGCATGTAAATGTAGCAGGGTTAAAAAACAAATTTAATGTCACATGGAAACAGGCAAAAGATATTGTACAACATTGCACCCAGTGTCAGGTACTACACCTGCCCACTCAAGAGGCAGGAGTTAATCCCAGAGGTCTGTGTCCTAATGCATTATGGCAAATGGATGTTACACATGTACCTTCATTTGGAAAATTATCATATGTTCATGTAACAGTTGATACTTATTCACATTTCATATGGGCAACCTGCCAGACAGGAGAAAGTAGTTCCCATGTTAAAAAACATTTATTTTCTTGTTTTGCTGTAATGGGAGTTCCAGAAAAAATTAAAACTGACAATGGACCAGGATATTGTAGTAAAGCTTTTCAAAAATTCTTAAATCAGTGGAAAATTACACATACAATAGGAATTCCTTATAATTCCCAAGGAAAGGCCATAGTTGAAAGAACTAATTGAACACTCAAAACTCAGTTAGTTAAACAAAAAGAAGGGGCAGACAGTAAGGAGTGTACCACTCCTCAGATGCAGCTTAATCTAGCACTCTATACTTTAAATTTTTTAAACATTTATAGAAATCAGACTACTACTTCTGCAGAACAACATCTTACTGGTAAAAAGAACAGTCCATATGAAGGAAAACTGATTTGGTGGAAAGACAACAACAACAACAAAAAGACCTGGGAAATAGGGAAGGTGATAACTTGGGGAAGAGGTTTTGCTTGTGTTTCACCAGAAGAAAATCAGCTTCCTGTTTGGATACCCACTAGACATTTGAAGTTCTACAACGAACTCAATGGAGATGCAAAGAAAAGCGCCTCCACAGAGACGGAAACACTGCAATCAAGCACCAATGACTCGCAAG
This sequence comes from Papio anubis, assembly GCF_008728515.1. NCBI lineage: Eukaryota > Metazoa > Chordata > Mammalia > Primates > Cercopithecidae > Papio > Papio anubis. Next base: position 88,648,936 of record NC_044989.1, read on the forward strand.
ATGAACCAAGTGGTGATATCAGAAGAAAAAAATGGAGTCTCTTATGTCTGCTTCTTTCTATATAGACACAGTAACAGGCTGATCTCTCTTTTCCCCTCAATTTGCAAAGCACAAAGGGGCCTCTAGAAGTCACCTACCACATCCCCCTCTTTCTGTGTCACAGCTTTCACTAACGTACATGTCCTTGATCCTTCTGGAATCTTCCTCACTCTCACAGATCTAAGCATCACATGTCCCACCCTGGAGGAGAACACACATCTAACAGGAGGACAGAAAAAACATGGGAAGGAGTGGGTCCCCAGAGTTCACCCTCCCACCCTGTCATCCTCCCTTATTTCCCTTCTGCCCTTACCAGCATTAGCAGCCCCGGGAGTTGAGCAGGGAGCCTCATTGTGAGAAGATGAACTGAGGAGTCCTGATTAGTCAAGGCAAGGTTAGAGCTGAGCATTTAACTCAAACTCACAAGGGAAAGTCCTCCCTAGAAGCAGTATACAAATCCTCTGGTGGGTGCAGTGGGGTGGAAAGAGCCAAGGAGAAGTTGGGGGCCTCTCTTGTGAGCAAAATGACATAAATGTATTTTATGTTTTAAGGAAATCAATACAGGTAAAATCTGTGTTTCCTGAGTGGCAGAAGGGCCATATGCAGATGTTTCCTGCTGTTTCCTCTACTAGACTTCTACTTCTTTAGAACTTTCTCAGGTATGTTTTCCATTTCTCTTTAATAAGGTTGATCTTTAATAAATATTTGGTGATTTTTATTTCTTTGTTCAGGTTTATTTAAAAGAGTCTAGGTTTGTTTTATTTCGTTTTATTTTATCTAAGGTAAAACACACAGTGCAAAGAGTGCAAATCTTAAGGGTGCAAATGAGTTTCAAGATGCAGATCATTTCATGTCATGATCCACATCGAAATAGCTAAGGTTTATAATTCTCTCACTGCTTGCATTATGCACCTTCCCCGTCAAAAACTGCTGTTCAAAACACAATCAATATCACTGATATTCTGATGTCTATTATAACTGTTTTTTTTTCCTGGACTTAATCTTTATATCAGGTAAAGTAAACATAATTTGTAGCTTTTTTCTTATTTCTTTCACTTTTTGAGGCCTTGATTCCTTCCTGTCAGTTTGAATTGCTATCTACTATTATTCATTCCCTGTGATTCTGAAGAATTTTCTCTTGAATCTCTTGCAAGGCATATATACTATTAATGAATTAGTCTTTGTATATAAAGGAATATTTCTACTTTGCCTTTATATGTAAAGGATTGTTTTGCTGGATATAGAATTTGCGACTGACTTTTCTCTCCCAGCATTTAGATATATCATTTCACTGTCTTCTCACCTCCACTGATAATGATGAAAATTAAGCCAATGGCTTTATTATTGCTTCCTAGTGTAGAGTAAGTCAGTGTTTTAGTGATGTATTCTAAATTCTCTTTGTCTTTCAACATTGGTGCTATAATGTATATAGTTATGAATTGCATTGTGCTTATCCTGAAAAGGTTTCACTGAGTTTCTTTCATGTATAGATTAATGTGTTTCATCATTTCTACAGATGATTTTCATTATTTCTCCATTTTTTTCTTTTTCAGTTTTTATTTTAGAATCAGAGCACGCATATACAGATATGTTACAAAGTTATTTTGCATGATGCTGAGGATTGGTGTATGACTGAACTTATTAACCACGTAGTGAACATTGTACCCATAGGTAGTTTTTCAACCCTTCCCTTCCTCCCTCTCTCTCCCCTCTAGTAGTCCCCAATGACTATTGTGCCCATCAACCATGGACTAGATAAAGAAATTGTTGTATATATACACTATCGGGGGAACCTGCTCCCAGTATTTCAACGTAGGTTCTTTCTATTTTCCATCAGTGTCAGCCGGCTGAGAAATAAAGAGAGAAAGTATAAAAAGAAGAATTTTACAGCTGGGCCACTGGGGGTGACATCACATATTGATAGGACTGTGATGTCCATCTGAGTCTCAAAACCAGCAAGTTTTATTAAGGGTTTCAAAAGTGGAGGAGGTATAAAAAGAGAGAGTAGGTACAAAGATCACATACTTCAAAGGGCAAAAAGCAGAACTACTAATCAGGGTCTAACAAAGGTCACATGCTTCGGAGGGAGCAGGACAAAGGGCAAAAGCAGAACTACTGATAAGGGTCTATATTCAGTGGTGAACTTATTGTCTTGATAAACATCTTAAACAACAGAAAACAGGGTTCAAGAACAGATAACTGGTCTGACCACAAATTTACCATGGTGGAGTTTTTCCCCACCCTAGTAAGCCTGCAGGAGACCAGGGTGTATCTTAGTCCTTATCTCAACCGCATAAGACAGACATTCCCAGAGCACCCATTTATAGACCTCCCCCCAGGAATGCATTCCTTTCCCAAGCTATTAATATTAATATTCCTTGCTAGGAAAATAACTTAGTGATACCTTCCCTACTTACATATTTGTTTATAGGCTCTCTGCAAGAAGAAAAATATAGCTCTTTTTGCCTGACCCAGCAGGCAGTCAGACCTTATGGTTGTCTTCCCTTGTTTCCTATAAATCGTTGTTATTCTATTCTTTTTCAGGGTGTACTGATTTCATATTGTTCAAATGCACATGTTTTACAATCAGTTTGTACAGTTAACACAATTATCACAGTGGTCCTGAGGTGATGTACATCTTCAGCTTATGAAGATAACAGGATTAACAAATTAAAATAAAGACAGGCATAAGAAATTATAAAAGTATTATTTGGGAACTGATAAATAAATATATTAAAATGAAATATTCACAATTTATCTTCCTCTGCTACAGCTCCAGCCAGTCCCTCCATTTGGGGTCCCTGACATCCCACAACAATACACCATGGAATCATATGCAGCCATAAATAGGAAAAAAAATCATAGGAACAAAGTTATGTCCTTGCAGAAACTTGGATGCAGCTGGAAGTCATTTTCCTAAGTGAACTGATGCAGAAACAAAAAACTAAATACCACATCTTCTCACTTGTAAGTGGGAACTAAACATGTGGTACACATGGACAAAAAGATGGGAACACATTGTTTAGCCTCTTTCTTTTTTTCCTTTTTATTCCTAACACAAATTTGTTGGCATTGTTCACACGGACCTATAATGTCTGAGGTTTTATTCATTCTTCTTTATAATTTTTCTCTTCTTTATATGAGATCATTGCTATTGACTTGTTTTTCAGTTTACTGGTTCTTGCATCATATTATATTGCTGTTGCATTTATATAACACATTTTTCAATTTAGTTGTTGAACTTTTCATTTCTAGAATTTCCAGTAGGTCTCTTTTCATAGTTTCTCTGTTTGAAAACCTCTATTTGTTGAATCATTGTCTTTACAAATTCCTTTTTAATCCTTTTTTAAAGGTTAGAATAATTCTTTGAACATATATTTGATAAGGGTGGAGCACATAGACACTATGGAGATGGACCATAAGGCAGGGAGCTCAGAATTTGATTAGCTGTATTTGAAGTCTCTGAATAATGATGCTCTTGTGGGATTTAATTTTTTTCTGTTTTATGTTTCTCGGATTACAAATACCTTTTATTTTTAAGAGAGTAACTATGTATAGAAATTCAGCTTATAAATCCCTGGAAAATTCTAACAGAACAATTGTTGAAAAAAATAGTTTCTCTTAGACTCCCAAACCAGCCTCTGCCTGGGACCTGCCTTTGTCTCTGAGCCTGTGAAATCTCTGATGAGGTTTTCAGGTGGGCAGTGAAATCATGGCAGGGCAGGCTCTGGGTGCTGTGGAGGACAGGAGGACAGGAGGACACTCCTTCAGGGTTAGTGATGCTGGGAGTTTGAGGGGAGAGACTCAGCATGGAGCTGTCTGTGAGTTGCCCCAGCAATGCTGTCTGCACAGTGATCATCTCACAAGTATACTCGGATGCCAGTGGATGGCCCAAACGTGGGCTCACGTTGGACAAAGACAAAGGTTTAGGCATGAATATATGGGCCTCATTTGATACTCTGAAGTTTCACACAAGCATAATGAATTATATGGGAAAAGTAAGGAGTCACAAGGTTGTGATTCTTCATTTGATATTAAAATATATCCTCCTGCTCATTTTTCCCTCTAGAATGTAACTACTGATATACATTTAACCAAAGTCACTGTTTTTCATTGTTGTTTTAGTAACTGACAGCCTGTGGGAAGAGTTCCTAAGTAACTGGGTAGCCAGACCATCATTCCTATGGGTGAAGCCAGGAAGTGACTGTGGATGTGAACAAATGTGAGTTTCATGTACATGTCGCCAAAAGCCATGGGCCACTGATCTGGGGAGAACTCACAGTCATTTCACTTTCCCATACCCAGATGAGAGGTCATCTCGATTTGTGTTCTTCTGATGAACTCTACACACTGGATCACATTCTGAAGCTCTAGTTCACACTTCTTTTCTGTGCTAGAGGGACTCTCTCACTCACATGTATTGTACCCTCTGCATAGGAAAATTTGTAATACATAAAAACTGTTTTCTGCTAATTAACCATCAATTGTGTCATTTTCAGTCTTTCATAGGTGTTACCTGCCCTATGGCTATGGGGTCTTCCAAAAGAATGGGCCAGAGGTGGAGTTGTGAAACTAGCTGGATAAAAAGTATAAGTGTCAAGATACGGTAAAGAAGTGGTGTTAATAATAATAATATTGCAAATTCGTCTGGGCTCTTGGCTGTGATTACTGGTAAGTGTGAAAGAATCTAGGTTTTGGTTTTTATTCATTTTATTTCCATTGATAAAGTAGCCAGAGTAAAGTGCACACTTCTTGAGTGTGCAACTGAATAAAGTTTATGTGTAAGTCATTGTCCTGGTGGAATGATAGAATATTTCACATGCCCTTGTGCTTCCCTCGTGGACAGTCTTTGTAAGGTTTCCCTCTCATTCAGCAAAAGTAACTGTCTTTCTGACATCTAACACAATCATTTAGGTTTCCCTGTTTTGAACTTCACATAAATAGCATGAAGTGTATTTTTATCTTTCCAGCCTTGGTATTGTTCCTTCTTACTTTTGAGGACTTCATTTCTTCCAGTGGACTCAGTGTCCTGTCTGATGTCATTTCCTGGGATTCTGAAGTATTTTCTCTTAACTATCTTATAAGACATAGCAACTAGGAATGAACATGTTTGTTTACCAAAGAATATGTTTGCTTTTTTGTTCGAGTTGAAGGATATTTTCACTGGATATAGATTTCCTGATTGCCTTCTTTTTTTTTTTTTTTTTTTTCTTTCAGCATTTAAATATGTCACTTCAGAGCTTCTAGCCTCTACTGGTCCCAATGAAAATGAAGCCAATAGCTATATTGTTGTGTCTCTGTATACAGTGTCTGCTTTCATTCTTCATGCAATGAAGATTTTCTCTTTGTCTTTCAATATTTTAATATAATGTGTTCAGTTATTAATTTCTATTGAGTATGTTAAAGGGTTTTATTGAAGTTTTTCTTCTAAGAATATTTTTTCTTACTTTTGAAAAGTTTTTGTCATTATTTCTCCAAATATTTTGTTCAGCTACTTTCTCTTTCTCTCCTCCTTTGTGACTGTCATCATATATTTGTTGGTATCCTTCACTCTGAGCTATAAATCTCTTACGTTTTCTTCCTTTTTTTCTAAACATTTTCTTCAGTCTCAATAGTTTTCCGGTCATCTATTTTCAAGTTAACTGATTGTTCTGCCATCTCAAATTGCTATTAGACCTAGCTAATACATATTTAAATTGGGTTATTGTACTTTTCATTTCTAGAGTTCCCATTTGGTCTTTTTTTTATACTTTCCGTTTCTTTTCTTGAGTCCCTACTTGCTGAATCTTTTTTTTTTTTTTAATATTTTATTTTCTATATCAAGGCTAAATCAACAATTAGGGCAAGTTAGAATCAGCTTTCATTGGCTATTTTCTGCTGTTATTGTTGTAGTTGCTTTATTTTTATTCCTTCAATATCGGTCATACTTCCCTTTTTCTTCCAGGATTTTTTAAACTGAAAACTGTACATTTTTGATAATATATTATAGTACCTCTTTTTAGATTGTGGGCTTTTTAATTTTAATTTTAATTTTCTTAGAGTCTCACTCTGTCAGCCAGACTGGAGTGTGGTGCTGTGATCATAGCTTGCTGCAGTCTCGACCTCTCGGGCTCAAGCGATCCTCCAGGTTCTTCCTCCTGAGTAGCTGGGAATATAGGTGCATGTCACCAATCTCTGGTTTAAAAATATATATACAGAGAGAGAGATAAGGATGTCACTATTTTTTCCAGCATGGTCTCAAACTCCTGGCCTCAAGTCATCCTTCTGCATCAGCCTCTCAAAGTACTGGGATTACAGGCTTGAGCTATCATGTCAGGCCTGGAATTCGTTTCATTTTTCTGAGCATTTTAAAATTTTCTTCTTAGTTGCTTGTCTGAACTTACTGATAGTACCTGACTTATGATAGTTGGAGTTAAAATTTTTTGACTCAGATGGTGTGTAAGTGATATGCATTCAAGTAGAAATAGTACTAGTGTTCATACAGCTATTCTATCTTCTCTTTCAGTACAATATTCAATCAATTACATAAGATACTCAACACTTTATTGTAAGATAAACTTTGTGTTACATAATGTTGCCCAACTGTAGGCTAATATATGTGTTCTGAGCAGATTTAGGATAAGATAAGGTGAGCTATAATGTTAAATGGATTAGATGTATTTAAAGCATTCTCATTGCATGGTATTGAAAAATCTGCATCTCACGTGGTATTTGACCACTGATATCTCGGCTTCTTTTTATTCTTAATATTAATCTTTAGTTTGAATTTATAGGAACTGCACATGTATCTGCATAGCGTAGTGGTCACCAACGATTTGAGACATTTTGCTCAAATATCTGGAGCTTTTAAATCTGTCTTCTGTCAATCTATCTGTGTGTAGTTTAAAAAGCAAACTGCATGCAAACTGCAGCTAATTCTTACCTCCCTCTGGTTTTACTTTACACCAGGAACTCCTGGGTCTCATCACTTATATCTATAGCTTCTAGATCACTAGGAATGTGTGCAGAGATTGTTTCAGCAGTATGGCTCTATCTTATCCAGGAATCTGCTATTTGCCATCAGCAGATGTATTACTTGCCCCAAAAAGGGCATCCTCAAGGACTAGTAAAGCTGTGGGCTTTTTCTGTATATTACCTATGGAGTTCTCCATGTTTAGCTGGAAACACTGAATAATTTTTTTCCACTCCTTGGCTTTACTCAAGTCCATCCCCTTTGGCAACAAGCTGCCAGTTTTATTTGCTATCCTCACACTGGTGAAAATCCAGTTCTGTAATTCATGCTTACTGAGCTGGAGGTAGAAGGGTGCTGTCACAGGCAAAAGGTTATAGACTTTTTCTGTCCTTACCCAAAGCACTAGTACTTTTATTTCTATAAAGAATATACATGCTTAATCATTTTATGCTTTGCCAATTTTCAAAGTGTTGAAATAGTTTTGATATTTTAGCTTTATATTTATATGTGTGTTTGTTGTTTATTTTTGAACAGAAGATTCATTCAACTCTTTGTGATACCATAAACAGGGATGCTTTCTAAAATGCATTTAAATGAACATAGTAGCCATGCTGAAATGGTATGATGCAATGGATTAACATAAGTAATTTTGGACTTGAGAACTTGAACTCCAAAATGGCCAAATAGAGCATAGATGCTAAAACTGAGTGGCCACCACACTAGCTGTCTATAAAGGAAGCAGCTGATAAATCTAGTAACCACTGACGGTCTTGTTGAGGTTTTTGTTTCATGTCGAATCACTGTGGGAGGCCAGCTATAACTCTGCTGACAGTAATAAACTCCAACATCTTCAGGCTCCAGGCTGCTGATGGTGAGAGTGAACTCTGTTCCAGACCCACTGCCACTGAACCTGTCTGGGATGCCAGTGGCCCTGCTGGATGCATCATAGATGAGGAGCCTGGGAGCCTGCCCAGGTTTCTGCTGGTACCAGGCTAACCTGCTGCTAACACTCTGACTGGCCCTGCAGGAGAGGGTGGCTCTTTCCCCTGGAGACAATGACAGGGTGGCTGGAGACTGCGTCATTACAATTTCTCCGGTGGTATCTGAGATGGGAAATAAAACAGAAATGCACTATTGTAATCTAGATCAAAATCACTGTCTTTGAGTAGCGCCAAAATTGTTGACCTACATTGAAGTTTAGCTATATTTCTTGCTGAGCAGAGGTGGCAGGAGTTTTCACTGATGTGCAAAACCACCTCATATTCCCCTCACCTGGGAGCCAGAGCAGCAGGAGAAAGAGAAGCTGTGCTGGGGCTTCCATGGTTCCCTCTGGGTCCTAACTGAGCAGTTCCTCCCCAGAGCTCTGACCCAGGCATTGATATGGGCTCTGGAAGGTAGGGCAGCTGGCAGGGACATGCAAAGCAGCTGGGGTGGGAGCTGGGCTTCCAGCTGCAGGGACCACCTGCTTCTTCCTGTCTGCACGGAGCATCCTGCGCCTCCCTGGTTGTCAGAGATCAGAAAAGTCTGTTGGCTCAGTCTGAGTGTAGAACTTCTCCCTTGTGCTCACAGAATTTCACTCCTGTGTCTTTCTTCTCTTCAATCACCTAAATTCACCCAGATGATGTTTGGTACAAGCCTGTTAAGAACAATATAAAAGGCTGTGCTTTTATTTCTCTCTTTCTATCCTCAACACGCCCAGTCATCTCCCTAAGTGCATTATTGGATCGATGGAAATGAAGAGTCTGTTAGAACATAATATTCCAGATGCACCTTTCTTTTGCTTGTTAGTAACGTTTTCTGAGGGTCCTGAAGCTTTCCATTAAGTCAGACACACACCCTCTTTGAGTTAAAAGTCAAAAACTTCTGTTTCCAGTCCCATGTCCTGGCAGACCCTGACATAGATGCTCCATGGCTTGCTGATTGCTTGAAATTGATCAAGTAACTTCACTTCCTTGTGTCTCAGTTTCCATATCTGTGTGACTGTGACAATAGTGGTACCTGCCTTACAGTGCTGTGGACAGTTTAAAGAAAATAAGATAAAACATTTACAATAGTACTCAGGACATTATGTATGCAGGAATTAATTTTGTTTTTATTGTTTAAGTATTCAGCACTATAGTCATCATCATTATAAATATACTTAGCATGGAAAATAGTCTTAAATCTAATCCAAGAATGTTTTATCCACAAATTAAATTCTAAGGTGTTTTCTTCAGTAACTGTACACAACTCTTAATATCCTAATGATTTGATCTTAATCTGTGCTAAATCAGACCTTCAATCATTCCCACCCATCCCTGTCTAACACATTACTTCTCATCATCCATTACCAAAATGTTACCCAGAAAAGGTTACCATGTCCTGCTGCTGTCTTTCTTTATTATACAATCTTTATTCTACCTTGTTATCTTTTGTCTTATTCTGGCCCCAGGACTGACGATAAGGCAAAGCTACCATCATTACTTGTGGGTTTGCTCCAGTATAATTTTGTCAGGCTTGTTATCTTGGAAATGAAGACTATGGCTTGCAAAGAAACATATTCATTGAGGCAATGTGTTATGAAATAAAAGATTTTTTCTACTTATTATCCAATAATTAATTTAGAATGATTCGAACAGATTTTTGATGACAAAAAGGAGAAGATGATGTAAGAGAAAAATACAATAGAAAACACAAGGTATTTAACACTTGCTTCATGGATTTTTTACATATATATTAGACATATACTGGGTATATGTGCTCAATGATAATCTAAAAACGGAATGGTAACTAGTTTAAGGAATGCCTGCATTACACTGAGTCTTGCCCACTTTTCCAATTATAAACGGAAAGCTACAGCACTATTTGTATGAGTATCAAACATTGTAGCTGCTATGGTAATGGTAGAGTAGATTTACTGAGATAAAAGCCTTGGAAATAGTAGAGGTTTGTCCTATGATGTTATGGCTGTTGCTGTGGTTGCTGTTGTTAGGAAATATAATGGGAGTGAAAGCAGGTAGATTTACAAGCTCTGCTCTGCCTCATACTCACAACCCCCTCTAGAGATGGACAGATGGTGGTGCAGGAATCTCTGACACCTCCTAGAAGTCTTTTGTTCTCTCCAGAATCTTTCCTGACAAGTACTGTTTTGAGTCACAGATTAGGTGGAACTGGGTGTAGAAGAAAGCACTAGAGCAAGGGAAGATATTTTCCATCCCAGATGTTGTAGGAACAAGGAAATGGAATTTTTCATAGATTTATGCCACACTTCTATCATGGTGGGGAGAGAGGCATCAAACCAGGCTCATTCCTGAAAGAAGTATTACATTTTTAAAAGAGAAAGGACTATGAATTTCTTGTCAAATAGATGTTTAAAATTCAAAGCTACTGAGTTTGTTTTTTTAGAGACACAGTCTCGCTCTGTCACCCAGGCTGAAGTGCAGTGGCACGATTTTGGCTCACTGCAACCTCCATCTCTCTGTTTAAAGGAATTCTCCTGCCTCAGCCTCCTAAGTAGCTGGGATTATAAGTGTGTGCCAACATACCCAGCTTATTTTCATAGTTTTAGTAGAGATGGGGTTTCGCCATGTTGACCAGGCTGATCTCAAACTCCTGACCTCAGGTGATCTGCCCGCCATGGCCTCCCAATATGCTGGGATTACAGGCTTGAGCCACTGTGCCCAGCCCTACTGATGTATTAATATTATTCATCTTCTTGAATACAGCACGTGGTAAAGTGCAAATCCACACTTTAAACTTGAGATTTCTACTCCTATGTGAATTGTACTACTGAGGAGCAAAAAAATTCTGTATTGGTGGGGAGATGATGCTTGACAGTGCAGTTTGTGAAGTAGAGGCTTATGTCACAGTACTTTTTACAGTGTTACATATGAAAATGGTGAATGGCTTCATACCCAGAAAAATTAGCTTTTTTAAGGAGCCGTATTACTACCACCAAGAAAGAACTGAATTGAAGCCTGTGACTACTAGATGAAGGGGGCATAAAGAATAGGGAAAGACTTGGGAGGCCGAGGCAGGTGGATCATGAGGTCAGGAGATCGAGACCATCCTGGCTAACACGGAAACCCCATCTCTACTAAAAATACAAAAAAATTAGCCAGGCGTGGTGGAGTCCCAGCTACTCAGGAGGCTGAGGCAGGAGAATGGCATGAACCTGGGAGTCGGAGGTTGCAGTGAGCCAAGATTGCACCACTGCACTCCAGCTTGGGCAACAGAGCCAGACACGGTCTCAGAAAAAAAAAAAAAAGAAGAGGGAAAGAAAAAGGACACAAAACACAATATGGTAAATGGAAAGGAGAAAGTCATTACATAGTGTCTAAGAGTAAAATAAATAAAAAGAGGATATTATGAGTAATTTTTTTTTTTTTTTTGAGACGGAGTCTCGCTCTGTGGCCCAGGCTGGAGTGCAGTGGCTGGATCTCAGCTCACTGCAAGCTCCGCCTCCCGGGTTTACGCCATTCTCCTGTCTCAGCCTCCGGAGTAGCTGGGACTACAGGCGCCCGCCACCTCGCCCGGCTAGTTTTTTGTATTTTTTTTAGTAGAGACGGGGTTTCACCGTGTTAGCCAGGATGGTCTCGATCTCCTGACCTCGTGATCCACCCGTCTCGGCCTCCCAAAGTGCTGGGATTACAGGCTTGAGCCACCGCGCCCGGCCTATGAGTAATTTTGTGTCAACTAACTGGACAAAAGTGGTGCAGGGCGGGTTCTTGGCCTCCCTCAGGAAGGAGCGCAGTGTAAGCGGGTGGTGGAAGGAAACGGCTTTACTGAGGTGGCGGTTACAGCTCTGTGACTGCTCTTGTGGAGCGGAGCTACCTACAGGCAGTGTGCCTGGAGCAGCGGCGCAGGGGCAATGTCACACTCATATTTATCCCCACTTTTAATGACATGCTAATTAAGGAGTGGGTTATTCAGAAGTAGCTAGAAAGTGGGCAGTAACTTTCAGGTGTTGCCGTGGCAATAGTAAACTGACATGGCACTGGTGGGCATGTCTTATGGACAGGTGCTTCCAGTGTCTCTTCCTTGTTTTAGCTAGTCTTCAATCTGTTCCAGATTTGAGTCCCACCCACCTCCCACCTCTTTCCCCACTCAGAGATTAGATACTCCTCCTTAATCTTAAGGGGACTGCAGAAGAGCAGAGTCCATTTTCTGTAAGTGCTTCCTTCTGACTTTATGGGTGCAAGCCTTCCCTAGCATTTGAGGAGTAAAAATCTTTGGTACCTGAACTAAGGGGCCCAATGGCAGGATGCTTTCATTTGTGAGGACAGAAGACAGAAGGGATTGGAAGACTTTTGAAAAACCTTATCATCTTTACAAGAAATTTAGAAGATATAAACTTTACTAGGAGGTTAAACAAGAAAATTATAATTGGAAGACAGAGAAATATTAATGCTCCTTTGTCCACCCACAGAACCACATTATTAATCTATGTGTTTGCAATCAACAGCCTTAAATTTTCTAGGTTTTATAAATGGAGGTTGTGGTGTCCACCTTTTGTGCCTGCAGGACCTCATAAGAGACAGGTTTAATCCTGGACAGCTGTACCCAACTAGTGACTTCCTGAAGCCTAACAGTAGTTAGAGTAATTAAGAATATCTGACAAGGGCCCCTTTATTCTAGTTATTATTGATTCTTGGGGGATCATTTTGTTGTTGTTGTTGTTGTTTGAGACAGAGTCTCGCTCTGTTGCCCAGGCTGGAGTGCAGTGGCACAATCTCGGCTGGCTCGCTGCAACCTCTGCCTCTTGGTTTCAAGCTATTTTCATGCCTCAGCTACTGAGTGCCTGGGATTACAGGCATGTACCGCCATGCCCAGCTAATTTTTTGTAGTATTAGTAAAGATATGGTTTCGCTATTTCGTCAAGGCTGGTTTCGAACTCCTGGCCTCAAGTGATCCGCCCACCTCAGCCTCCCAAAGTGTTGAAATTACAGACGGGAGCCACTGCACCCAGCCAGTTCCTTCTTTTTAAGTTTTTAGTAAGACTAAGTCTTCTGGTTAAACAGAGGAGCTATTATTTTCTTTTGTGGAAAAGGGCACGATTTTATTTTCATAAATTTAAAAGGCCTTTTGAGTCTGGCTTTCATTTCAAATAGGGGTGGAGTGAGGTGTGTCTGACTCTGTTTCCCACAATGGCTTGAGTTAGATTTTTTTGGGTTTCTTTGGTAGTTCCTTTGGCCACTGGACTGGAATCAAAAAATTTATAGCCATTTAAACATTTTAGGCCAGACAGCATGGAGGTAGACAGATACTCATTAGCCCTTAAGTAGGTAGTTGATGAGATCAGGAGACAGAGGCCATCCTGGCTAACATGGTGAAACCACATCACTACTAAAAACAAAAAAAATAGCTGGGCATGGTGGCATGTGCCTGTAGTCCCAGCTACTTGGGGAGGAGCCCCAAATGAGGTTATATATGTTTAAAAAAAAAAAAAAAAAAGGAAGTACGTAGAATTATACTATATTGAGGGTAAACATTGCTTCCACGGAACTCTAAGACAAAACACTTTAGCATCAAGGCCACAACAACAGTCAGAACTGGAGGTGAAAAAGTCACAACAGCTGATGAAAAAGCAAAAGGAGACAGCAGTGATCCCAGGCCTTTTTAAAGGGAGAACAAGTTGAAAGCAGCAAAACACAAGGGCTGAATATCTAAGACACGAATCTCAGAAGTTTTAAAAGAAACTTGTTATCATATCAAAGGCAAAATTTTCTGTTTTACTTTTTTTTTCTTTTTTTGAGATAGAGTCTCGCTCTGTCACCCAGGCTGGAGTGCGGTGGCACGATCTTGGCTCACCACGACCTCCACCTCCCGGGTTTCAGCCATTCTCCTGCATCAGCCTCCCGAGTAGCTAGAATTACAGGTACATACCACTGTGCCTGGCTAATTTTTGTATTTTTAGCAGAGACGGGGTTTTACCATGTTGGCCAGGCTGGTCTTGTACTCTTGACCCCAAATGATCCACCCGCCTTGGCCTCCCAAAGTGCTAGGATTACAGGCACGAGCCACTGCACCTGGTTTCAAAAACAAAATTTTCTATAATGTAGCAAATCAATAATTTAAGAAAACCCAGTTTCAATATGCAGATCACTTTCTAGAAAGTGATTGGGCCATCACTGTTCTTGTCTCAGATTTCCACTTCCTGCATAGGAGGTGTAAGAAGAGGTAGCAAGACATTATGAAACTAAATTATAACTGTTAGTGCACAAAATATGACTAAAACACTATTTTTATTTTTTATTTTTTTAATTTTTATTTATTGTTATTATTTTTTGAGACAGGGTGTCACTCTTTTACCCAGGCTAGAGTGCAGTGGTGCGATCTCAGCTCACTGCAACCTTCGCCTCCTGGGTTCAAGCAATTCTCGTGCCTCAGTCTCCCAAGTAGCTGGGATTACAGGCATGCACCACCACATCCAGCTCATTTTTTTTTTTTGTATTTTTAGTAGAGACAGGTTTCACCATGTTGGCCAGGTTGGTCTTGAACTCCTGACCTCAAATGATCCACCCGCCTTGGCCTCCCAAAGTGCTGAGATTACAGGCATGAGCCACCATGTCTGGCCTTAAATCAGCATTTTTATTAAATAAAGTGTAGAAGAAAAAGTGTAAATAAAGTGACAAAAAGAAAACAAAATGCTGTTATGGAAAATGATACCTTTAGGGGAGGAAACAAGACAAGGCAAGCGAAGATTCCCATAGGGTGAGGCTCCAATCCACAATCCTCAGATGAACGTCAATGCTGAAAACCCGGGAGCATCCAGGGAGTGGCCAACAATACCAAATGCTGAATCCCACTGTACCCGAGTATCAGCCTAGGAGTGTCCCCACACCAAATGCCAGGAAGCCCTGGAGTATCCAGGGGCTGACCAGTGCAGGAAATTCCTGGAGCCTCAGTGGGGTGGCCAACAGTGAGCCCCAAAGGTCTGGTTGTGACCATAGAACAATGTGACTCTGGCTTCGTAGAGTCAACAGAACAGGAGAATTCTTACAACCAAGTATCCTGCCTTAAACAATTGCACAAACATAATTAGTAGGGAGCCAAAGACAAAACTGCAAAGCAAACACATATATCAGGGCAGAAAATAAGATAAAATGACTGGTGGATAAATAAAATGACATTAGATGAGAAATGACTAAGGGAAGGAGAAACGAGGATGTCGTCAGGTGTGCTATGGGGGACTTCAAATGGACTATCTAGCCAAAGGACTTATTTCCTGGATTATCTGATATAGGGCAGGTGGGCAGAGGGGACACTTACAGGTGTGCAGGAGCCAAAATGGTGCCAAGCAGTCTCTAATGTGGGGCCTGCGTGAAGATCTCTCCAGGCTCCCCAGCTCGGGTGGGTTGGGCTCCTGCGGGGAAACTGGTGGATGGAGCGGCTGCCCTGCATGAAGCAGTGGCTCTGTGGCCACTTGCCCATCCGCTGGGCTCCACCGCCTGTCAGGAAAGATGATGGCTCTTAAAACAGCCTTTGGCGATTGTTAACAGCTCTGCAATGCTAGCAACTCTGTAGCTTTGATTGCTGTACCTCTGATCACCGTCTTGCCCTCTCTCACTGGTCGCTGTCTTGCCATTTCTCCAATAGCTGTCTTGCATTGCTGATCGCTATGTCCATCCTCTCACAAAATACCATCTCTTGCTGTCTCTTGCTGTCCTGCTTCTCCACTGTTTCCACTGACTCACTGCCACATCAAATGCTGCCTCTCACCATGTCCTATTTATCCTTCCTCCTCATTAAACATCCATTTGCATGTCCAGGCCTTGCATTTCCAGGCTGATGTCTCTTTCCTCAGCCAGGTACTGGGGAGTATTGTTCCTCCAGCTTCACCAATAAGCCATGGTTCTCTTGAATCCAACCTTCTTAGTGCACCAGTTTTGCGAAGGTTTGCTGTGCACTGGTTGCCAACTTACCCAAATTGGGTGAGACACAATACAACCAGTTACATGAAGTGGTTTACTAGTTACAGAGAGTCAGCAAGAGAGAGCAGAAAGCTGCTGGGACCTGATTGACTCTAGTCCATGCATACCCCACAAGGACTGCAGCTGAGGGACCCTGGAATGCAGCCCACCCTAGGTTTTATGTCTTAGAATCACATGACACACTGGGCTAGAGTGTTGAAGAATTTCCTATTTCTGTTAGGGACAGAAATGGAACCCAGGTTGTTCTGGACAATAATGCCCTTTCTCAGAATGTTACAGTTCCAGAACATTCTATAGTTATTCCAGAAAACTACAAGCAAGAAAGGGAAGAGGACTGGGTTGATTCAAGACAAAATGGAAACGGTTTTGCAAATACCATAGTGAAATCACAACTTAGTAATGTTTTTGTGACTGGCTCATTTCACTTAGTGTAATGTCCTCTAGTTACATCCATGTTGCAGCATGTGTCAGAATTTCCCTTTTTAGAGCTAAATAATATGCTATTGTATGTATATACCACATTTGGGTTACCAGTTCCCTCCTTTGTGAACATTTGAGTTGCTTCTACGTTTTGGTTATTGTGAATAATTTGATTCTGAGTGGTATACAAATATCTTCTCAAGTTAATGTCTTCAATTACTTGGGTATATGTCCAAAAGTGGAACTGCTGAATTATATATTATTTCTATTATTAATTCTTTGAGGAATCACCATATGGTTTCCCACAGCAGGTAAACCATTTACATCACCACGACAGTGTCCGCAGGAGCTCCATTTCCCTAATTTCTCACCAAGACTGGTCATTTTCTGTCTGAAAAAAAAAAATCCTAATAGGTGTGAAGAGGGTTTTGTTTTTATTTTTCTAAGGATTAATAATATTAAGCATCTTTTCCTATGCTAGTTATCTAATTATCTCCAAAGAATGTTCTTCAGAGAAATGTCGATTCATGTACTTTTCTCATTTTTAATCAGGTTTCTATTTTAATATTGACATGTAGGACTTACTTTATATAGTGGATATTATTATCCTGTTATCAGATATATGATTTACAAATTTTTCTTCTAGTCCACATGTTGCATTTTCACTGTGTTGATTATGACTTTTGATGCACATTTTAAATTTTATGTAGTCCAATTTATCTTCTTTTCTACTTTTGCCTGTATTTTGGTGTTAAAGGTGTTAGTATTCAAATGTCTATAAATACTGACTTACTATGCTCAGAAGGTCACTCTAGACCATCTCTCTGATGGTGGAGCTAAGAGTTTTACACTCTCCCATTTTGTACCAGGGGACAGTGCAGCTATGTGAGAACCCAGTGGCTTTCCCGAGCTTATTTGTCTTGCATTTTTGGTGACATGGATTGTTGTTCACATTGGCTTCCTCTGGTAGGTCCACCTGGAAAGCATTATATTTAGCGAGAAAAAAGGAGGCTGTGAATGATGTCACTGTAAACGGTGTATATTCCCTGTTGCAAATGTCAAATCCATGAAGCATAAAAGGATTTACTAGAGGATATTAAATTCCTTGCAAAGTGTTGAAAAGCCTTAAGGAACAGGATCCAAGCAAAGCCTCTAGAACAATTTCAAGAATGGCACTGCTGGCGCAGGCTGGGGAGGAGCTCCTGCTGCCTGAGACTCCACATTCAAGGTGTCTCCTGCAGAAAAGAGAGCAGCTCCTCTCACTACTGCCCCCAGAAGGACAGCAGCTCTGCTATCAACTACTAGAGATCTGACCCCTCTCTCTGCAGACCCACTTGTGTTGATGACATCTTCATTTCAGTCTCATGTAGATTCATCTGTTTTCACAGGCACAAGGGTTATTTCTGCCCAAGTCCACCGTGTGGCTTTCTATCATAAATACACATCTTTCTACACTTGAATTTCCAGGCATTACTAGTATCAACAGCAACATGCTACAACCTAACATAAAGATTTCCTTTACAAAGAACATGATGGTACCCACATAACATTGTGCTCCCCAAAATGTGGGGAAAACTCCAATGTGTTGAGCCCAACACCTTCTAGGAAAAAAGGATCTTCTCTCATGAGTCATTAATATGTCTACTTATTTTTTAATTTTTGGCCTAAATTGTAATGGTGGCTAAAAATATCACTTTGAATTTTTTTTAAAGAAAGGGTTTATAGAAAGGATTAAATTACTTAAAATACATATATGCATGACACATTTAGTTATTGACCTCGGCTTCTTTCATATTTATTTTATTCTCTAGTTTCTGGCAACACTTTCTCTATGGTAGAGTCTAGAAAGGCTACTCCTCGTGTCCTTGGCTTCCTAAGTCAGAGATGTGGGGAAGAATGCCCATCGGCTGTGTTACTACAGAATGCTTTTGGGTTGAGATGAGGGAGGAGAAGTGCCTGATCTCACTCAAATGTGCTCATTTTCCTGGTCTGGGTCACAGTCAGGCAGCACCGTCCTGTGGGCACACTTAACTTGCCATGTTTCTATCAAAATGAGAGTATCCTTCTTGACTGTGGAAAACATGAGGCAGGGAGAGGATCAAGGAATAGCAAAAGCAGTACTTGGAGTTGCCTGAGCTGCCACCCTGGTTTCCCCAAATGTTTTTTATCCATTAATTCATGATAATAAATACCTTTCTGCCTAACCAGCCATAATTGCTTTTCTTAAATCCAAATGACTCAGTGATAAAACTAAAGAGAAAAAATAAATACACTTTTCAGCGTTTAAGCTGACCAGGAGACTGTCCCTGGTGTTTATACCTCCATATCCCACTACGTGTTTCATCTTCCCTTTGCCTCACTGGGAATCCAAGTGCAGGGAATTCTTCACATGACTGTGATCTCTAGAACTTCATCCTGATGACTGTTGTAATCTTCTCTGAGTTTTACCAGTGGAAATGGCAATAAATAGAAACATTCCAGAAGGTCCCCTAGGGTTCGTATTTTCTGTACTTTCTCTCTAAAATATGTAAAATTAATTATATTTGCTCTTGTTTTATATGGGCTAGATCTATGGCCCCAGCACACACCCTAATGCCCTGTGTTGGCCACTTATCCAGTATTGTATTAAGTCTAAATGGTCACATGCTTATCCTATCATTTCTTCCAATTTCATGGAATAATTGCCTTTTTTCCTTTTTATTAGGAACCATCAACCAGAAAACCACAGCCCTGACTAAATAGAAATAGAGTATTTCAAGCTGTTTAGTTGGCATAACGGTGATGAGTCTACAGCTCATTTTCAAGGTATAAATATTCTGCTTATGGGAGTAACAGCACCATTCACATAGTTAGTGTTTCAGAGCCTCCACCACATCTGACAGCATAGCAATTCAACTGCACAGGGGTTTGTGTGCCAGCTTTGCTTGACTAATAATGGGTTTTTCCCTGTCTATAGGGAAAGTTGCACCTGTGCACATGACAAGAGCATGAGCTACCCTTTCTTCACTTTTTTTGAGGCAAATAAGTTGCTTGATCCAAAGCCATATTATGGAAGAATTTCCTGACTGTGATGAAAGCACTTGGAAAATCTTCAAATAATATTTTTGCAGAAACATAACCAAAAGGAAAGGCAAATTCATACTTGGGAAAATAACCAGTGCCCTCCTCATTTTACATGAGGTCCTTTCATATCACCTGACCCCAGCTTTTAGTCTGAGCCCTCATGTGTGGTACAATGTTAGGGGTTCAGGAGGGGTCATTCTTCTTGGTAAATTAGGTGATCAGAAGAGCCAGTAGTCCTGTAAGTCTCAGTAAGTTGAAATTCATATTATTGAGTCCCCACAGGGACCTCCATAACATTGGTTCATGATACTCCCTGGGAAAGCTGGGAAAGGTAAGTGACTGAGGTCTATGTGTTGAATCATCCTCATTGTTAAAAATCCCCTGCTCATTAACAGCATTTTGATTAATTTTCACTGGCAAAGCATTTTTTTTTCCACTTTGGCTCATATTTGAAACGTCTAGTCATAGCTCATCCAGAATGGCTTTGTCTGCAATCATCCTGTTGCATTTCTTTTAAGACCTGATGATCTGTCAAAACCAACAGCCAATATTATTGCATTGCTGTTATGTCAGGAAAAGTTGAGTGTTGGGAGAAGCTGAGACAGGGCTTGCATGTCTGACATAATGTAAAAGAGTCTTGGAACATGTCTGGGATGCAGGGTCTAAAAGCCCTCATGGCCTTTGGAACACCAAGCTCTGTGCCAAAGGTTGGAAGGCTACCCTGACGCACCATAATCTAAGCCCAGGGCATAAAATCCCTTGTGGCTTGGACAGAATCTGGGGCTCGTGGCTCTGGAATGTTTCTACACTTGCTGGTTCCTTGCTACTTGCTCTCCCAGGATGGATTGTATCTTTAGTTAAAAGAACCTGCTCTCCATTATCTCAAGTTGCCGAGCAAATGCTAAACTGTTACAGTTGTAAATCATGTGCTTAATACCATGCGGCCTTTTGATCTTCACATTCTCACCACCTGTTTCTTTGTTGGATTACCAGTAAATACCATGGGCTCCCAGAGCTCATGGCCTTCGCAGCCTCCATACACTAGCGATGGCCCCTGGTGCCCACCTTTCTCTCTCAAACTGTCTTTTCCCAATCCTTTGACTCCGCCAGACTTTGTCACCCCCTCGACCTGGTGCTGGGTCTGATCACCCCAACACTGTTATCGTTGCAATGTGATCATCAGATGTAACCTTGCAGTTTATTTATTGTTATCATTTTTACATTTCTAGGGCTTCCTTGACAATGGCACTGATGTGACTCCATCCAGCATCCATTGCTGTGAGAACTCTATTTGGCATATCATCACTGTGGGCATGAACATAACGGAGGCTTTCATAGGATGCAATGGATGATATTCAACATTAGTCAAAATTTGTTCTAGTCATACCCTTGGAGCTCCACTGTGTTGAGAAAATATTTTAGGTAGGGACTAGCGTTTGGTAGAATTTTAAAAATAAAGACTACAAAGAAATTTTCTATAGCAAGAGTAAGAACTATATGTGGTCCAGAATACCATTATTTTATGGAATGTTACAAAAAATTTTAAATGTATTTAATTTAGAGAAGAATTTTATAAAAATGTTTATAGTACATATATGATAGAATAAATGTACTTAAACATGAATACTATATATATTTGTAGCCAACATTTTATCAAAAAATATGTTCACATCTATGTATCATATATATGTATGCATGCTTTTCCATCAATAATTTTGTCTTTAATTTTCTCTTAATAACTTCATAATTTGATTACTGAATAGTCACATTTATACCACCAACTTAAGAAAAAATACATGTGTGTACATATAGGTAGAGGTGTAAATACTGTATCAGTAAGCTTTTGTGAATTAATGATTGGTAACTGGTTAAATACACAACTCAGTTGTTGATAACAGTAAACATTTGTTATCATGCTCATGGATGCTCATGTTCACAATCATCTGGCTGATCAAGGAAGGGCTCAGCTGAGTGGTTCCTCTGCAGGGTACTGAGCTCATCTTCAGCCTATAGATATCAATTGTCTGAGGACAAGACTGAACAGCAGTGACTACACATGACAAAAGATTCTTGTGACTGGTCACAGGAGTGAACAACACTCAAAACCAAATTCACAGTTGAAGTTAAGTCTGATAATTTCTAACATAGCTTCAGATATGTAAAATATATTCTTTTATTTCAGTGAGTACAAATTTTCAAGAAAATGTGTAATCCATTTAATTATAGAGGCTATGATCATTCCATGGACAAATAATTATGTTTTCATCCTTTACAATCTTGAAAATATTTGCAAATGTAAATTTGTATTAATAAGAAAATAAAGCTGGATATGTTTTCAACATGTGGCTTTAAATATAATCTTTCAAAATGGCCTCATTGGGGGAAAAATCATTTTAACTTATGTAAATATCCTTGTTTGCCTCTCTTGTGTCCTATAGAGTTGCCCGATAAGAGGTCCTCCCATGAGATTTGGAAGTCAGAAAAGGATGACTCAATATTCTCCTTTGGTACCTAAGACAGACACAGGGACAGAGATGAAGACTGCAGAAACACCTGGAAAGATGCTGTTGGAAGTTGAGAGCAGCAGCATCCCTACTCCTAAGCTTCCAGAGAGGACTGAGGACCACGTAGTTAGATAGCCCATACTTCAAGGGCAGATACATTCTGTTTTCTGAGGGAGCACCAGAGAATCTTGCTTCTAATATCAACTTTCGTCACTACTATATCCTTGGCTTTGAAAAGTTGTAGTGTGAAAGTTAATTGTAGTAATTAGGTTATTCTTGTCATACCCAATGGAACCAAGACACCAGGAGGGAAAGGCACTCAGGGTGCAAAATATTGTTTCTAGAATGCAATTGAAATAGGGCCTATTATCCCATGGAACTAATGATTATTGTTTTTTGAAGAAACATAGAAATTGACTCTCCCTGTCTTAAAACTCAAGAAAATTATATTTGTCTTATCTGAGATCTTTTCTCAGGAAACCAACCATCAGTCCTCCCAGATACTATCAAGGAGCTGAAACTTACATATCACCAAATCAGGACAGTGAGACATCAGAACCTTCAATCATTATGATTGCCTAACTAACCTCCTGCTTCTGTTGACCAAATTATCTTCCTTATGCCTTGCTAATTCCTGTTTTCCCACATTTCTTCCTGGCTATATATACCCCTAATTTTAGTAGTTCAGGGAGATATATTTGTAAATGGTGTCCCATCTCCTTGGCTGCAGTAACTGATTAAAGCCTGTTCCTTGGTAATACTTGTTGTCTTAGTGACTGGTTTTTTGTGTGCTGAGCTGCAGGATCTACACTGAATCCCTGGCATTTCAGTAACAAAGTTCTCTGCAAGCTTCACTGCTTTGGCTTATTGTAAGCTGAAACCAAATTTACCCACAACTTCTGAGATAACTTGATGTAATTCTAGGATTCACTTTGTCCAGCATTGCTTACCAGTCTGAGCTTGCCAGCTCCCAACCCTTACTAGTGCCAATGAACTTTCTCAAAGAGCAATAGCTAACATTTTCCCTTTTTCATAAAACTTTAACCTTCTCTTTGTTCTTTCAACATATTGAAGTCCATTGAGTTTTGCTACTGCAGGATCTGGCCAACAGCCTGCAATGCAGTGGGGCTTTCTCTTCATTCCCAGGCAGATCAGTAGGTCAAGAAATAATAGACACACAAAAGATAGTGAAAGCTGGGTCCAGGGAGGTCACCGCCTTCTAGTCCCACGGTGCCAACAATGCACTGGATATGCTAGCATTTATTATTAAGTTTAGTGAGGGCGGGGGTAGGTTAGTGAGGGATTTAGGGTCATTTGATTATGAGGTGAGATGGTCACATAGGGATGAAGTAATCCTTTAATGTAACATCTGTATGCAGAAGTACAGTATACAGAGATAAGAATTGACAGTATAGTGTGTGCATCAGTAATTTCTAACAGAGCCTTAAAACAGGAATAGCAGTAACAGTTGCAGCAAAAGCTGGTTACAAACAATTCATAGAAACAGGACTTGAAGTTTAATTTCTAACAGAGCCTTAAAACAGAAACACAGTCTTTCCATGACCTATGATTAGCAAGATATTAATCAACAGTAACAGTTGCAGCAAAAGCTGATTACAAACAATTCATAGAAGCAGGACGTGAAGTTAGACAACAGGTTAGAGCAGAAATTCTCGGAAGGGAGTATGCCTTAACCCTAAAAAGGCCTAGAAGAGCCACAGCAAGATGAGGGTGTTTATAGCCCTATCTTATGGACAGGTGTCCCCCATGTGTCCGTTTATACGCTCCCCAAGAGGGTTGCATTCCATTCCCAGAGCTGTGAACATTTGCTTTTCTGGGATAGGAATCTTGGTGATGTGAAACCTCCCTGACTGCACATCCATTCATAGGCTCTCTGCAGGGAGAAGTACATCACGCTCTGTTGGCTCATTCTGGCAGTCCAACCCAGCATTATCTTTACACAATCCTGTGTGCAATTTTGTATTTACAGTAATCAGGAACATTTCATCTTTTATTCAGCAGCAATAGTTTCAGGTGGTCTCCCTACATTTTCCTATATGCTCCATTTGGCAAATATTTCTTTGCACATAAAACATGAAATTTAGAGATTCATCTCTACATTTCATTTAGACTTCAGTAGTTTACTCTACTTCTCTGTATTAAGACAATTGCTGCTTAGAATATCTATAGTCGCTTCTTCTGTGTTATATGAATTCCAACTGAAGCCATAAACTAGACTCCTCAGGTGTCATGATCTGTCTTTATTAAATCAGGAGAAGTATCGCTATGTCCACGCAGGTGGGGTTGAGAAAGAGAAAATAATTAGGGTGCAGAGGTGACTTCATATCCCCCTCTACCAACACCATCAGAGTGTGGCTGCATCTGAGGAACAATCCCAGCTGATGGAGGCAACAGGAGGAGCAGCTGGAGCAGCCCAGCCTCACACATCTTCTTCCCTGTGGGTTTATGTTCGGCTGTGTAACACTGTGGAAAGGGCACTGCTAAACTGTTGACAGTAATAAGTTGCAAAATCTTCAGGCTGCAGGCTGCTGATGGTGAGAGTGAATTCTGTCCCAGATCCACTGCCGCTGAACCTTGATGGGACCCCACTTTGCAAACCGGATGCCTTATAGAGCAGGAGCTTAGGGGCTTTCCCTGGTTTCTGCTGATACCAGGATAACCAGCTGCTGATACCCTGACTGGCTTGGCAAGTGATGGTGACTCTGTCTCCTACAGATGCAGACAGGGAGGAAGGAGACTGGGTCATCTGGATGTCACATCTGGCACCTGAGATTGGAAACATAAAAACAAATGTCGACACAACTAATCACATTGTAAGAGAAGTTCCCTGAAGAGCCAGGCAGTACTGAGCACACTGGGCTGAGTAAACTGCTAGTGTTCTCCTTCCTTACCTGGGAGCCAGAGCAGCAGGAGCCCCAGGAGCTGAGTGGGGACCCTCATGTCCATGCTGTGTCCTGACAGGGTCTGACTCCCGCATGAAGCGTGTCCAGCCTACTAATAAATCTTCAGGGGAGGAGGCTGTATTCTGAGAACATGCAAATGGGCTGGGGAAGAGTCAGACTGAGCACAGCTGCAGGGCTGGCTCATGTCATTAACTCAGTACCATCTCAGTGTCCCCAGGTGTTCCAGGTAAGACCAGGATAACACAAATTTGTCTACAGAGAATGTGTTTCTACTGGGGACTATTTTGTTATGAAAAACATGTTTTAAGTAGTTTTTTGACAATGTTAAATATTCCTCAGGAGTCGATGGAGCAATGTATTTCATTGGTGTATGGGGAGTATTTAGGAGAGTATTCTTGTTTGTAGGAAACACATAGTAAAATGTTAGATAGTAGGATTCTCAGCTCTTCAAAAGACCCTCATTAGATACCGGTTAGGGAAGAGGGTAATTTGTCCTATACTTGCAACATTTCTGTGAGTTTAACATTGTTCCTTTCTAAAAAAATTAAAAATAAAGTTTATTGACATGATGCTATATATATTTGTAAGTATTAGGTAATGGTGTTATGCCTTTGTTCTTACCAGCATTAGATCAAGCAATTTACTACAGATACACAAATGATACCATGTTTTCTCAATGCATGCAGCACTCACAGATCCACCATTATTAAGAGCTACAGGTCTCTTTAATACCTAGAGACTAAATAGGCTGCACTTTATTCTTGTTTTTGGCACCTTCAGAGTCTACATTCTTTTCTGCCATTGAGTATTATTTCCCAAAGTTCATCTCTGTTAGTGAGGGTAACCACTGCATGTAGCCTGTCCCTGCCACGGACCATGAATGCCACTATCCTCTTTTACTTTTTATCAGTGATTGGGATATCATCCTGACCCAGACACCAGCAACCCTGTTAACATCTTTAGGAAACAGACACTGAATCTCTTATCAAGCAATTGCCTATGTACATGGAGAGATCAGTTGGATCCAGATGAAATTGGACAGGGATTTTCACTCATTATATCTAATATCTCTAATGTGCCCAAAAATGTCCCAGCCTGGCTCAGTAGCAGGGGAAGTGGCTCCAACTACATCAGCAGCAGTGGGCTGCATCCTAGGACTGTACACAATTTTACTGATGCCTGACTAGGGGAGCCAAATCACAGTGCAGTTGCCTGTGCACAAACCTTTCTGCTGCTTTGTAAGCAGCCTGAATTGTAAGGGAACTTGCTTATATTTGGAGAAAGGAAGAAATCTCCACTTGTCCTCTAAATGTTTGCTGAAAATGAACTGACAAAAGAAAGATTAATAAGAGAAAAGGAAAACAAAATTCATTTAAAAATGCAGTGGGATATCATAGCAGGGTGATTACCCAGATAACTCAATGAGATCCAGTTGTTCATATTTCCTTTCTAGGGAAGAGGGAATTGGGAAGTGTGGGCAACCTGGAGAGAACAGATGAGAATAAAAGTGCATCCTCAAAAGAGCAGGTAGTAGCCTGTCTGGATAAAGCATCAACTTCCAATCTCTTCTATTTTAGATTCCTCTTCTGTGTTAATCTTCCCTGATATAAAAATTCTCAGGAAGAATTTTCTTGACAATTGGTTTACTTCTGGAGAATCTGCTTTTAGGCAGATAGGGATATTTAGGAAAAGCCTTTTTGTGCATTTGCTGCTTTCTAAATGCCTTTGGTTTTACATAATCATCTTATCAATGCAGCATAGTTTGAGATGTTATTTTCTAGATTCCTTTACTTGCAACCCACCTGCCAAGATGCTGTTCAAGAGAGATGCAGCTACAGACTGAAAGGGCAGTTGACCCCTGAACAACTTGGAGTTTGGGGTACTGAGCACTGGTGCAGATGAAAACCTGTGTAGAACTTTTGCATTTCTAACTTAAGTACTAACAGCTTACTTTTGACTGATAGCCTTAGTGGTAAAATAAATAGTTGATTAACTATGTTTTAAAGTTATTTATATTATATACTCTATTATTCCAATAAAGCATGGTAAAGAAAACAATTATTATTAAGTTATTAAGAAAACTATAAAAAGGAGAAAATATATTTACTACTTATTAAGTGCTTGCTCACAGGTGACACACACACAAGAAAATATAAGTGGATCTGCAAATTTCAAACCCAATTTATTCAAGGCTTAACTGAACCACGATGAATGTAGCAGTCCCCATCTGTAGTCTAGGGCTTTCCCCTTTGCTGTACCTCTGCTCACTTCCAGTGGCAATATCCATGTCTTATGTTCTTTATGATCTTGGGCAGAGAACTCTGCCTGCGTGCGTTGGTGGCCAAAGGGCCTGGAATGTGTATCCCTTAGAAAGCGCTATGGTTTGACTCCGTCCTCCAGAATCCATCTGTTGCAAAGTTAATTCTCAGTGTAATGGTATTGCCAGGTGGGGCCTCCTGGGATGTGTTTAGGTCGTCAGGGTGGAGCCCTCTAGTGGAATACATTAATGCCACTATAAACAGGGATTATAGGGCTGGGATCTCTCTCTCTCTCTTTGACTTGTCTGTCACATTAAGATATGGTGTTCCTTCCTTTGAAGGACCCAAAACTCCTGGTATCATCTTGAAACTGGAGTAAGCAGTCCTTAACTTGCCCATGCCTTGATCTTAAATTTCCCATTCTCCAGAAGTGTGAGAAAATATATCTCAATTTTTTATGAACTACACAGTGAAAAGGAATCTGTTATAGCACCTTGAAAGAGAGCAAGAGAGACAGCTCACAATCAGTGAGGACAGGATGAGGGGTATACATACCCCAGCTTCCTCATCTCTCAGGTGGAACAGCCCAGAGGAATTTAGTCCATGTTTCCACATGTGGTGGATCTTCAGTTCTCTTGAGTCAGGTGGGTTGTTGATGTGTCTTTTACCATTCATCTTCTGTTCTCTTCCTCACTTTCCTCCTTCCTCCCAGTGAAAATTTGCTGCCTAAACAGGAATCCTCATTGCTGGTGGACTCAAACTCAGATACTGGAAAAAAAAAAATCGTTAATCTTTCGTATGAGGGGTATTTCTCATCTGAATTCTAATAATTTCTTTTTCTTTTAAATATAGGAATATTCAGGAAACACTTAATTTTTTTTTTACCAATCTATTTTACATTGAATTTGTGAAGTGATTTTGTTTTTCTGTGTGTTAAAACCAAAAATTAAGTTGTAAGCCACCAACCAGCTGAATGGATTCCTCTTTTGATAGAGAACTTCAAAGAAATCTGAAAAACTAGGTTAGGGCATGACTGGCAGGTGGGCTTAGATGTGCCTCATTATAATCTCCTCCCTTTGGAGTTCAGACACAACTGACCAGCATTATCATTACATCAGAGATCATTGGACTGATAAAACAGATACTTTGTAGCAATAAGATACCACCATACTCCAACATGACAGATAATAGGCCCTGAAGAAAATCTAAATATTTTACCCTAAAAATATTTCTTTGATATATTCTGAAGTGGTTCTGCAAAGCTGCCTGTTGTGGGGGAAATTTGCATTCTATAGAGAATCTCCTCCCCTTACTAAGTCTTTTTTAAAGAGTCTGACATTTTTTTAAAGGTCTGATAGCAACATTCACCATCTACTTTATTTGCTACCCATAGGATTCATCTACATGACAAGAACCTTTGCTTCCACAACCCCTTTTCTAGACTCAAGCATTTCTTTATGATGAATTCAACTCTTTAGACAGAGCTTAACTCTTTCAACCAGTAGCCAGTCAGGAAAGCTTTGAATCCACCTATGACCTGGAAGCCCCTGCTTGAAGCTTTCCCACCTTTCCAGGACAAACTAAATGTATATCTGATATGTACTGATCTATGTCTTTGCCTGTAATTTCTGTGTCTCCCTAAAGTGCATAAAACCAATGTACCCAACCACATTGGGTACATGTTTACAGGACCTCCTAAGGCTGTGTCACAGGCCATAAGCCTTATTTTTGGCAAAATAACCCTGTAAACTGATTGAGACCTGTCTCAGATACTGTTTTGTTTACACTGGGTCACAAAATTTAAAAATCCTCTAAAATGATCCACACATCAACAAATCTACATTAGAGACAGTGGAGTGAGTGAACCCCAACAGATAAAAATCACAAGTTAGAGGAACCTGAGTCTAAGATTTTGTGCAGCTCTCTTGATTCATAAGTAGGACAATTTTGGGGAAAATGTTTGTTGTTGGTGGAATGAATAATGTCCCATCCCAAAAGAAGTCCATGTCCTCATATCTGGAACCCAAGTGTTATAGGAGTTTTTAAGAAATTATTTTAGGCAGAGAGAGAGGAAAAAGGGTCCTTGGGAAGGTTTGTTTCTTTTAAAGCAGCTCTAGAAACACTTCTTGTCTAGAGGAAAGCCCTGGCTCCTAGAGCCAGGTTGGGGAGCTTTCCTATGCAAATGCCAGCCATTAGAAACTAGATTCACCCAAACATGGCGATTCCCACTGTCTTCTTCTTTGTCAACACATGTGCCTGGAGAAAAACCTGAAAGATGCTGTAGGAAGCTGAGAGCAGCAGCACCACCATCCTTAAGACAGGACTGAGGATGACATGGTTAGATAGCCCATACTTCAGGGGCAGATGCATTCTATTTTCTGAGGGAGTACCAGAGAATCCTGCTTCTACTATCAACCTTCCTGACTACAGTATCCTTGGCTTTGAAAGGTTGTAGTGTAAAAGTTAATCATAGGAATTCGGTCATTCTTGTCATACCCAACAGAGGCAAGAAACCAGGAGGGAAAGGCACTTGGGATGCAAAATATTGCTTATAGAATGCAATTGAAATAGGCCTTATTATCCCATGGAACTAATGTTTATAGTTTTTTGAATAAACATAGAAACTGACTCCCCCAGTCTTAAAACTCAAGATAGTTACATTTGTTAATCTGAGTTCTTTTTTCAGGAAACCAACCATCAGGCCTCTAGATACAATCAAGGAGGTGAAGGTTACATATCACTGAATTGGGACAGTAAGACATCAGACCCTTTGCCCATCATGATTGCCTAACTGACCTCCTGCTTCCTGTTGACCAAATTATCTTCTTTACCCCTCCCTAATTCCTGTTTTCCCACATTTCTTCCCTGCTATCTAAACCCCTACTTTTAGTTGGTCAGGGAGATACATTTGCGAATTGTGTCCCATCTCCTCGGCTGCAGCACCTGATTAAAGCCTGTTCCTTGGCAATACTGTTGTCTTAGTGATTGGCTTTCTGTGTGGTGAGCAACAGGATCTACATTGAATCCCTGGCATTTCAGTTACAAAATTATATGCAAGCTTCACTGCTTTGGGTTATTGTAAACTGACATCAAATTTACCCACAACTTCTGAGATAACTTAATATAATTCTAGGATTCAGTTTGTCCACCACTGCTTGCCAGTCTGAACTTGCCACCTCCCAATTCTTACTAGAGACAATAAAATTTCTCAAAGAATGATAGGTAATAATTTCCCTTTTTCATAAAACTCTTTGTTCTTCCAACATACTGCAGACCATTGAGTTTTCCTGTGTGCCCCATTTGGCAAACATTTCTTAGCAAATATTAAATTAGCAATCATTAAATTTAGAGATTTATCTCTACATTTTATTTAGATGTCAATACTTTAGACTCTAATTCTCTGTATTAAGACAATTCCTGCTTAGAATATCTATAGTGGCTTCTTCTCTGTTATATGAATTCCAACTGAAGCCATAAACTAGACTCCTCAGGTGTCATGATCTCTGTCTTCATTAAATCAGCAGAGGCATTGTTATGTCTGTGCAGCTGGGGCTGAGAAAGAAAAAGGAATTGGGATGCAGAGGTGACTTCATGTCCCCCTCTACCAACACCATCAGAGTGTGGCTGCATCTGAGGAACACTCTCAGCCCATGGAGGCATCAGGAGCAGCAGCTGGGGCAGCCCAGCCTCACACATCTGCTTCCCTGGGGGTTTATGTTCGGGTGTGTAACACTGTGGGAGGATAACTATTATGCTGTAGACAGTAATAAGCTGCGAAATCTTCAGGCTGCAGGCTGCTGATGGTGAGAGTGAATTCTGTCCTAGATCCACTGCCTCTGAACCTTGATGGGACCCCACTTTGCAAAGTGGTTGCATCATAGATCAGGAGCTTAGGGGCTTTCCCTGGTTTCTGCTGAAACCAATTTAAATAACTGCTAATACCCTGACTTGCCCGGCAAGTGATGGTGACAGTGTCTCCTACAGATGCAGACAGGGAGGAAGGAGACTGGGTCATCTGGATGTCACATCTGGCACCTGAGATTGGAAACATAAAAACAAATGTCCACACAACTAATCACGTTGTAAGAGAAGTTCCCTGAAGAGCCAGGCTGTCCTGAGCACACTGGGCTGAGTAAATTCCTACTGTTCTCCTTCCTTACCTGGGAGCCAGAGCAGCAGGAGCCCTAGGAGATGAGCGGGGGCCATCATGTCCATGCTGTGTCCTGACTGTGTCTGACTCCTACACGAAGTGTGACCAGCCTATTAAGAAGTCTTCAGGGCAGGAGGATGTGCTCTCAGAACATGCAAATGAGCAGGGGATGGGGCAGACTGGGCACAGCTGCAGGGCTGGCTCATCAGAGTAACTCAGCACCAGCTCAGTGTCCCCAGGTGTTCCAGGTAAGACCAGTGTAGCACAAATTTTTTGGCAGAGAATGTGTTTCCACTGGGGACTATTTTGTTATGAGAGACATTTTTTAGGTATTTTTTTTTTTTGACAGTTTGAAATATTCCTCAGGAGTCGATGGAGTAATGTATTTCATTGGTGTATGGGGATTATTTAGAAGAGTATTCTTGTGTGTAGGAAATACATAGTAAAATGTTAAATGGTATGATTCTCAGGTCTTCAAAAGACTCTCATTAGATAGCGATTAGGGAAGGGGTTACTTTGTACTATACTTGCAACATTTCTGTGAGTTTAACATTGTTCCTTTATAAAAAAAATTAAAAATATAATTTATTGACATGATGCTATGTATATTCATTAAGAATCAAGCAAATGGTGTTATGCCATTGTTCTTACCACTATAAGATCAAGCAGTTTACTACAGATGCACAGAGATGATACTGTATTTCCTCAATGAATGCAGCACTCGCACATCCGCCATTATCAAGAACTGCAGGTCTCTATAGTACCCAGAGACTAAATGGGCTGCACCTTATTCTTGTTTTGGGCTCCTCCATAGTCTACCTTCTTTTCTGCCACTGAGTATTATTTCCCAAAGTTCTTCTTTCTTAGTGAGGGTGACCACTATACAGAGCATGTCCCTGCCATGCACCATCAATAACACTTTCCTCTTTTACATTTCATCAGTGATTGGGACATCACCATGACCCAGACACCAGCGACCCTGTTAACATTTTTAGGAAAGAGACACTGAATCTCTTATCAAGCAATTGCCTATGTACATGGAGAAAGGAGTTTGATCCAAATGAACCTGGAAATGATTTGCAATCGTTATATCGCACATCTCTAATGTACCCAAAAATGTCCCAGCCTGGCTCAGTAGCAGGGGAAGTGGCTCCAACTACACTGGCATCAGTGGGCTACAGCTTAGGGCTCCACAATATTTTACTGATGCCAGACTCGGGGAGCAAAATGACAGTGCTGTAGCCTGTGCACAAACCTTCTTGCTGCTTTGTAAGCAGCCTGAATTGTAAGGGAACTTGCTTATATTGAGAGAAATGAAGAAATCTCCATTTGTCTTCTAAATATTTGCTGAAAATGAATTGACAAAAGAAAGATAAATGAGAGAAAAGGAAAACGAAATTCATTTAAAATGCAGTGGGATATCATGGCAGGGTGATTACCCAGATAACTCAATGAGATCCATTTGTTCATATTTCCTTTCTAGGGAAGAGGGAACTGGGAAGTGTAGGCAACCTCGGGAGAATAGATGAGAACAGAAGTGCATCCTCAAAAGAATAGGTAACAGCTTGTCTAGATAAAGCATCAACTTCCAATCTCTTCTATTTTTGATTCCTGTTCTATGTTAATCTTCCCTGATATAAAAATTTCCTAGGAAGAATTTTCTTGATGATCGGTTTCCTTCTGGAGAATCTGCTTTTAAGCAGCTAAGGGATATTTAGGAAAAGACTTTTTGTGCATTTGCTGCTTTCTAAATGACTTTGGTTTCACATAATCATAACACTAATTCAAGACAACTTGAGAGAGTATTTTCTGGATTCCTTTACTTGTAACCTGCCTGCCAGAATCCTGTTCCCAAGAGACGCAGGTAGAGAGTGAAAGAGCAGTTGACCCCTGAACGACATGGAGGTTAGAGCACTGACCACATGTGCAGTCGAAAACCTGTGTAGAACTTTTGCATCCCTAACTCAAGTACTAATCGCTTACTTTTGACTAAAAGCCTTAGTGATGAAATGAATAGTCGATATATTATATACCCTTTTCCTCTAATAAAGTATGTTAAAGAAAAAAATGTTATTAAGAAGATCATAACAATGAGTCAATATATTTATTACTAATTAAGTGCTTACTCACAGGTGACACACACAGAAAAAAATGTAGGTGGATCTGCAAATTTCAAACTCAAGTTATTCAAGGCTTAACTGTACCAGGATGAATGTAACAGTCCTGTCTGTAGCCTAGGGCTTTCCCATTTGCTGTACCTCTGCTCACTTCCAATGGCCATATGTATATCTTATGTTCTTTATGATCTTGGGCAGAGAACTCTGCCTGCATGCCCTGCTAGCCAGATGGCCTGCAATGTGTATCTCTTAGGAAAGTTCTATGATTTGAGGTGTCCTCCAGAAGCCATCTGTTGTAAAGTTAATTCTCAGTGTAAAGGTATTTCCAGGTGGGGCCTATAGGGATGTGTTTAGGTCATGAGGGTGGAGCCCTCTAGTGGAATTCATTAATGTCACTATAAACAGGGATTATAAGGCTGGGATCTCGCTCTCTCTTCTGCTTGTCTGTCATGTTAAGACATGGCCTTCCTTCCTTTGAAGAACTCAGCTATCCAGGCATCATCTTGAAAGCAGAGAAAGCTGACCTTAAGCTGCCCATGCCTTGATCTTAAATTTTTCATTCTCCAGAAGTGTGAGAAAATAAATTTCTGTTCTTTATGAATTACACAGTGACAAGGAATCTGTTATAGCAGCTTGAAATAGAACAAGAGAGACACCTGACAATCAGTGAGGACAGGATGAGATGTATACATACCACAGCTTCCTAGTCTCCCAGGTGGAACAGCCCAGAGGAATTTAGTCCATGTTTCCACATGTGGTTGATCTTCAGTTCT
The DNA here is from genome assembly GCF_008728515.1 of Papio anubis. NCBI lineage: Eukaryota > Metazoa > Chordata > Mammalia > Primates > Cercopithecidae > Papio > Papio anubis. Next base: position 88,683,048 of record NC_044989.1, read on the forward strand.
CCTGAGTCAGGTGGGTTGTTGATGTGTCTTTTAGCATTCATCTTCTGTTCCCTTCCTCACTTTCCTCTTTTCCTCCCAGTGTAAATTTGCTGCTTAAATGGAAATCATCATTGCTGGTGGACCCAAATTAAGATAGTAAAAAATAAAATCATTATTCTTTGGTATGAGGGATATTAATCATCTCAGTTCTTATCATTTCTTTATCTTTGACATGTAGGAATATTCAGGAAACAATTTTTCTTTACCAATCTATTTTATATTGAATTTATGCAATGATTTTTTTTTCCGGGTGTTAAAACCAAAAATTAAGTTGTACACCACCAACTAGCTGAGTGGACTCCTCTTTTGGCAGAGAGAACTTCAAAGAAATCTGAAAAACTAGGTTAGGCCCTGACTGGCAGGTGGATTTAGATGTGCCTCATTATGCTCGCCTCCCTTTGGGGTTCAGACAAAACTGACCAGCATTATCATTACAGCTGAAATCTTTGGAGTGACAAAACAGACTCTTTGTAGCAATAAGATACCATACTCCAACATGACAGATAATAGGCCCTGAAGAAAATCAAAATATTTTACCCTAAAAATATTTATTTGACCTATTCGGAAGTGGTCCTGCAAAGCTACCTGTTGTCGGGAAAATTTGCGTTTTGTAGAAAATCTCCTCCCCTTACTAAGTCTTTCCCAAATCATCTGACATTTTTTTTTCTAAGGTCTGATAAGCTCCCCCCCGGCCACATCTACTTTGTCTGCTACCCATAGGATTCATCTACATGACAAGAACCTTGACTTCTACGCTCCCTTATCTAAACTCAAGCATTTTTTTTATGATGAATTCAACTGTTTAGGCAGAGCTTTCCTCTTTCAACCAGTTGCCAGTCAGGAAACCTTTGAATCCATGTATGATCAGGAAGCCCTTCCTTCAAGATATCCCACCTTTCCAGGACAAACTAATGTTTATCTTATATGTATTGATTTGTGTCTTTGCCTGTAATATCTGCATCTCTCTAAAATGTATAAAACCAATGTGTAATTCAACCACCTTGGGCACATGTTTGCTGGACCTCCTAAGGTTGTGTCACAGGCCATAAGCCTTATCTTTGGCAAATAAACCTATAAATTGATTGAGACCTGTCTCAGATACTGTTTTGTTTACACCGGGTCAAAAAATTTAAAAATCCTCTAAAATTATCTACACATCCGTAAGTCTACAGTAGAGACAGTGGAATGAGCACATCTCAACAGCTAAAACTCACAAGTTAGAGGACTCACAAGTTAGACTCTGACTAAGTCTAAGATTTTGTCCAGCTCTCTTGCTTCATAAAAATACTTCGTGATTTTTAAAATTTTACTCTAGAGAGGTCAATTTTGGGGAATATATTAATTTTTGGTGGAATGAATAATGTCCTACCTCAAAAGATGTCCATGTCCTTGTCTCTGGAACCTAAGTTTTATAGTAGTTATTAAGAAATTATTTTAGGCAGATAGAGAGGAAAAGGGGTCCTTGGGAAGGTTTTGTTTCTTTTAAAGCAACTCTAGAAATGTTTTTTGTCTGCTAGGAAAGCCCTGGCTCTTAGAGCCAGGCAGGCAAGCTTTGATATGCAAATGAAAGCCATGAGAAACTGGGTTCACCCAAACATGGCAATTCCCACCTTCTTCTTCCTTGCCCTGACATGTACCTGGCAACATGACTGCCCCAACATATCCCCATGTGTGTAGAACATTATGGTGCCCTACATTTGCATATTAAAAGGCTAGGGTGGGAGGGCCAGTTTTTTCTCAGGCTACATGAATAACATGCCTGGTCACACCAATCCCCTAAGCCCTATGCAAATCAGACACCACCTCCTTCAGCCTCCTCCTATAAGCAGCCACTTTTCCACTGCACATGGAGTTATCTCTCTGTTCGAATCCCCCGTCCTCTGTCTCTGTATGGGGGAGCTGTTTAGCTGTTTTCTTCTTCCTTCCTTCTTGCATATTAAACTTTTCTTTCCTTAAAACCACTCCACGAGATTCTGTGGCGTTTTATCTAAAGCAGTGTGAGACCAAGAACCCTGGTGTTCCTCCAGTCACTGGGGCTGTATCATAAGGATTCTACCTTATGTAGCAAAAAATGACCTTGACAGATGTAAGTTAAGGACTTTATGAATAAGCAACCTGGTTATCCAGATGAAATCAACATAATCACAAAGGTCCTTAAAATAGAGGAGGACGCTGGCAGTCAGAGAGGAGCTGGGACTATGTGGAGGGATGTGGTTTGAGGGATGAAGGGGCCATGGAACCAGAAATATGGGAGCACCTTGAAGATAAGAAGCAGAGGATCCAGTTCTCTCCTCTGGAGCATCCAGAAGGATCACAGCCCTACTGACACCTTACCATTAGCTCAGTGAGGCTTCTGACCCCCACAGGGTAATACCTTTATGTTGTGTGATGCCGATAAGACTGTGACAAGTCAAACAGCAGCATTGGAAACTGACGCAAGGGGGAAGAGATGTCTTTCGCCTCACTGAGCTCATGGATGTCCTCTGTTCTTGGAAATATTTACACCTTATTATCTGGTGTCAGTTATGACAACAGACAGAGTAAATTTTTTTCCAAGAGAAGATCTAGTACAAGAATTGTTTTTAGCTAGAACATTTCTTGGGTAAAATCCCATGATTATCTCTTATATGATCTGGGTATCACAGAGTTTAGGGGTCAGATCTCACAGCACACGATAGGAGTAAGAGGGTTATGTTTGTTGGTTTGTTTTCATATTAGGAGGGATAATTAGATTTTTAGGACACAATCTGAGAGGGACAGACAGAGTCAGAGCTATTGTAAGAGAAAGAGGAGATGTGGGAGGAGTCAGGGCAATGAAACATGTGTCCCTGCTCCCAAATCTAAAAGAAAGTCATTGATTTTAGAAGGTGAAGCAAAGCTCTTCACCTTCCATCTTCTTTGGAGGGATCAAATTCTTCCCAGAGTCCCCGCCCCTCCTTCACTCCCCTGACATTGCATTGTGGAGCTAATCACATGGGCCCTTAACCCCTGCTCCTGTCCCAGGCTGGGAGAGGCTCACTGTCCTCACCATGCCCAGCAGGATAGAGCTGGTGCCCTACGCACCAAAGGGGAAGAGGATGGTTTCTGTACAGGCCATAAAGGCTTTACCACACTACATTTCACTATAATTCTCAGTAAAGTTGTGTGGAAAGAAGAGAACATACGGGCAACTTTACTTGGTGGGATTAAAAGAGGCCAGGGTCTGAGAATGACAGTGAATTCACATGTCTAATTTTCCACGTGGCAAATGCTAGCTTTAGCAAATGTGGAAATGTGGACTTTGAGTTTAAGAACAAGACAGACTTTCAGGTACTGCAATAAATTAGGAGACATTTGGAATAGGGCCCTTACTCCAGGGCTAAGGTCAGGCTGGCAGTGCCTGAGAGCTGCCAGGTGCTGGCCCTGGGCTGTGGGGGAAGCAGTTGCTCTCCTGAGCCACAGGGCTGAGGACCTGGGAGGAACCACAGGCCCTGCCCACAGGGCTGCCTGGCAGGGGCTTGAGGAAAGGAAACTACTCAGAAATTCACAGAAGCTGCATTAAGCATATATCCCGCAGCCCAGCAAGAGTGAAAGTCTCAGAGATCCAGACCTTAGGGCTCGGGCGGGGTTCCTGGGCTGGGTGCTGTCAACTCTATCCTCCCTGGTCCTGAATGACTGGGACCCTGCTGGAGCCAAAGACAGAGGGTCAGCAAATGTCCTCAAAGTCTTTACTCAGCGAGACTCTGTTCTGCTTGGAAAGAAACAAAACACACGCTACACAAATAAACATAAAATTATGTATCTATGTAATATGAATTTCTATTGTAGACCTTATATTTGGAATACATATTTAAGAAATAAATTGTATTTATATATTTGTATAATATGAATTTCTATTGTAAACTTCACATTTTGAATACATACTTAAGAAATAAATTGTATTTATATATTTGTATAAACTACATATCTATGCATAAATATATGATGCACCTTTATATATAAAGACATATAACTTTGATTGCTAGTATAAGGTATAGCTTTAAACTTTAATAAACTGAATGTGAACATTGAAAACAAGCACTGGGTGCACCACCTCATGGCCCCTTCCTCATGCCAGGGCCTGAGGGTCATAAAGCTCAGGACCCTCTTCCATGTGCCCCCTGGGCCTAGAGCAGTGAGCTGCCCATTGCAGAGGATCATGAGCGACCTGAGAAGCGTCTGAGGAATCACAGAGCAGCAGATGCCCAGGAGATGGATAGTGAGTCTGGTCCCTGATTGGAGGAACGTTTTGTCCCCAGAGCTTAGCATAAACAAGTCCTCCTCTGGTCATTTCTGTCAAACAAAGCAGCACATGTGGCTCAGAGGCTGCATGGTCACAGGAAGAAGCCCCTCCATGGCTCACTCCCAGCTTCCCCTCTGACTGGGGTGATGTGGGATCTCTCTGCCCAGCTTTCATGGCTCACTAGCTGCTGGGACTCTTGACAATGGCCTATGTCTGCCCCACGCACAAGCTTCTCAATAGTTGCCATTTTACTTTCTGGTCTCCGATAACCACAACTTGGCAACCATGACCCTTCCACAAAGACTCATGGAGTGAGGTCAGAACTGTGGGTTCAGCAATGTGCCGGGACATGTATGTAAGAGAAACAAGGCGTGGACAGCCTATGTCTGAAGTGCAGATGAATTTTCATCATGACATGGGAGTAGGAGGTGGGAGAAAACATCCTGACATGCTCCATGCACTGATGCCCACAAGATACACTAGAGGTGCCCACAGAGGAGGTGGGAAGGGGGTGTGAGGCAAAGAGGGATGTGAATTTAGAGGTGTCCCCTAGCCTGTTCCTCGAGAAGATTTCAGACTCTTAGTAGCCCCTGGCCACTTTGAGAGACTGAGCAGAAAGGATCACATAAGGCCAAAAATTTGATGCCAGCCTAGGCAACATAGGGAGACCCCATGTCTACAACACACACACACACACACACACGCACAATTTGTTAAAATGTGTGAACAATGACATCACAAAGTGATTATGTATGAACATTTGCTCAGAAATTTAGAAAACAAAACATGTCTTCTGAGCTAACAATACTTTAATAAATATGTTAATTTTTTAACTATAGTAGATACAGAGAACATAAAATTGTCTCTCTTAAACATTTCTAAGAGTGGAGTTCAATGGCATTAAATATATTCACATTGTTCTGCTATTATTACTGATACTAAATCCAGAATGGTTTTCATTGGATAAAAATTAATGTCTATACCCCTTAAACAATACTCTGCTCCATTTTATCTATCCCTGCCCCCTCCAACCTCCATTCCAGTTCTGTCTCTATGTCAGTGACATCTTTGAAGCAGGTTCACCGTGCACTGGTTACCAACGTACTTGCATCTGGGAAACAGAACACCCCATACAGTAAGTTACCTGAAGTGGGCTTATCATTTACAGAGAAGCAGCAAGGGAACACAAAGGCCTTGGACTTATGGATCAGTCCCGCAAGGCACAGGAAAGCCATGTGGAGCTGATGGAGTCAACTGTGTGTCCCCCACTTGCACCACAGCTCAGGAACCCGGGAAAGCAGCGACTCTGGGTTTTATATCCTGGGGTAACAAGACACACAGGGCTAATGTGCTAAAGGACAATCCATTCTATGGGAAATTTGTATAGAGCATAGGTAGGTTGTTCTGTCCAGTTCCTCTCTATTTCAGGATGTTACAATTCCAGCACATTCTATAGTTATTCTTGAGAACTCTTAAAATAAGCAAGAAAGTGGAGAGAACTAAGTCAGTCAGGGTCATTGGAGAACTGTCTTGCAGTTACCCCATCACCTAGACATCTCCCTTAGCAAAGCTAGCCCTTTTCATATGCCCACCAACTTCCCCTGAACTAGAGGTGGAAGTTTATCTTTTCAGATTGTTGAAGCACCTTGACTAATACAATCTCAATGCAGATTATTAAGCCATAGTGAGAGAACATTTCACTGGGCCAAGAAAAGCTAGTACAGCTCGCAGGAGGATAAGACCCCCCAAAGCAGGGACTAAGATGTTAAGAAGTGTAAGGGAGATCTTTCAGATTCACCATTCTCTGCAGCCAGTGAGCCTGCTTTAGGATCAGCTCTACTTGTATTTTTAGGACACCTGAGGTGTTTACCAGGTACAGTAGCCAGTGTTGGGTGTTGGTAATTGCATGGGAAGTCTCCATTGGGTTCCCCAAGAAAGTGCCCATTGTCATGTTGATTGGGTAGTGAGGCTGTTTCTTGGTCAGAGTGAAGTCTCATGGGGTATCCAAAAACATGACAAAAATTCCTCTCAAGGGTCGCGAAGGTAGCCCCAGCATCTAACTGAGTGACATATATATATTTAGCTTTCCAGGAGGCAAACTATTGTCATAGTCCTTTTCCCTGCACAGGGGATCCTTTAATAGTTCAGTCACTCAGTCGCTATTTTCCTGACCAGGTGGCTGGGTTGTTGACAATGGCCCATGATTTAGTGGAAAAGGATTAAAATATAGTGTAAGGGCAGCCTGTGTGGCTACTGTCATTGCATGTAGTTTGGCCCATGGGCAGAATGTCCATGTTCAGTGTCAGTCAAAAGACGCCATCCCCTGGCTGGATGGTGGCCACACCCAGTGGACCCACTGGCATGTGTTTTGCACAATCATCAGGGCCCCATGCCATACTGACACAGGCATGTCTTTGAATCTTTGACTATGTGGCCAAAGGAGAAACTAAATTGTCCTCTATGGGTTATTTGTTCCCTTCCAGCAAGCTTGCCATTTGTTCATGGGGCACATGGGTCCTCTGAGATTCTGGTTAGGACTGATTCTGACTGTACCATTTCCATTTAATAATTTGGATCTGTTGGGCCTGTCCAGTTTTATTGATTGTGTTCGTAGGCACCAAAGTGAGAATGGCTAGTTAAGGTAGCAGTGTCATGCCTGGTGCTCTAGCTCTGAGATACTCAGCCCTATCAGTTTCCTATAGCAAGCAAGGAGGCACAACTGGTGGCTGCTCCAGGAAACTTTTGTATCCTGAAGTGATTTTGGTGCACCCAGTGACACTAGAATCACCTGACATCAGCTGTTAGTCTGAGCCCGGATGTGTAGTACAATGTGAGAAGTTCAGGAGGGGTCATTCTTCCTGGCAAATTAGATGTTCAAAAGAGCCAGTAGCACTCTAAGTCTCAGCTGGGGGAAACTCATATTATTGAGTCCCCACAGGGACCTCCATAACATTGGTTCAGGAGATTCCCTGGGAAAGCTGGGAAAGGTGACTGACTGAAGTCCATGTGTTGAATCATCGTCATTATTAAAAGCCCTTGCTCATTAATGGCATTTTGATTAATATTCACTTGGAGAGCATTTTTTTTTTGGATTATGGCTCAGTTTTAAAAGATCTAGTCATAGCTCTTCCAGAATGACCTTGTCTGTAATCATCCTGTTGCATTTCTTTTAAGACCTGATGATCTGTCAAAACCAACAGCCACTATTATTAAAATGTTCTTCTCTTTCCAATGTGATTACCAGATGTAATCCTTACAGTTTACCCACTGTTATGATTTTTACATTTCCAGGGCTTCCTTGACAGTGGCACTGATGTGACTCCATCCATCATCCACTGTTGTGAGAACTCTATTTGGCATATCATCATTGTGAGCATGAACATAATGGAGAGTTTCATAGGCTGCGATGGTTAATATTCAACATTAGTCAAAATGTGATACCCTTGGAGCCCTACTGGGTTGGAAAATATTTTTGGGTAAGGACAATCATTTGATAGAGTTTTAAAAATAAAGGCTACACATAAATTTTGAGCAGCAATAGTATGAACTATGTGTGGTCTAGAATACAATTTTTTATAGAATGTAACAAAAATTATTCAAATATATTCAATTTAAATAATTTTACAAACAGGCATATATTGCATATATAATAGAATAAATACACTTAAGTATGAGTTATATATATTTGTAGCCAACATTTTATCAAATAAAAATGTATTCACTTGTATGTATCTTACATACATGTATGTATATTTTTCCATAAATATGGTAAATTTTAATTTTTTATTGAAATACTAGTTTTAATTTTATCATTAATTTTCTCTTAATAACTTTATAATTTGATTACTAAATATTTACATTTATGCCACCAATTTAAGAAAAATACATGTGTGCATATACAGGTAGAGATGTAAATGTTGTATCAGTAAGCTTTTATGCATTAATGATTGATAACTGGTTAAACACACAACTCAGTGACTGGTAACAGTAAACATTTATTTTCATGTGCATGGATGCTAATGTTCACAATAATCTGGCTGATCAAGGGAGGGCTCAGGTGAGTGGTTCTTCTACACAGCACTGAGCTTGTCTTCAGCCTGGACATATCAATTGTCTGAGGCCAAGGCTGAACAGCAGTGGCTACACATGACTCAGGATTCTTGTGGCAGGTCACAGGAGTGAACAACATCCCAAACCCAAGTGCACAGCTGAATTTAAGTCCAATAATTTCTAACATAGCTTCACACATTTAAAATATATTCCTTTATTTCAGTGAGTACAAATTTTTAAGAAAATGTTCACTCCATTAATTATAGAGGTGTTTGATCATTCCATGTACAAATAATTATGTTTTCAACCTTTACAATGTTGAAAATATTTGCAAATGTAAATTTGCATTAATAAGAAAATAAAGCTGGATGTGTTTTCAACATGTGGCTTTCAATATCATTTTAAAAATCATTTTAACTTACATAAATATCCCCTTTTTCCTCTCTTGTTTCTTATAGAGTTGCCCAATAAGAAGTCCTCCCACAAGATTTGGATGTCAGAAAAGGATGACTCAATATTCTCCACTGGTACCTAAGACAGACACAGGGACAGAAACGAGAACTGCAGAAACACCTGGAAAGATGCTGTAGGAAGCTGAAAGCATCAGCATCCCTACCCCTAAGCTTCCAGACAGGACTGAGGACCACATGGTTAAACAGCCCATACTTCAGGGGAAGATGCATTCTGTTTCCTGAGGGAGTGCCAGAGATTCCTGCTTCTAATATCAGCTTTCATGACTACTGTACCCTTGGCTTTGAATGGTTGTAGTGTGAAAATTGATCGTAGGAATTTGGTCATTCTTGTCATACCCAACAGAGCCAAGGATCCAGAGGGGAAAGGCACTCAGGGTGCAAAATATTGTTTCTAGAATGCAATTGAAATAGACCCTATTATCTCATGGAACTAATGTTGATGGTTTTTTGAATAAATATAGAAATTGATATCCCCAGTCTTCAAAGTCAAGATAGTTACATCTGTCTTACCTCAGTTTTTTTTTTTTTTTTCTTTCAGTAAACCAACAAACAGGCCTCCCAGATACTATCAAGGAGCTGAAACTTACATATCACTGAATTGGGACAGTGAGACATCAGACCCTTTGCCCATTATGATTGCCTAACTGACGTCCTGCTTCCCATTTACTAAATTATCTTCCTTACCCCTTACTAATTCCTGTTTTCCCACATTTCTTCCCTGCTATATAAACTCCTAATCTCAGTTGGTCAGGGAGATACATTTGCAAATGATGTCCCATCTCCTCGGCTGTAGCACCTGATTAACGCCTGTTGTTGGCAATACTTGTTGTCTTAGTGATCGGCTTTCTGTGTGGTTAGCAGCAGGATCTTCACTGAATCCCTGGCATTTCAGTAACAAAATTGTCTGCAACTTCACTGCTTTGGCTTATTGTAAACTGAAATCAAATTTACCCAAAACTTCTGAGATAACTTAATGTAATTCTAGGATTCAGTTTGTCCACCACTGCTTGCAGTCTGAGCTTGCCAGCTCCCACCTCTTACTAGAGCCAATAAAATTTCTCAAAGAACGATAGGTAACAATTTCTCTTTTTCATAAAACTCTTTGTTCTTCCAACATATTGTAGACCATTGAGTTTTCCTGTATGCCCCATTTGGCAAACATTTCTTAGCAAATAAAACATTAAATTTAGAGATTCATCTCTACATTTTGTTTAGACTTCAATACTTTAGACTCTAATTCTCTGTATTAAGACAATTGCTGCTTAGAATATCTATAGTGGCTTCTTCTCTGTTATATGAATTCCAACTGAAGCCATAAACTAGACTCCTCAGGTGTCATGATCTCTGTCTTTATTAAATCAGCAGAGGCATTGCTATGTCTGTGCAGCTGGGGCTGAAGAATAAAAAAGAAATTGGGATGCAGAAGTGACTTCATGTCCCCCTCTACCAACACCATCAGAGTATGGCTGCATCTGAGGAACACTCTCAGCCCATGGAGGCATCAGGAGGAGCAGCTGGGGCAGCCCAGCCTCACACATCTGCTTCCCTGGGGGTTTATGTTCGGGTGTGTAACACTGTGGGAGGGTAACTATTACGCTGTTGACAGTAATAAACTGCGAAATCTTCAGGCTGCAGGCTGCTGATGGTGAGAGTGAATTCTGTCCCAGATCCACTGCCACTGAACCTTGATGGGACCCCACTTTGCAAAGTGGTTGCATCATAGATCAGGAGCTTAGGGGCTTTCCCCGGTTTCTGCTGATACCAATTTAAATAACTGCTAATGCCCTGACTTGCCCGGCAAGTGATGGTGACTCTGTCTCCTACAGATGCAGACAGGGAGGATGGAGACTGGGTCATCTGGATGTCACATCTGGCACCTGAGATTGGAGACATAAAAGCAAATGTCCACACAATTAATCATGTTATAAGAGAAGTTCCCTGAAGAGCCAGGTTGTACTGAGCACACTGGGCTGAGTAAATTCCTACTGTTCTCCTTCCTTACCTGGGAGCCAGAGCAGCAGGAGCCCTAGGAGATGAGCGGGGGCCATCATGTCCATGCTGTGTCCTGACTGTGTCTGACTCCTGCACAAAGTGTAACCAGCCTATTAAGAAGTCTTCAGGGCAGGAGGATGTGCTCTCAGAACATGCAAATGAGCAGGGGATAGGGCAGACTGGGCACAGCTGCAGGGCTGGCTCATCAGAGTAACTCAGCACCAGCTCAGTGTCCCCAGGTGTTCCAGGTAAGACCAAGGTAGCACAAGTTTGTTGGCAGAGAATGTGTTTCCACTGGGGACTATTTTGTCATGAGAGACGTTTTTTAGGTTTTTTTTTTTTTTTTTTTTTTAAAATTTGAAATATTCCTCAGGAGTCGATGGAGTATGTATTTCATTGGTATATGGGGATTATTTAGGAGAATATTCTTGTTTGTAGGAAATACATAGTAAAATGTTAAACGGTATGGATCTCAGGTCTTCAAAAGACTCTCATTAGACACCGGTTAGGGTAGGGGTTAGTTTGTCCTATACTTGCAACATTTCTGTGAGTTTAATATGGCTCCTTTATAAAAAAAACTAAAAATAAAATTTATTGACATGATGCTATGTATGTTCGTTAAGAATCAAGCAAATGGTGTTATGCCATTGTTCTTACCACTATAAGATCAAGCCGTTTACTGCAGATGCACAGAGATTATACCATGTTTCCTCAATGAATGCTGCACTCGCAGATCCACCATTAGATCCACCAAGCTGCAGGTCTCTATAGTACCCAGAGACTAAATGGGCTGCACCTTATTCTTGTTTTGGGCTCCTCCATAGTCTACCTTCTTTTCTGCCATTGAGTATTATTTCCCAAAGTTCTTCTCTCTTAGTGAGGGTGACCACTGTATGGAGCATGTCCCTGCCATGCACCATCAATGCCACTTTCCTCTTTTACATTTCATCAGTGATTGGAACATCACCATGACCCAGACACCAGCGACCCTGTTAACATTTTTAGGAAAGAGACACTGAATCTCTTATCAAGCAATTGCCTATGTACATGGAGAAAGGAGTTTGATCCAAATGAAACTGGAAATGATTTGCAGTTGTTATATCGCACATTTCTAATGTGACCAAAAATGTCCCAGCCTGGCTCAGTAGCAGGGGAAGTGGATCCAACTATATCACAATCAGTGGGCTGCAGCCTAGGACTGTACAAAATTTTACTGATGCCTGACTTGGTAAGCCAAATCACAGTGCTTCCTCCCTTCCTGCAAATCCCATGCACAAACCTTCCTGCAGCTTTGTAAGCCACCAGAATTTTAAGGGATTTGGTTATATTGCAAGAAAGGAAGAATGGTTCATTTGTACTCTAAATAAACTAACAAAATAAATAAACTGACAAAAGGAAGATTAGTAAAAGAAAAGGCAAACAAAATTCATTTGCAGTGCAGCAGGATATCATAGTAGGACGATTACCCAGATAACTCAGTGGGATCCAGTTGTTCATATTTCCTTTCTAGGAAACAGGGAATTGGGAAGTGTAGGCAATTTGGAGAGAATAGATGAGAACAGAAGTGCATCCTCAAAAGAACAGGTAATAGCCTGTCTGGATAAAGTATCAATTCCCAGTCTGTTCTATTTTAGATTTCTCTTTTGTGTTAATCTTCCCTGATACAAAAATTCTCAGGAAGAATTTTCTTGACAATTGGTTTCCTTCCGGAGAATCTGCTTTTCGGCAGATAAGGGATGTTCAGGAAAAGGGTTTTTGTGCATTTACTGCTTTTTAAATGCCTTTGGTTTTACATAATCATCATACCAATGCAGCACAGTTTGAGATATTATTTTCTGGATTCCTTTACTTGCAACCCACCTGCCAAGATGCTGTTCCAGAGAGATGCAACTACAGACTGAAAGGGCCGTTGATCCCTGAACAATGTGGAAGTTGGGACACTGAGCACTGGTGCAGTTGAAAACCTGTGTAGAACTTTTGCATTTCTAGCTTAAGTACTAATAGCTTATTTTGACTGCTAGTCGTAGTGATAAAATAAAAGTTGATTAACACTTTTTTTAAAGTTATTTATATTATATACTCTGTTATTCCAATAAAGTATGCTAAAGAAAAAAATGTTATTAAGAAAACTATAAAAAGGAGAAAATATATTTACTACTTATTAAGTGCTTGCTCACAGGTGACTCACAGAGAAGAAATATAAGTGGATCTGCAAATTTCAGACCCAAGATATTCAAGGGTTAACTGTACCAGGACGAATGTAGGAGTCCCCATCTGTAGTCTAGGGGCTTTCCCTTTGCTGTACCTCTGCTCACTTCCAATGGCAATATACATGTCTTATGTTCTTTACAGTCTTCGGCAGAGAACTCTGCCTGCATACATTGCTGACCAAATGGCCAGGAGTGGGTATCTCTTAGGCAATTTCTATGCTTTCCCTGTGTCCTCCAGAATCCATCTGTTGTAAAGTTAATTCTCAGTGTAATGGTATTGCCAGGTGGGGCCTACTGGGATGTGTTTAGGTCATCAGGGTGGAGCCCTCTAGTGGAATACATTAATGCCACTATAAACAGAAATTGTAGGGCTGGGATCCCTCTCTCTCTCTCTCTCTCTCTCTCTCTCTTGCTCGTGTGTCATGTTAAGACATGGCCTTCCTTCCTTTGAAGAACTCAAAACTTCAGACATCATCTTGAAAGCAAAGAAAGCAGACCTTAACCGGCCCATGCCTTGATCTTAAATTTCCCCATTCTCCAGAAGTGTGAGAAAATAAATTTCTGTTCCTTATGAATTACACAGTGACAAGGAATCTGTTATAGCAGCTTGAAATAGAACAAGAGAGACAGCTCACAATCAGTGAGGACAGGATGAGGTGTACACATACCCCAGCTTTGTCATCTCTCAGATGGAACAGCCCAGAGGAATTCAGTCTATGTTTTCACATGTGGTTGATCTTCACTTATCCTGAGTCAGGTAGGTTGTTGATGTGTCTTTTAGCATTCATCTTCTGTTCCCTTCCTCACTTTCCTCCTTTCTTCCCAGTGTAAATTTGCTACCTAAACAGGAATCCTCACTGCTGGTGGACCCAAACTCAGATATTTAAAAAACAAAAATCATTAATCTTTTGTATGAGGAGTCTTTCTCATCTGAATTCTAATAATTTCTTTTTCTTTGAAATGTAGGAATATTCAGGAAACACTTAATTTTTCTTTACCAATCTATTTCAGATTGAATTTGTGCAGTGATTTTGTTTTCCTGTGTGTTAAAACCAAAAATTAAGTTGTAGGCCACCAACCAGCTGAATGGACTCCTCTTTTGGCAGAGAGTACTTCAAAGAAATTTGAAAAACTAGGTTAGGCCATGACTGGCAGGTGGGTTTAAATGCGCCTCATTATGCTCTCCTCATGTTGGAGTTCAGACACAACTGATCAGCATTATCATTACAATAGAGATCTTTCGACTGACAAAACAGATACTTTTTACCAATAAGATATCATACTCCAACGTGACAGATAATAGGCCCTGAAGAAAATCTAAATATTTTACCCTAAAAATATTTCTTTGACGTATTCGGAAGTGGTCTTGCTAAGCTGCCTGTTATGGGGGAAATTTGCATTCTATAGAGAATCTCCTCCCCTTACTAAGTCTTTTCCAAAGAGTCTGACATTTTTTTAAAAGTCTGATAAGCAACATTCATCATCTACTTCATTTGCTACCCATAGGATTCATCTATATGACAAAAAACCCCGTTTTCTAAACTCAAGCATTTTTTATGGTGAATTCAGCTCTTTAGGCAGAGCTTAACTCTTTCAACCAGTAGCCAATCAGGAAAGCTTTGACTCCACCTATGACCTGGAAGCCCCTGCTTCAAGAATTCCCACCTTTCCAGGACAAACTAATGTATATCTGATATGTATTGATTTATGTCTTTGCAGTAATTTCTGTGTCTCCCTAAAGTGCATAAAACTAATGTGTAATCCAATCACTTTGGGCACATGTTTGCAGGACCTCCTAAGACTGTGTCACAGGCCATAAGCCTTATATTTGGCAAAATAACTCAATCAATTTGGTAAACTGATTGAGACCTGTCTCAGTGTTTTGTTTACATTGGGTCACAAAATTTAAAAATCCTCTAAAACTATCTACACATCAATAAATCTACATTAGAGACCGTGGAGTGAGCGAACCCCAGAAGATAAAACTCACAAGTTAGAGGAACCTGAGTCTAAGATTTTGTCCAGTTCTCTTGATTCATAAAAATACTTCATGATTTTTAAAATTTTACTTTAGAGAAGAACAATTCTGGGGGATATGTTTATTGTTGGTGGAATTAATAATGTCTCCACCCAAAAGACGTCCATGTCCTGTCTCTGGAACCTAAATATTATAGGAGTTATGAAGAAATTATTTTAGGCAGATAGAGAGGAAAAGGAGTCCTTAGGAAAGTTTGGTTTCTTTTAAAGCAGCTCTAGAAATGCTTCTTGTCTAGCTGGAAAGCCCTGGTTCTTGGAGCCAGGCCGGGAAGGTTTCCTATGCAAATTCCAGCCATTAGAAACTGGATTCACCCAAACATGGCGATTCCCACTGTCTTCTTCCTTGTTCCCACATGTTTCTGGCAACATGGCTGTCCCCATATATCCCCATGTGTGTAGAACATTATGGTGACCTGCATTTGCATATTAAAAAGACTACCATGGGAGGGCCAGTGTTTTCCACAGGCTACGTGAATGACATGCCTGGTCAAACCTGTCCCTTGAGCCCTATGCAAATCAGACACCACCTTCTCCAGCCTCCTCATAGAAGTAGTTACTTTTCTGCCCCACATGGAGTTTTCTCTTTGTTACAATCCCCTGTCCCTCTTTCTCTGTACAGGGGAGCTGTTTTCATCTTCCTTCATTCTTGTATATTAAACTTTTCTCTCCTTAAAACCACTCCACATATGTCGATGTCGTTTTATCCAAACCGGCATGAGACCAAGAACCCTGGTGTTCCAGGAATTTGACAATAAGCAACCTGGTTATTGAAATTAAATCAATATTGTCACAAAAGTCTTTAAATAGAAGAGGAGGCTTGCAGTCAGAGAGGAGCTGGGACACTGGGGAGGGATGTAGTTTGAGGAAGGAAGGAGCCATGGAACCAGAAATGTGGGAGTGCCTGGAAGATAAGAAGCAGAGGATCCAGTTCTCTCCTCTGCAGCTTCAAGAAAAGTTATGTTGGCCTCTGAGCCCAAGCTAAGCCATCATATCCCCAGTGACCTGCACATATACATCCAGATGGCCTGAAGCAACTGAAGAACCACAAAAGAAGTGAAAATACCCAGTTCCTGCCTTAACTGATGATATTCCACCACTGGGATTTGTTCCTGCCTCACCCTAACTGATCAATTGACCTTGTGACATTCTTTCTCCTGGACAATGAATCTCAGAAGCTCCCCCACTGAGCACCTTGTGACCCCTACCCATAAGAGAACAACCCCCTATCACAAGAGAACAACCCCCTTTAACTGTAATTTTCCACTACCTACCCAAGTCCTATAAAACTGCTCCGCCCCTGTCTCCCTTTGCTGACTCCTTTTTCGGACTCAGTCTGCCTGTACCCAGGTGATTAAAAAGCTTTATCGCTCACACAAAGCCTGTTTGGTCGTCTCTTCACATGGACATGCATAACATTTTTTGCCAAAACCTGGGACAGGGGGACTCCTTCGGGAGACCGGCCCCCTGTCCTCGCCCTCACTCCATGAGGAGACCCACATATGTCCTCAGGTAGGAACCAGCCCAAGGAACATCTCACCAATTTCAAATCGGGTAATCGGTCTTTTCACTCTCTTCCCCAACCTCTCTTGCTACCCTTCAATCTCCCTGTCCTTCCAATTCCAGTTCTTTTTCCTCTCTAGTAGAGACAAAGGAGACACATTTTGTCCATGGACCCAAAACCCTGGCACTGGTCATGGACTCAGGAAGGCAGTTTTCCCTTGGTATCTGATCATCGCAGGGATGCCTGCCCTGATCATTCACTCATGTTCCATTGGCGTCTGATCACTGCAGGGATGCCTGCCTTGGTCATTCACCCGCATTCCCACTTGGTGGCAAGTCAGTTGTGGGGATACCTGCTTTGGCTGTTCACCCACATTACAGCCCAGGGCTGCTTACCCCCACTTCTCCATGTCTCTCCCTTTCTCTTTAAACTTATCTCCTTCACTGTGGGCAACCTTCCACCCTCCATTCCCCCTCCTCCCTTGGCCTGTGTTCTCAAGAACTTAAAACCTGTTCAACTCCCACCTCACCTAAAACCTAAATGCCTTATTTTCTTCTGCAATACTGCTAGGCCCCACTACAAACTTGACAATGGTTCTAAATGGCCAGAAAATGGCACTTTTGATTTCTCCATATTATAAGACCTGGATGATTTTTGTTGAAAAATGGACAAATGGTCTGAGGTGCCTCACATCCAGGCATTCTTTACTACACATCGGCCCTTCCCTAGTCTTTGCTCCCAATGTGACTTGTCCCAAATTTTTCTTCTTTCTCTCCTGTCAGTTCCTTCAGCCTCCAACCCAACCTCTGAGTCCTTTGAATCCTCCTTTTCTATGGACCCATCTGACCTCTCCCCTCCTCCCCAGGCTGCTCCTTGCCAGGCCAAGCCAGGTCCCAATTCTTCCTCAGCCTCTGCTCCCAACAATTTCCTTAGAGAGGTGGCTGGAGCTGAAGTCATAGTCAAGGTTAATGCTCCTTTCTCCTTTTCTGACCTCTTCCAAATCAGTTAGTATTTATGCTCTTCTTCATCAAATATAGAAACCCAGCCCAGTTCATGGCCTGTATACCAACAACCATCAGACACTTTACTGTCCTAGACCCAGAGGGGCCAGAAAGCCATCTTATTCTCGATATACATTTTATTACCCAATCTGCTCCCGACATTAGAAAAAGCTCCAAAAATTAGATTCTGGCCCTCAAACGCCACAACGAGGCTTAATTAACAATGCCATCAAGGTGTACAATAACAGAGAAGAGGCAGCCAAGCAGCAACGTATTTGTGAATTGCAATTACTTGCCTCCACTGTGAAAGAAATCCCACCCACGTCTCCAGCACACAACAACTTCAAAATGCCTAAACTGCAGCATCCCGGCATTCCTCCAAGACCTCCTCCCCCAGGATCTTGCTTCAAGTGATGGAAATCTGGCAGATGGGCCGAGGAATGCCCACAGTCTGGGATTCCTCCTAAGCCGTGTCTCATCTGTGTGGGACCCCACTGGAAACTGGACTGTCCAACTCACCCAGTAGCCACTCCCAGAGCCCCTGGAACTCTGGCCCAAGACTCTCTGACTGACTCCTTCCCAGATCTTCTCAGCTTAGTGTCTGAAGACTGACACTGCCCAATCACCTCGGAAGCCTCCTGGACCATCACAGACACTTTGGGTAACTCTTACAGTAGAGGGTAAGTCCCCTTCTTAATCAATGTGGAGGCTACCCACTCCACATTACCTTCTTTTCAAGGACCTGTTTCCCTAGCCCCCATAACTGTTGTGGGTATTGATGACCAGGCTTCTAAACCTCTTAAAACTCCCCAACTCTAGTGTAAACTCAGACAACACTCTTTTATGCACTCTATTTTAGTTATCCTCACCTGCCCAGTTTCCTTATTAGGTCAAGAAATTTTAACAAAACTATCCACTTCCCTGACTATTCCTGGGCTATAGGCACACTTCATTGCCACCCTTTTCCTCAGTTCAAAGCCTCCTTCACATCCTCCCCTTGTGTCTCCCTGCCTTAATCCACAAGTATGGGATACCTCTATTCCCTTGTTGGCAACCGATCATGCGCCCCTTACCATCCCATTAAAACCTAATCACTGTTACCGCTAGAGCCTGTTATCACCCACCTGTTACAACATGGCCTCTTAAAGCCTACAAATTCTCCTTACAACTCCCCTATCCTACCCATCCAGGAACCGGACAAATGCTACAGGTTGGTTCAGGATATTTGCCTTATTAATCAAATCGTCTTTCCCATCCACCCTATAGTGCCAAACACCTATACCCTCCTATCTTCAATACCCCTTTCCACAACTCATTATTCTGTTATTGACCTCAAAGACACCTTCTTTACTATCCCCTTGCATCCCTTCTCTCAGCCTCTTTTTGCCTTTACTAGGACTGACCCTGACACCCACCAATCCCAATAACTCACCTGGACTGTTCTGCCCCAATGCTTCAGGGACAGCCCACACTACATTGGCCAGGCCCTTTCTCATGATCTGCTTTCTTTTCACCTGTCTGTCTCTCACCTTATTTAACATTTTGACGATCTTGTTCTTCCCAGCAGGACACTATCCTGCTTCTTCAACATCTCTATTCAAGGGGGTACCAAGTATCCCCCTCCAAGGCTCAAATTTCTTCCCCTAGTGTTACCTATCTAGATATAATCCTCCATCAACGTACACGTGCCCTTCCTGCAGACCATGTTCAGTTAATCTCCCAGACCCCAATCCCCACCACCAAACAACAACTCCTTTCCTTCTTAGGCATTGTTGGATATTTTCGACTCTGGATACCAGGCTTTGCTATCCTAACCAAACCACTTTACAAGCTCACAAAAGATAACTTAACTGATCCCATAGACCCTAAGTCTTTTCCCCATTCTTCTTTTTGCTCTCTC
The DNA here is from genome assembly GCF_008728515.1 of Papio anubis. NCBI lineage: Eukaryota > Metazoa > Chordata > Mammalia > Primates > Cercopithecidae > Papio > Papio anubis. The sequence goes on from NC_044989.1 coordinate 88,702,512, forward strand.
AAAAAGGCCCTGGAGACAGCTCCCACACTAGCACTCCCTGACTCGTCCCTTCCTTTTTCCTTACACACAGCTGAAATAAAAGGCTGTGCTGCTGGAGTCCTCACACAAGAGCCAGGCCCACAGCCTGTTGCCTTTCTATCAAAACAACTTGGCCTCACAATTCTGGCATGGCCCTCATTTTTGTGTGTGGCAGCAGCTGCTGCTGTAATACTTCTGGAAGCCCTCAAAATCACAAGCTATGCTCCACTTACCCTCTACATTTCTCATAACCTTCAAGCATTAATATCCTCCTTACACCTTTCACATGTAACTGTCTGCTCCCTACTTTTTGCAACAGGGCTTTACACAGTCACCCCCACTACTTGAACTGTGCCCCAAAAACTTGTCATCCCTACTATCTTCTGTCCTATTCACCATTATCAACTACTCATAAATGCCCTGCTCTTAATTATACTGCCAGTTTACACTGTTTCTCCATACCATCACAGCTGATATCCCCTGGTCCTATCGCCAAATTTCTCAATTCATACAAAACCACATCCAGGCCATCACCAATCATTCTATATGACAAATTCTCCTTCTAACAACCCCACAATATCACCCATTACCCCAAATCTTTCTTCAGTTTAATATCTCCCACTCCAGTTCCCATGCTGCCCCTAATCCCGCTCTAAGCAGCCCTGAGAAACAACACCCATTATCTCCCCATACCAACCCAAAAATGCTTGCTGCCCCAACACTTCACCACTATTTTGTTTTGTTTTCCATATTAATATAAGAAGACAGGAATGTCAGGCCTCTGAGCCCAAGCTAAGCCATCATATCCCCTGTGACCTGCACTCATACATCCAGATGACCTAAAGCAACTGAAGAACCACAAAAGAAGTGAAAATAAGCAGTTCCTGCCTTAACTGATGATAGTCCACCATTGTGATTTGTACCTGCCCAACCCTAACTGATCAATTGACCTTGCGACATTCCTTCTCCTGGACAATGAATCTCAGGAGCTCCCCCACCGAGCATCTTGTGACCCCCGAACCTGCCCGCAAGGGAAAAATGACCTGTAACTGTAATTTTCCACTACCTACCCAAATCCTATAAAACTGCCCCACCCCTATCTCCCTTTGCTGACTCCTTTTTCAGACTCAGTCCACCTGCACCCAGGTGATTAAAGAGGTATACTGCTCACACAAAGCCTGTTTGGTGATCTCTTCACACAGATGCGTGTGACAGATTACAGCCCTAATGACACCTTAACATTAGCTCTGTGACACTTCTGACCTCCAGAACTACAGGGTAACACATTTATGTTGTGTGAAGCCAACGAGACTGTGGCGATTTAAACAGCAGCATTGGAAACTAATGCAAGGGGAAGAGATGTCTTTCACCTCACTGAGAGAATGGTTGTCCTCTGTTCTTGGAAATATTTCCACCTTGTTATCTGGTGTCAATTATGTCATATTTTCTAGTATTTAAAGAAAAGATCTGCTACCCTAAAATTCTATGTCCAGTAAAATTATTATTTAGAAATGAAGGACAAATTGAGAAGTCCTCAGTTGTAGAAAAACTAAGAGTATTTCCTGCTAGCGGATCCACTTTAAACATAGCCAAAATGAGCCCTAGGAAGGTAAAACTAAAGATAAAGAGGGGATATTAAATAATGTTAGGGACAAAAGGCTACAAAAATGAGAAGATAGATGGACATAATGCATTGCTTATCATGTGTGATAGTTGTATCAAAGTTGTAACATTGTTTTTTTCCTAATATATGCAGAGAAATTAGTTTTAAAAAACAATCTATTTACAATGGGGGAGGAAAAGTGACATAAAAAAGGTAAAATCCTATATTTATTTTAAACGGTAATATATTGACACCAACATATTGTGAGAAGCTATGCATATAAAGGAAATACCACGACAACCAATTTAAAAATCACTATAAAAAGAGATACCCCAAAATTAGACAAAATTAAAATGAAATTGTAAAAATGTTCAAGTAACCCAAAGAAAGGCTGCAAAAAGGAAACAGAGAAGCAAAAAAAGATACAACAAAAAAGTAGAGTGCAGACTTAAATTTTAATATATCAATATCAATATATTAAATATGTAAATTATGAAATTTTAAAAAAGACAACAATTGATTAGTCAAAAAGAAATGTCCTAACTGTATGTTGTCTATAAGACACTCCCATCAAATATACAGTATAAGTAGATTGAATATAATAGGAAGGAAAGTAGTATACTATGCAAACATTACTCAAAAGAAAGAATCACTAGCAAATACTAGTATCAGATAAAGTAGACCACAGAGCAAAAGAATGTTACCAGGGACAGAAAGGTACATTACATAATGAAGAAAGTCATTTTGGAAAGAAGACAGAGCAGTTCTAAGTGCGTAGACACTAAGCAACAGAGCAATATAGTACATGTGGCAAAAACTAACAAAACAATTACACGTGAAGACTTCAAAACCCCTTGTTAATGTTTGATAGGACAACTCAACAGAAAATCAGCAAAGAGAGAGAAGCACTCAACAATATCATCAACCCACAGGATCTAACTGACATTGATAGAACACTCCAACCCATAACAATAGAAGTTCACATTTTTTTCTTCCAAGTGCCCACAGGACATATACCAAGATGGGACATATTCTGCCCATGTAACCTCTCAACACATTTGCAATAATTAAAATAGTGAATATGTTCTCTGACCACAGAGGGATCAAACTAGAAATCAATATTGAAAATGTAACCCCCACATTTTCAAATATATGGGACCTATACAAGATTGTTCTTTCCAAAGAACCAGGCTTTGGTTTGCCTGGTGTTCAGTGTCACTTTTTCTGTTTGCAGTTTTATTGACTTCTGCCCTAATATTTATTATTTATTTTGCTCATGTTCTACTTCAGATTTAAATTGCTCCTCTTTATGTAGCTTCATAAGGTGGAAGCTGAGGTTACTGATTTCATGCCTTTTATTTTTTGAAAAACACTCATATGCATATGTTTATCTATGTGCATATACATGCATAAATACGTGCAGATGCGTATGCATACATGTGGTTTTAATACCATAAATTACCCTGTAAGCACTGCTGAATACCTATGTTTATTTTCTTTCCTCTGAGCTCAAACTCCACACACTTGCAAACCTGGCCACTTAATCTGCATGTTCATTGTCATCTCAATCTAAAATTGAACAAAAATAACAAACTACTTTCATTTTATCTCAATTTTCTTGACTGCTAATACATTTAACTCAGTAAGTCAGAATCTATCTAATAGATTAAGGTCAAAGCCGCCAGGCCACTCCTAATATGACTCTTCTCACACCAAGGAATGTAATTGACATTGATTTAAAAATATGGTGTCATCTGCTTATGTCTCCAGTACTCTTCACTGCCCCAAGACTAGTTTATGCCAGGATTCACTTTGCCCAGGTAAGTATCTCTTCTGCTTCTCACAGCTCAACTAGATTCATTACTCCGCTAAAAAATAAATATGACTATGAGGGTACATTGCTTAAAAATTTCCCAGAATGTCCTCCTGTACTTAGAAAGCATTTGCTCCCCAAATAAAAAAATGAAGGCCTTCTTAATTTCACACCAGTCATAATTGGTGATCTTTAAGACACTGAGAGAAAATGGCTCTGACCTGTCCCTTCACAGACTTTCTCTTTTTTCCCTTGGTTAAGTCACTCTCCTCATAGTGCCTTTCTCTGTTCTTCACATGTTCATACTGTGTTCCTTCTAAGAGCTGTGATTGTCATGAACCTCGATGCCCTTCAGAAACTTCTCTTCAGGTCAGTTGTTCTCCTCATTCAGGTCAGTTACCTCCTTAGAAAAAGTAGCCTCTGTCTCCCCAACTAACTGACTACATTTCGTCATTAATCACTTCCTCTCCCCTTGCCATTTTTTTCCTTTATGACCCTTAACATTTTCTAGAATGTTTTTGTTGATTTGTGTTTAATTAAATATGGCTTTTTTTTTTCACTAGAAAAGTTATAGGTAAATGAGAGTCAGACACTGACTTTCTTTGAGGTGCAGCCTAGATATATTCCTGGTCCAGCATAGTTGCTCAATTAATACTTTATTGAATGAAGAATGAATGAATGTAAAGTTAATGAGCAAGAAACTTTTATTGAATGAAGAATGAATGAATGAATGAAAAGTGAATGAGCAAGAAATTCTCCAAGACATAATCAACGCTCGTGACCTATACTCATTGAAAACAACCCACTGAATGTAAAACATGAATTATTCTGAGTAAGGAGAGATTTGAACAGCAGTGTGCTGCTCTTCATAGTCAGAAAAAGGAGAGGAAATAGAGGGAAGAAATTTGTTGTCTCAGCTGCATTTTGCATTTGCCGGGGAGATAAGGAAGACATCCAAAGTCCATGGTAATCAGGTATGAGTATTCTTATCTTTTTAAAAACCAAGCAAATAGACTTTACAGTCACAAGTTTGCAATACATGAGACTACGCTATCACTTAACTCTATTGCCTCCTGTTCACAAAAAGAGATTTTATTATTTAGCTCTTCTTGGAAAACAAACCAGCTCCAAACAAAATGCCATAAAATGAGCATGTACAGTCCTCCCTCAGTATCCATGGGAAATAGTTTCCAGGACAACCTGCAGATAATCCAAATTATGGAGACTCAAAACATTTATGTAAAATGTACAGTATTTGTGTAGAACCTACACGTTTCCTCCTGCACCCTTCACATCATCTCTAGCCTACTTATAATACCTAATACTGTCTACATACGATGTCTACATATGATTTACCTTGTGTGGATTCATCCAAGTGGTACTCAGTGCATGGAAAAGTCAAGTTTTGCTTTTTGGAATTTTGTGGATTTGTTTTCTAAATATTTTTGATCCAGGATTAGTTGAATCCATGGGTACAGGTCGCATGGACAGAGGGCTGACTGTACAGCTGCTTATAATTCTGAGGGTCAGCTCTGTGGTTCTTCCATTCTGGGCTGGCTGTACTGATCTCTGCTGAGCCCACTTATGTGTCTGCAGTTACCCTGTGGTTCAGTTGTGACTGGATGGCCTGATGTGACTTCTTTAACCTATCTGGAAGCTGGTTTGATGTGCAGGCTGGACAACATTTGGTATCAGTTTACACGGGTCAGGGAGATTCCCCAATCTCTGTTAGATTTGTTCCCAGATCAACTCTGGGGTTCAAGTCTATTCATTGTGGGTTGTTTGGGAGAAATTCTACAAAGACAGTTGTTAGTGAAGAAGCTGAACTGCTGTCATTTATTGCTGTTAGCAGTTATTGTTATCCTCTGAAATGCATCTTATATAACCAAGATCTCCCCAGGGTGGCCCAACAGTGCAGCTCGGCTCAGCCCATCCAGTCACTTTTCTGGATGCCTGCAGGTGTGAGAAAGGCAATGCGCTCAGTCACAGGAAAGGCAGGGGCCCACCCTGGTGCTGAAAACTGCAGACACAGCTTTCACACAGTTTCGTTGCAAAATACAAAGACTTCATTTTCTTTGTACTTAAGATAGTTATACATTTTTTTCTGTAATGTACCCATGCTTTTTAACTAATTTTAATTTTCACAACTGGATGTATTTATTATTTATGCCTTAAGTGCTCTTAGTCACTTATGGCAAGAGTGAATTAATAGAGAAAAGATATGGATTAGTAATGCAACAATAGAGAAGTGTGTGGATTCAGATAGGATAAAGATCAAAGGGATGACAAATATATTCTTTTGCAGAAGCAGATTCTCATAGATCACCCCCAGTCAAGGTCCACATTCAAAGTGCAATGGCGTGTCAGCCACATTGTGCAAATGGTCAGCTCTGGAGAGTAACCTCGGCTAGCACATTGCAGGACCAAAATTACCTGTAAAGATATGGGGAAAATAAACCATCATGGAAGTAGTAATTTGAAGACGTTCTCAGTTATTTATATTTGGATATAAAGCAGAATACTACAATGAATGAAACTACAACCTAAAAATTTTAAGCCTTTTAAAGAGATTTGTTTTTCTCAGCAAATAATGATAAAACATTTATGGATAAACTACTTGCACAATTAGCTGCAATAAATCCCTTCCCTGCACTCATGCTTTGGTCAACCTTATTCTAAACGGATGTAGGTATTGCCCATGTGTCTTGCTCAGGCCAATAGGATAATAGCAGATATGACACAACTGGAATATTGGAAAGGGCTTGCTCATCAAAGTTTTCCTCTCTCTTGCAGTGCTTGGAAACCTGAAGGTCACAATGAGAATAAGCCTGTGCCCATCTACAGTCAATGTCAGTGACATGGCTGCTTTTTTTTTTTTTTTTTTTTTTTTTGAGACGGAGTCTCACTCTGTGGCCTAGGCTGGAGTGCAGTGGCATGATCTCGGCTCACAGCAAGCTCCGCCTCCTGGGTTCATGCCATTCTCCTGCCTCAGCCTTCCTAGTAGCTGGCACTACAGGTGCCCACCAGAACATCTAGGCTAATTTTTTTTTTTTTTTTTTGTATTTTTAGTAGAGGCGGGGCTTCGCCGTGTTGGCCAGGATGGTCTTGATCTCCTGACCTCATGATCCGCCCACCTCGGCCTCCCAAAGTGCTGGAATTACAGGCATGAGCCACTGAGCCCGGCCGACTGCTCTTAGGTCTATTATTTGTTCTTAAAATATGTGTTAAGTTTTTTATGGCCATGTAACAAATTACCACAACTTTATCAGCTTAAGACTATACCCATTTATCATCTCTCAATTTTTGAGTCAGCAGTTGGCACATGGCTTTATTTTGTCCTGCCCATAGGGTTTCAAAAAACTGTGCCACAGTGTAGATGGGGCTTCATTCTCATCTGTGACTCCACTGAGAACATAGATACTTTAGAGCTCTTTCAGGTGGTTGCACAGCGCATTCCTTAGCACCTCTATGGCTTAAGGCTTCAATTTCTAACTGGCTCTTGGCTCCAGACTGCTCTCAGGTCATAGAGGCTGTGGACAATTCCCTGTCATGTGATACTCACACAGGCAATGTACACATGGCTGTTTGCTTGTTCAAGGCCAGCAGAAGGTTTCATAGAGTGTCTCTTTCCAGTCTGCTGTGACAGAGGCTTATAGAATACAATACAATAATGGGAAAGACATCTCATAATCTATGACATACCATGTGGATTAGAAGCAAGTCTAGGTTCTGCTTGTTCTCTGTGGAGGTAGATTATACAATTGTGTGATTCACTGGGGAGAGGGTTCTGCTAGGGTGTTCTGGCATCTTTAGTTTCTTCAAATATCAGGTACTTGTACTGAGTGTGAAATCTGTCCTGCATTTACTGGCACTGACTAGTCCTGTGACCCCTAGGAACATCTTGGGAAGCATACTTTATAAGAGATGTTTTAGGGTAACCCAGCTCCTGTTGGTGAAGTATAACATTCGCAAAACATCCTAATCTTTGTGATTTCTAACATGTCTTCAAGGTTCCTTAATTGCAGTTATCATAAGCCAATTATCTCTAAATATCCTCAAAATTTATATTTAATAGTGGGAAAATGATTTATTAAGGAGTCTATTAAACAAGACTCAGGGAAATGATGTCAATACCCAATTGCTGCTGCCCATTGCTAGACTATGTGAGACAATTTTCATGAACAATAGAACAGATACTGCATACTAGACACTGCTGTGGGCATCACTGGATTTCTGCCTCTAGAAATGTTTGCAGAATGAGTTCAATTGGTATGAGTCTCAAATATAAATATTTTTTATTATCCTTAAGTTCTAGGGTACATGTGCACAACGTGCAGGTTTGATACGTAGGGATACATATGCCATGCTGGTTTGCTGCACTCATCACCTCATCATTTACACTGGATATTTCTCCTAATGAAACCCCCTACTCCCGACAGGCCGTGGTGTGCAGCATTCCCCACCCTGTGTCCAAGTGTTCTCATTGTTCAATTCCCACCTATGAGCGAGAACATGCGGTGTTTGGTTTTCGGTCCTTGTGATAGTTTACTGAGAATGATGGTTTCCAGCTTCATCCATGTCCCTGCAAAGGACATGAACTCATCCTTTTTTATGGCTGCATAGTATTCCTTGGTGTATATGTGCTACATTTTCTGAATCCAGTCTATCATTGAAGGACATTTGAACTGGTTCCAAGTCTTGCTACTGTGAATAGTGCCACAATAAACATACATGTGCATGTGTCTTCATAGTAGCATGATTTAAAGTTCTTTGGGTATATACCCAGTAATGGGATTGGGATTATATACCCAGTAATGGGATTGCTGGATCAAATGGTATTTCTAGTTCTAGATCCTTGAGGAATCGCCACACTGTCTTCCACAATGGTTGAACTAATTTACACCTCCACCAACAGTGTAAAAGCATTCCTATTTCTCCACATCCTCCCCAGCATCTGTTGTTTCCTGACTTTTTAATGATCATCATTCTCACTGGCATGAGATGGTATCTCATTGTGGTTTTGATTTACATTTCTCTGATGACCAGTGATGATGAGCATTTTTTCATGTATCTGTTGGCTGCATAAATGTCTTTTTTGAGACACTTTCATATCCTTTGCCCACTTTTTGACGTTATTTTTTCTTGTAAATTTGTTTGAGTTCTTCTTAGATTCTGGATATTAGCCCTTTGTCAGATGGGTAGATTGTAAAAATTTTCTCCCATTCTGTAGGTTGCCTGTTTGCTCTGATGGTAGTTTATTTTGCCATTCAGAAGCTCTTTAGTTTTATTAGATCCCATTTGTCTATGTTGGCTTTTGTTGCCATTGCTTTGTTGTTTTAGTCATAAAGTCCTTGCCTGTGCCTATGTCCTGAATGGCATTGCCTAGATTTTCTTCTAGGGTTTTTTATGGTTGTGTGTCTAACATTTAAGTCTTTAATCCATCTTGAATTAATTTTTGTATAAGGTGTAAGGAAGGGATCCAGTTTCAGCTTTCTACGAATGGCTAACCAGTTTTCCCAGCACCATTTATTAAATAGGGAATCCTTTCCCCATTTCTTGTTTTTATCAGGTTTGTCAATGATCAGATGGTTGTAGATGTGTGGTGTTAATTCTGAGGCCTCTGTTCTGTTCCATTGGTCTATATATCTGTTTTGGTACCAGTACCATGCTGTTTTGGTTACTGTAGCCTTGTAGTATAGTTTGAAGTCAGGTAGCATGATACCTCCAACTTTGTTCTTTTTGCTAAGGATTGTCTTGGCAATGCGGGCTCTGTTTTTGGTTCTGTATGAACTTTAGTTTTTTCCAATTCTGTGAAGAAAGTCATTGGTAGCTTGATGGGGATGGCATTGAATCTATAAATTACCTTGGGCAGTATAGCCATTTTCACTATACAGATTCTTCCTATCCATGAGCATGGAATGTTCTTCTATTTGTTTTGTGCCCTCTTTTATTTCGTTGAGCAGTGGTTTGCAGTTCTCCTTGAAGAGGTCTTTCACATCCCTTGTAAGTTGGATTCCTCAGTATTTTATTCATTTTGATTTAATCTATGAAGTGTATTTAAATTCTCATTATATAGCAGAAAAATCCAAAGTTCCTGGAAAAGAGAAATCTTGCCATGAGATACACTGTTCTTCAGTTTCAAAGCAGAGATTACCTCTCAGATATTCTGGCTCATTCAATTTTCAGTACACTGCAAGACAGAAGATGTTAAGACAATACTACCCAATTGGCCTTGCACTTGCTTCACTCACTGTTAACTAAGTTCATTGCAAAAAAAGAAAATGATTACAATAAAACACATTGTCAATGAACTGTCACAAAGAAATACATCTTTAGAACCACATTTAAAATCCAGACACAGACTATTTCTCCAACTCCAAAGCATTTCGACCCACTCTTTTGGAATCAACTTGCTTTCCACTGCACAGATCAGGGAATTTTGATCTGCTTATTGTCAGTACAGATTCCATTTTCTTTTTAAGAGTTTCACGTAAATGAAATATAGGATGCGCTCTTTTGCGTCTGGTGATTTTTGTGCAGCATAACTGTTTCTCTGATTCATTCAAATGTCCTGTGTTCCAGTTATGTGCTCCTCTTTATTTTTGAGTATTATTTAACTGTTCAGTAATATTACAATGGATTCCTTCATCTATTGATTGCCATGTGGGTTGTTTCCACTTTGCGCTATTATGGATAAAGCTGCTATGAATGTTCTTGAACAAGACTTTGCATGAACAGATGTCTTCATTTCTTTAGGGCTGGTACCTAGGCATGTAGTTGCTGTGTCATACAGTAAGTGTTTAATATGCTCTCTGACTTTTCCCAAAGTGGCTATAACATTTTACATGTCCACCAATAACTTATTATAGCTCTATAGCCTCCAAAATCTGCTTCGATTTTTTTTTTTAAGATTTCACCTAATTGTCACTCAACAGTAACCAGAATAGCTAGTGATTATTAAGCTATGTTTTTCTTACCATTTTCTTGTCAATTTTGGGAATTGATGTGTTACAGGATATTGAGAACAGAATCAATACTGTCCTAGTTCCCTTTCAAATACTTTTGTCAAGCCATAATACTTAGGATGGTAACATGATATATAAAGGGAGTGTTGGAGTAGTAATAAGTATTTTCAATATTGATCATTATTATACTCCATAAAGCAATATATCGTCAATGAGATGACATTTAACTAGACTTAGGATAGAAAGGTTCTCATCTCAACCCTGGTATTCAATATTAGCAAAAGTTTGAGGTAAAAAATATCCAGGAATATAAGCCAGAGAGTGTTTTGCTAGTCAAGTAGCACTGCAACACTGATGCTCTTCTAATGCCAGGCCTTCACAGTAATTTCCACTCAGGACATTTGGTTGCCTCCTTGCCTTGTTCTCTTTATGGGACTTCATGCTGAGGGCATGTGGCATCACAGAGGGCGCAGTGCACTTGGGTGCAGGAATATAGCTTAGGAGATTCCCTGGCCTTAGAGGTGGCTGCCTTGGAATACACATTTTCAAGGAAGTTCCCTGTTAAACCTCCTGATAAATTGTTAGTTAAGACCAGGTGCAGGGGCTTATCCCCATTGTCCTAGATGTTTGCAAGGTCAGGTAGGGAGGATAGCAGAAATCTAGGAGTTCAAGACCGGGCTGGAAAACATAGGGAACCCCCCTCCCCATCTCTAGGTTAAACCACTGTTTGTTAAGATGTGATGGGAACAATGGCATCTCTAAGTGATTATTTATTAACATCTACTCAGAAAATTAGAAAATAGAACGACGCCTTCTGCTCCAATAATATGATAAAGATGTCAAATTTTTTTAACTATGGCAAATATAAAGAACATAAAATTGCCCATCTTAGCCATTTTTAAGTGTGCAGGGCAAAGGCATTAAGTATAGTCACATTGTTGTGCTAGCATCAATAATATCCATCTCCAGCTCTTTCCATCTTCTAGAACTGAAACTCCATTGCTATTAAATGACAAACCCCTCCCCACTTCCCCTGCTCCCAGTCCCTGTGAACCTGCAATCAAATTCTGTTTCTATGACAGTGACTACTGTGAAGCAGGTTCACTGTGCACAGGTTATCAACTCATCAGAGTCCCGGGAGACAGAACAATCGTATGCAACAAGTTACAAGAATCTGGTTTAGTGTTTACAAGTGGCCAGCAAGGGACTGCAGAAGCCTAGGATTTATTGTGGGTCTTTACCCTGAGGCACAGGCATGTGGGGCTGATGGAATCTTGACTGTGTGTACCCCACCTGGACCACCGCTCAGGAACCCCAGAAAGAAGATGCTCTGGGTTTTAAACCCTGGTGTCACAGGACACATGGAGTTAAAGTACTGGAGGACTGAAGTACAGGAGGACAGTACTAGAGGGAACTGGAACAGAGGCCAGGCTGTTCTGACCAGTCCCTCACTATTTCAGAATGCTACATTTCTAGCACATTCTACAATTATTCTTGAGAAGTGTAAGAAAGAGAGTGGGGAGGACCAAGTGAGTTCAGGACCATCAGAGGACTGTAGTGAAGTCATCCCCCAACCCAGTTATCCCCCTTAGAAAGCTATTCCATTTTATATGCCTACCAACCACCCTGAACTGGAGGCAGAGGTGTGTCTTGTCAGACTGATGAAGCACCTTGACTAACACAGTCTCAAAGCAACATCATTGAGCTAGAGCCAGAATAAATTTCACCAGGCCAATGAAAACTACTACCAGAGGCAGGATGATCAGGCCCACCTGAAGCAGTTATGTAGCCCAGGATCCCATGATCCACAGAAGAATTAGCTAAGAGTGGAAGAAGAATACATCAGGTGGGCCCATTTTCTGCAATTATGAGCCTGTTTCCAGATCTCCTCTACTTGAATTTCTAGAATACCTGAGGTATTTATCCAGGTATAGCAGGAGGTGTTGGAAATTGTATATAATCCTCCCAGTTGGGATTATTTAAAAGTCTAGAGCAACACCATTATCTTAAACATCCTTCCTGAAGGACTTAAGGGATGTCTGCTGGATTACCAAGGCAGTGTCTATAGAGGAGGAGCGATATCTGCCATAGTCAGGGACAAGTTTCTTATCATTTCGCTTTTTTTCATGAGCACTGACTCCTATATGTAGTACCAAAAATATCATATAAGACGTAAACCTATCATCTGTTATACCTTCTGGAAGGTCCCTAGTAAGTCTGAGGTACAGCTTTGGGCTGCAGGCTCAATGGCTCACCTAATTCCAAGGAGTAATATCCAGGGACAACCCCAGCATGCCCAACATGCAGAACCTCATCATCCCATAGTCATCCAGAGATGGCATCACACATCCTGAATTTTGGTCACTCCCAGACCACTTACAGAAAAAAAATGTAGCCCTTGGGTGCATACAGCCCCCTTTCTCCCATTTTTGTTCAATCACCCAGTCGTGGTTATGAACATTGGTGTGTTCATTAGCCAAGTCTCACTGATGGCAGAGTTACATGAGCAAAGGTTTGCTCATACAATATTGTCTGTAGACAGAGGCATTAGTCCAGTCCTTGTTTTTGTCATGCCATTGGGACATTTCTCATCTATGCAATCAAAAAAGTATGTTGCATCAAAATACTAGTCCACCAATGTTTTTTGGTTGTGGTCATGACATTTGCCAGAGGTAATTAAGTTAAACAGGGGTCCTCCACTTTCCTCCCATGTGGCAGGTGTCAGATCCTCACTTTGTGGGCCAGTACTTGGGTACTTTTGATGTACACCGTAGTATCAGGAATGTTGGTGTAATTCACCCTTGGTAGAATGAAAGGGAACCTTTCATTAATGACAGAATGAGGTCAAGAATGGGAGATTCACTATTTTGAAAGAATACCGTTGGTGACATAAAATAAGCTAACAAAGATCTTATGCTTCTAGGCCTTTGCCAAAATGCAGCATGACAGGATACTGCATCATCTCTCACACATCCCAGAGTCTCAGGTTGAGCTGTGTTGGTGTAGGAACCTGATCTGGCTGTCCTTGCTCTGTGAACAATCCTTTGCCTTTGTCACTTGACCCAGACATTTCAATTCTGATTGTCCGCTCCAAGAAGGGAGATTATGCCATGCAAAAACTTGACATATTTCATAATATCACCAATAGTAAAGGAAGGAAAAGATGTCCCTGGCACCAGAAAAGGGCCCCAGCTCCCTGATATTTCTTAGTCTTGTTATCCATCATTGTGGGATCTTGTAGAATGGAAATACCCAGAGGAAACATAATCCTCATGTTAGAGTTAGGGGGCCTGTCTAGGGTATTGTAATGGCCTGAATTATAAACCACTCCAGGGTATACATTTTAAAGGAAAAAAAGAAAAAGCATGGTTAGGAACACTGAAATGGCTTTCACAGGTCCAGACTAATAAAATGTCTGCCTGGACTACCTTCACTTCCACCCATCTCTGTGTTTCTCAACATGCACTATTTCCCTTTTTCTGGAGTATGATCTTTAATGTCCATATTCCTCTAGTCAGATGGGGTACCACCCCATTAACAGACTTTCTAGATGTCCTTTCTAGATGTTGCTGTGTGAGTCCACTGGTCTAGCATTCACCAGATTGATTGGCCTGTGGATGCAGGATGCATGGAAAGTTCATCGTGTTCCATGAGAGTGTGCCTATTGTCATGGTGCTTGGGCAGTGAAAGACGCTCCTTGGTCAGTGTGAAGTCTCATGAGGTATCCAAAAATATGACGTAAGTTGCTCTCAAGGGTTACCTAGGTATTCCCAGCATCCAATTGAGCATCGTATCTCTTTTTCCTGCCGGTGGAAAGCTATGGCCATAGTCCTTTCCTCCACATTGAGGATTCTTTAACAGTCCAGTCTCTCAGTTGCCATTTTCCTGAACAGATGGCGAGGCTGTCAGCAATGGCCCAGGATTTAGTAGAAATGCGGCATGGTACGTTGTTGGGACAGCCTGCATGGCCATTACCACTGAATGTAGTTTGGCCCACTGGGTAGAAAGCCCATGTTAAGAATCAGTTTAAAAAGTGGCCATCCACTGGCTGAATGGTGGCCACACCTAGTGGACCTGTCAGTTTGTGTTTTGCTCAGCCATCAGTGACTCCTGCCATACGGAAATCTCTGAATCTTGGGCTTCACATGGGCAAATGAAGATCCAAATTATCACCTACAAGTCATTTGGTCCCTTCTAGCAAGCTCCCCATTTGTTCATGGAGCCACAGATCCTGTGGGGTCCTGACTAAACCTGATCAAGGATGTACCATTTCCATTTGATAACATGGCTCTGTTCAGATTGTTCAGTTTTACTAATGGTGTTTGTAAGTATCCAAGTGAGAATGGACAGCTAAGGGAGCAGTGTCACAGTCACACATGGTGCTGAAGCCGTAACATATTCAGTCTCCATCAGTTCCTAAGAGCAAGCAAGGAGTTGCCATTCAATAGAAGCCCATTTGTTGGCTGCTTCAGGCAACATATGTGCCTTAAGATTGAGAGGCCGGTGCACTCAGTGACAATTTTCTGTTGCCATATGCTCCACTGAGTATGCAGAGAGGTTGTGGATACCTGCACTTCCATCTGGTTAGTAGGCTCTAAAAATCTTAAAGAAGTGAGTGAGCCAGGCGTTGTTCAACAGATTCCAAGTCTACTGTTGCAAAATGCCTCTTTCAAAGTTAGCAACTTTGTTCATGATTTTGACTAAAGGAACAAAAAGAACACCCAGGTGAGGTTTACGCCGTCTCCCATTCGCAAAGGGGCCTACCAGCCATTGAGTCTCCTTTTATTCAGTGGGTGCCACAGCGATCAATGTTTCCAGCTGCTCAGTTGGCATAATAATTAACTATGAGTACACAGCTCACATATATTCTTTGATGGAAGTAACAGCATCATACATGATTAGTGTGTCAGAACCTTCACCACATCTGATAGGATATCAATTCCATTACCTAGGGTTTGTGTGTCAGTTTTGTTTCACTAAGAATATGTTTTCTCCTTTCTATAGAGACAGCTGCACCTGTGCAGGTGATAAGATCATGAACTGCACACTTTGCCTTACTTTTTTGTTGTAAATAAGTTGCCTGATTCAAAGCCATATTATGGAACAAATTCTTAACTTCGATGAAAGCACTTGGAAAATCCTGAAATAATTTTTCATGTAGAAATATAACTAACAAGAAAGACAAATGCATATACAGGAAAACAACCGCTGCTCTCCTCATGCTGGATGAGGCCTGCTAAAAACAACCGACACCAGCTGTTAGTCTGATCCTTGATGTCTGGTACAATCTTGGGTTATTCTTCTTGGAAAGGCGGATGCTCAGAAGTGCCGGTATCCCCGTGAGTCCCAGTTAACTGAAATTCATATTGTTGAGCCCATGCATGGATAGTCATGACATCAGTTCCTGAGACTCCCTGGGAAAGCTGGGAAAGGTAACTGAATGAAGTCCATGTTTTGAATTATTTTAATTATTTTGAGCTCCTTCTTCTAATGTCTTTAGATAAGCATTCACTTAGAAAGCATTTATTTTTTCTAGTGGTCCTTTTTCGGAAGGTCCAGTCATATCTCCTCCAGAATGACTTTGTGTCCAATCCTTCAGATGTGTTTCTTCTAAGGGCTGATGATCTGTGAAAACCACTAGTCAATATTGTGATATTGTTCGTAATATCCAGAGGAGGGAGAGGACAATAGTATTCCCAATATCTCAGGAAGTGTACACCCCTCCTTGTGTTACTGTTCATAATATCCAGGGGGGAAACGTTACTACCAATATCGTGGGGGGTTTATACCCCCACTTATGAGATTCTTCATAATATCCGGGAGGGAGGGCTATATCATCCTGTGTCCTCATGAGGTGTTCCTCTTTACTTTTGAGTACTATTTAGTTGTTTAGTAATTTCACGGTGTATCCCATCACCTGCTGATGGCCACGTGGGTTGTTTCCACTTTGGGCTATTATAGATAAAACTACCATGAACGTTATTATACGAGGCTTTGCATGAATATTTCTTTACTTCTTTTGGACAAATACCTAGGAGTGCAGTTACCAGGTCTTACAGTGAGTGTTTAATACTCTGCCAAACTGTTTTCCAAAGTAGTTGTACCATTTTACATCTCTACCCAGAATTCATGAGAGTTCTCAATGTTTCAGCTACTTGTTTTTAAGACTTTTTCTTAATCTTCACTTAACAGTGACCAGAATGGCTAACGATCATTAAGTCATGTTTTTCTTACAATTTTCTTCACTTTTTTGGGTGTTTGACTAGTATCAGGATATTGAGAACAGAAACAATATTGTCTAAACCCTCTTTTAAACACTTTTCCTAAGTCATGATATTTAGGATGATAACAGGAAATCTAAAGGGACCGTAGGTAGTTGTAACAGGCATTATTCAATATTTATTATCATATTCCTTAAGGCAATACATTTCGAGTGAAATAGCATCCGACTAGCCTCAGGATAAAAAGCTTCTAATCTCAGCTCTAGCATTAAATATAAGAAAATCCTGGAGAAAACAATCAAGGAAGAGAAATCAGAAGGTGTTTCGCTAGTGGAGAAGTGCTGCAACACCTAAATCCTATTAATGCCAGATCTTTGCAGTGATTTTCACTCATAAAATTGGGTTGACTCCTTGCCTTGTTCCCTTTATGTGTCTGTGTGACATCATACTGAGGGATGTGACATCACACAGGGAGAAGTGCACTTGTGTACAGAAATATGGCTTAGGAGATTGGCTTTGGAGGTGGCCGCAATGAAATATATGTTTTGAAAAAGTCCCCTATTAAATGTCCTGATAAATTGTTTATTATGGGCAAGTGCTTGGGCTCCAACCTGTAATCTCAGCACTTTGAGAGACTGAGGAGGAAGGATCAGGTAAGTCCAAGAATTTGATGGCAGCCTGGGCAAGATAGGGAGACGACGTGTCTGCAAAACACACACACACACACACAACACACAATTTGTGAACAATGGCATCACAAAGTGATTATTTATGAACATTTGCTAAGAAAATTAGAAAATAAAGCAATGTTTTCTGAGCTAACAGTAGCATAATAAAGATGTTAATTATTTAACTATAGTCAATACAGAGATCATAAAATTGTCTATCTTAACCACTTTTAAGAGTTAAGGGCATTAAGTATATTTACCTTGGTCTGCTATTATTACTGATAATATTTCCAGAAGCCTTTTCATCTTATAAAATTAATGTCTATACCCCTTAAACAGTACTCCTCCCCGATTTCCTCTATCCCTAACCCCAGCAACCTACATTACAGTTCTGTCTCTATGTCAATGACATCTTGGAAGCAGGTTCACTGTGCACTGGTTACCAACGTACTTGAGTGTGGGGAACAGAACACTCCACACAGCGAGTTACACGAAGTGGGTTTATCATTTACAGAGAAGCAGCAAGGGAACATGAAAGTCCTGGACTTATTACGGGTCAGTCCCCCAAGACACAGGAAAGCCATGTGAAGCTGAAGGAGTTGACTGTGTGTCCCCACCTTGCACCACAGCTCAGGGTTTTATATCCTGGGTAACAAGACACACAGGGCTAATGTGCTAAAGGACATTCTATTCTATGGGAAACTGGCATAGAGCACAGGTAGGCTGTTCTGGCCAGTTCCTCTCTATTTCAGGATGTTACAATTCCAGCACATTCTACAATTATTCTTGAGAACTATTAAAATAAGCAAGAAAGTGGAGAAAACTAAGTCATTTCAGGGCCATTGGAGAACTGTCTTGCAGTTACCCCACCACCTAGACATCTCCCTTAGCAAAGTTAGCACATTTCATATGCCCACCAACTTCCCCCTAACTGGAGGTGGAGGTTTATCTTTTCAGATTGATGAAGCACCTTGACTTACACAATCTCTGTGCAGATTACTAAGCCATAGTGAGAGTACATTTCACTGGGCCAAGGAAAGCTACTACCACTGGCAGGGGGATAAGAGCCCCCAAAGTAGTGACTAAGATGCTAAAGAGGTGAAAGGGGGATTTTCAGATGCCCCATTGTCTTCAGCCAGTGAGCCTGCTTTATGATCTCATCCACTCGTATATCTATGATACCTGAAGTGTTTATCCATTTACAGTAGGCAGTGTTGGGTGTTGGTAATTGCATGGAAAGTCCATTGCATTTCACAAGAATGTGCCCACTGTCATGTTGATTGGGTAGTGAGGGTGTTTCTTGGTCAGAGTGAAGTCTCATGGGGTATCCAAAAACAGGAAATAAATTCCTCTCAAGGGTGGCCATAGTAACCCCAGCGTCTAACTGAGTGACATATATTTAGCTGTCCAGGAAGAGAGCTATTGCCACAGTCCTTTTCTCTACACAGGTGATCTTTTAATAGTTCAGTCACTCAGTTGCTATTTTCCTGAGCAGGTGGCTGGGTTGTTGGCAATGGCCCATGATTTAGTGGAAATGGAGCAAAATATAGTGTTAGGGACAGGCTGCATGGTGCTATCATTGCATGCAGTTTGTCCCATTAGACAGAATGTCCACATTCAGAATCAGCTGACACCAGCTGTTAGTCTGGGGCCTGATTTGTGGTACAATGTTAGGGGTTCAGGAGGGGTCATTCTTCTGGGCAAATTAGGTGTTCAGAAGAGCCAGTAGCCCTGTAAGTCTCAGTTGGTGGAAACTGATATTATTGAGTCCCCACGGGGACCTCCATAACATTGGTTCATGACACTCCCTGGGAAAGTGGGGAAAGGTGACTTACTGAAGTCCATGTGTTGAGTCATCCTCATTATTAAAAACTCCCTGCTCATTAATGGCATTTTGATTAATATTCACTGGGAAAGCACTTTTTTTGGATTATGGCTCATTTTTGAAACATCTCGTCATAGCTCTTTCAGAATGGCTTTGTCTGCAGTCATCCTGTTGCATTTCTTTTAGGGCCTGATGATCTGTCAAAACCAACAGCCAATATTATTAAAATGCTGTTCTCTTTGCAATGTGATCATCATATGTGATCCTTGCAGTTTACCCACGGTTATGATTTTTACATTTCCAGGGCTTCCTTGACAATGGCACTGATGTGACTCCATCCAGCATCCATTGTTGTGAGAACTCTATTTGGCATATCATTATCATGGACATGAACATAATGGAGACTTTCACAGGATGCAATGGTTAATCTTCAACGTTAGTCAAAATTTGTTCTAGTCAAACCCTTGGAGCTCTACTGGGTTGGAAAAATATTTTCGGGTAAGGACAACCATTTGGTAGAGCTTTAAAAATAAAGGCTACAAACAAACTTTCTGTAGCAAGAGTATGAACTATATGTGGTCCAGAATACAACTTTTTATGGAATGTAACAAAAATTATTCAAATGTATTTAATTTAGATAATAATTTTACAAATATGCATATATTGCATATATAATAGAATAAATACACTTAAATATGAGTACTATATGTATTTTTAGCCAACACTTTATCAAATAAATGTATATTCACTTGTATGTATCTTATATACATGTATGTATATTTTTCCATAAGGTAAATTTTAATTTTTTATTGAAATATTAGTTTTAATTTCATCATTCATTTTCTCTTAATAACTTTATAATTTGGTTACTATATATTCACATTTATACCACCAATTTAAGAAAAAATACATGTGTGTGTATACAGGTAGAGATGCAAATACTGTAGCAGTAGGCTTTCATGCATTAATGATTGGAAACTGGTTAAATACACAACTCAGTGACTGATAACAGTAAACATTTGTCTTCATGTTCATGGATACTCATGTTCGTAATAATCTGGCTGATCAAGGGAGGGCTCAGGTGAGTGGTTTCTCTGCACGGCACTGAGCTCGTCTTCAGCCTATAGATATCTATTGTCTGAAGACAAGGCTAAACAGCAGTGACTACACATGACTCAGGATTCTTGTGGCAGGTCAAAAGAGTGAACAACATCCCAAACCAAACTGCACAGCTGAATTTATGTCCAATAATTTCTAACATAACTTCACATATTTTAAATATACTCCTTTATTTCAGTGAGCACAAATTTTTAAGAAAATGTTTACTCCATTTAATTATAGAGGTGTTTGATCATTCCACGGACAAATAATTATGTTTTCAACCTTTACAGGATTGAAAATATTTGCAAATGTAAATTTGCAACAATAAGAAACTAAAGCTGGATGTGTTTTCAACATGTGACTTTAAATATAATTTATTTAAATGGCCTCATGGGCAAAAAATCATTTTAACTTACACAAATATCCCTTTTTGCCTCTCTTGCTGATTATAGAGTTGCCCAATAAGAGGTCCTCCTGGGAGATTTGGAAGTCAGAAAAGGATGACTCCATATTCTCCACTGGTACCTAAGACAGATGTCGAGAGAGAGGTGAAGACTGGAGAAAAACCTGGAAAGATGCTGTAGGAAGCTAAGAGCATCAGCACCCCCTAAGCTTCCAGACAGGACTGAGGATGACATGGTTAGAGAGCCCGTATTTCAGGGCCAGATGCATTCTGTTTTCTGAGGGAGCGCCAGAGAATTCTGCTTCTAATATCCACTTTCCTGACAATATATCCTTGGCTTTGAAAGATTGTAGTGTGAACTTTAATCATAGAAATTTGATCATTCTTGTCATAGCCAACAGAGCCAAGAAACCAGGGGGAAAGGCACTCAGGGTGCAAAATACTGTTTCTAGAATGCAATTGAAATAAGCCCTATTAACCTAAGTTTATGGTTTTTTGAATAAACATAGAAATTGACCCCCCAACCTTAAAACTCAAGATAGTTATATTTGTCTTATCTGAGTTCTTTTTTTCAGAAAACCCACCAAGAGGCCTCCAGATACTATCAAGGAGCTGAAACTTATATATCACTGAATCAGGGCAGTGAGACATCAGACTCTTCACACACTGTGATTGTCTCACTGACCTCCTAATTCCTGTTGACCAAATTATCTTCCTTACCCATCCCTAATTTCTGTTTTCCCACATTTCTTCCCTGCCATATAAACCCTTAATTTTAGTTGGTCAAGGAGATACATTTGTGAATGGTGCCCTTCTCCACAGCTGCAGCACCTTATTAAAGCCTGTTCTTGGCAATACTTGTTGTCTTAATGATTGGCTTTCTGTGTGGTGAGGAGCAGGATCTACACTGAATCCCTGGAATTGCAGTAACAAGATTCTCTGCAAGCTTCACTGCTTTGACTTCTTGTAACCTGAAATCAAATTCCCCCAGACTTCGGAGATAACTTAATATAATTCTAGGATTCAATTTGCCCACTACTGCTAACCAGTGTGAGCTTGCCAGCTCCCAACCCTTAGTAGAGCCAATAAACTTTCTCGAAGAGCAGTAGGTAATATTTTCCTTTTTTCATAAAACTCTAACCTTCTCTTTGTTCTTCCAACACATTGAAGACCACTGAGTTTTCCTGTATGCCCCATTTGGCAAATACTTCTTAGCAAATAAAACATTAAATTTAGAGATTCATCTCTACATTTTATTTAGACTTCCATAGTTTATATTTTGTTTCTTTGTATTAAGACAATTCCTGCTTAGAATACCTATTGTGGCTTCTTCTGTGTAATATAAAGTCCAACTGAAGCCATAAACTAGACTCCTCAGGTGTCACGATCTCTGTCTCTATCAAATCAGGAGAGGCATTGCTATGTCTGTGTAGTTGGGGCCGAGAAAGAAAAAGGAATTGGGATGCAGAGGTGACTTCATGTCCCCCTCTACCGACACCATCAGAGAGTGGCTGCATCTGAGGAATACTCTTAGCCCGTGGAGGCATCAGGAGGAGCAGCTGGGGCAGCCCAGCCTCACACATCTGCTTCCCTGGGGGTTTATGTTCGAGTGTGTAACACTGTGGGAGGGTCACTGTCATACTGTTGACAGTAGTAAGTTGCAAAATCTTCAGGCTGCAGGCTGCTGATGGTAAGAGTGAAATCTGTCCCAGATCCACTGCCACTGAACCTTGATGGGACCCCACTTTCCAAATTGGATGCAGCATAGATCAGGAGCTTAGGGGCTTTCCCTGGTTTCTGCTGATACCAGGCTAAATAATCGCTAATGCCCTGACTCGCCTGGCAAGTGATGGTGACAGTGTCTCCAACAGATGCAGACCGGGAGGATGGAGACTGGGTCATCTGGATGTCACATCTGGCACCTGAGATTGGAAATATAAACACAAATGTCCACACAATTAATCATGTTGTAAGACAACTTCCCTGAAGGGCCAGGCTGTAGCCCGTGCACAAACCTTCCTGTTGGATTGTAAGCCTCCTGAAGCACACTGTGCTGAGTAAACTGCTGGTGTTCTCCTTCCTTACCTGGGAGCCAGAGCAGCAGGAACCCCAGAAGCTGAGCGGGAGCCCTCATGTCCATGCTGTGTCCTGACTGGGTCTGACTGCTGCACGAAGTGTGACCAGCCTATAAATAAGTCTTCAGGGCATGAGGATGTGCTCTGGGAACATGCAAATTACCAGGGGGCCGGGCAGGATGGGCACAGCTGTAGGGCTGGCTCATCTCAGTAATTCAGCACCAGCTCAGTGTCCTCAGGTGTCCCAAGTAAGACCAGGGTGGCACAAATTTGTCTGCAGAGAATGTGTTCTACTAGGGACTATTTTGTTATGAGAAATATGTTTTAGGTATTTTTTTTGACAATTTGAAATATTCCTCAGGAGTCGATGGAGTAATGTATTTCATTGGTGTATGGGGATTATTTAGGAGAGAATATTCTTGTTTGTAGGAAATACATAGTAAAATGTTAAATGGTATGATTCTCAGGTCTTCAAAGACTTACATGTTTCTGGTTAGTGAAGGGGGTACTTTGTCCTATACTTGCAACATTTCTCTGAGTTTAATATTATTCCTTTCTAAACAAATTAAAAATAAAATTTATTGACATGACGCTATATATATTTGTAAGTATAGGTAATGGTGTTATGCCATTGTTCTTACCAGTATAAGATCAAGCAATTGACTACAGATACCCAGGGATGATACCATGTTTCCTCAATGCATGAAGCACTCACAGATCCACCATTTTCAAGAGTGACAGGTCTCTTTAATACCCAGAGACTAAATGGGCTGCACCTTATTCTTGTTTTGGGCACCTTCATAGTCTACTTTCTTTTCTGTCATTGAATATTTTTTCCCAAAGTTCATCTCTCTTAGTGAGGGTGGCCACTGCACGGAGCATGTCCCTGCCTTGCACCATCAATGACACTTTGCTCTTTTACATTTGAATAGTGACTGAGGACATCATCCTGACTCAGATATCAGCCTCCCTGTTAACATTTTTAGGAAAGAGACACTGAATCTCTTATCAAGCAATTGCCTTTGTACATGGAGAAATCGGCTGGATCCAGATGAAACTGGACAGGGATTTGCACTTGTTATATCTCACATCTCTCATGTGCCCAAAACGTCCCAGCCTGGCTCAGTAGCAGGGGCAGGGAAGTGGATTCAACTACATCAGCATCAGTGGGCTGCAGCCTAGGGCTCCACAAAATTTTACTGATGCCTGCATAGGGGAGCCATATCACAGTGCTGTAGCCCATGCACAAACCTTCCTGTTGCTTTGTAAGCAGCCTGAATTTTAATTTTAAGGGAATTTGCCATATGGGGAGAAAGGAAGAAAGCTTCATTTATCCTCTAAATGTTTGCTGAAAATGAACTGACAAAAGGAAGATTAATAAGAGAAAGCGCAAACAAAATTCACTTAAAGTGCAGCAGGATATCATCTCAGGGTGATTACCCAGGTAACTCAATGAGATCCACTTGTTCATATTTCCTTTCTAGGGAAGAGGGAATTGGGAAGCATAGGCAACCTGGAGAGAATACATGAGAATAGAAGTGCATCCTCAAAAGAACAGGTGGTTAAAGTATCAACTTCCAGTCTCTTCTAATTTTGATTCCTGTTTCCTGCTCATCTTCCCTGATATAGAAATTCCCAGAAGAATTTTCTTGACAATTCATTTCCTCCTGGAGATTCTGCTCTTAGATAAGGGATGTTTAGGAAAAGCCTTTTTGTGCATTTGATGCTTTCTAAATGGGCTTTGGTTTTACATAATCATCACGCCAAAGCAGCATAGTTTGAGATGTTATTTTCTGGATTCCTTTACTTACAACCCACCTGTCAAGATGCTGTTCCAGAGAGATGCAGCTACAGACTGAAAGAGCAGTTGACCCCTGAACAACGTGGAGGTTGGGGCACTGAGCACCGGTGCAGATGAAAACCTGTGTAGAACTTTTGCATCCCTAACTTAAGTACTAATAACTTACTTTTGACTGGAAGACTTAGTGATAAAATAGTCAATTAACACTTTTTTAAAAGTTATTTATATTATATACTCTATTCTTCCATAAAGTATGCTATAGAAAAAATGTTATTAAGAAAACTATAAAAATTAGAAAATATATTTACTACTTATTAAGTGTTTGCTCACAAGTGACACACAAAGAAGAAAATATAAGTGGATCTGCAAACTTCAAATCCAAGTTATTCAAGGGTTAAATGTACCAGGACGAATGTAACAGTCTCCTTCCATAGTCTAGGGCTTTCCCCTTTGCTGTACCTCTACTCCCTTCCAATGGCCATATATATGTCTCATGTTCTTTATGGTCTTGGGCAGAGAACTCTGCCTGCATGCATTGTTGGTCAAATGGCCTGGAATGTGTATCTCTTAAGAAAATGCTATGGTTTGACCGTGTCCTCCAGAATCAATCTGTTGTGAAGCTAATTCTCAGTGTAACGGTATTGCCAGGTGGGGCCTATTGGGATGTGTTAGGTCATGAGTGTGGAATACATTAATGCCAGTATAAACAGGGATTATAGGGCTGGGATCTCTCTCTCTTCTGCTCCTCTGTCATGATAAGACATGGCCTTCCATTCTTTGAAGGATTCAACACTCCAGGCATCATCTTGAAAGTAGAAAAAGCAGACCATAAGCTGCCCATGCCTTGACCTTAAATTTCCTATTCTCCAGAAGTGTGAGAAAATAAATTTCTGTTCTTTATGAATTACACAGTGACAAGGAATCTGTTATAGCAACTTGAAAGAGAACAGGAGATACACCTGACTATCAGTGAGGACAGGATGAGATGTATACATACCCCAGTTTCCTCATCTCTCAGGTGGAACAGCCCAGAGGAATTTAGTCCATGTTTCCACATGTGGTGGATCTTCAGTTCTCCTGAGTCAGGGGAGTTGTTGATGTGTCTTTTACCATTCATCTTCTGTTCCCTCCCTCTCTTTCCTCCTTTCCTCCCAGTGTAAATATGCTGCTTAAACAGGAATCCTCATTGCTGGTGGATCGAAACTAAGATAGTAAAAAAAAAAGAAAAAAAATATTGTTATTCTTTTGTATGAGGGATATTTCTCATCTGAATTTTCATCATTTCTTTTTCTTTGACATGTAGGAATATTCAGGAAGCACTTAATTTTTCTTTACTAATTTATTTTAGATTGAATTTATGCCATGATTTTTTTTTTTTTCTGTGTGTTAAAACAAAAAATTAAGTTGTAAGCCACCAACCAGCTGAATGGACTCCTCTTTTGGTAGAGAGAACTTCAGAGAAACCTGAAAAACTAGGTTAGGCCATGACTGGCAGGTGGGCTTAGATGTGCCTCATTTTACTCTCCTCCCTTTGGAGTTCAGACACAACTGACCAGCATTATCGTTACAACAGAGTTCTTTGGACTGACAAAACAGATGCTTTGTAGCAATAAGATACCATACTCCAACATGACAGATAACAGGCCCCGAAAAAATCTAAATATTTTACCCTAAAAATATTTCTTTCACATATTCTGAAGTGCTCCTGTAGGGGGCGAATTTGCATTTTGCAGAGAATCTCCTCCCATTACTAAGTCTTTTTCAAAGAGTTTCACATTTTTTGTAAGGTCTGATAAGCAACATTCACCATCTACTTTATCTGCTACCCATAGGAATCATCTATGTGACAAAAATCTTGGCTTCCACATCCCCTTATCTAAACTCAAGCATTTCTTTATGATGAATTCAACTCTTTAGGCAGAGCTTAACTCTTTCAACTAGTGGCCAATCAGGAAAGCTTTGAATCTACCTACGACCTGGAAGCCCCTGCTTCAAATAGCCTACCTTTCCAGGACAAACTAATGTACATCTGATATGTATTGATTTTTGTCTTTGCCTGTAATTTCTGTGTCTCCCTGAAGCATATAAAACCAAGGTGTAATCCAACCACCTTGGGCACATGTTTGCAGGGCCTCTTAAGGTTGTGTCACAGGTCATAAGCCTTACCTTTGGCAAAATAAATCTATAAATTGATGGAGACCTTTCTCAGATACTGTTTTGTTTACGCTGGATCACAAAATTTAAAAATCCTCTAAAATTATCTACACATCAATAAATCTACCATTAGAGACAGTGGAGAGAGCAAACCCCAGCAGATAAAACTCACAAGTGAGAGGAACCTGATTCTAAGATTTTGTCCAGCTCTCTTGCTTCATAAAAATACTTTGTGATTTTTTAAAATTTTACTTTAGAGAAGGACAATTTTGGGGAATATGTTTATTGTTGGTGGAATGAATAATGTGTCCAACCAAAAGACATCGATGTCCTTGTCTCTGGAACTCAAGTGTTACAGGAGTTACTAAGAAATTATCGTAGGCAGATAGAGAGGAAAAGGGGTCTTTGGGAAGGTTTTGTTTTTTTAAAGCAGCTCTAGAAAGGTTTCTTGTCTAGCAGGAAAGCTCTGGCTCTTAGAGCCAGGCTGGCAAGCTTTCATATGGAAATGCCGGCCATTAGAAACTGGGTTCACCCAAACATGGTGAAGAAACATCTTCTTCCTTGTCCACACATGTTCCTGGCAACATGGCTGTCCCCATATATCCCCATGTGTGTAGAATATTATGGCGACCTATATTTGCATATTAAAAGGCTACGGTGGGAAGGTCAGTTTTTTCTGCAGGCTACATGAATGACATGCCTGGTCAAACCAATCCCCTGAGCCCTATGCAAATCAGACACCACCTTCTCCAGCCTCTTCATATAAGAAGCTACTTTCCCACCACACATGGAGTTTTCTCCTTGTTCGAATCCCCTGTCCCTCTGTCTCTGTAGGGGGGAGCTGTTTTCATCTTCCTTCGTGCTTGTGTATTAAACTTTTCTCTCCCTAAAACCACTCCACACGTGTCCGTGTCGTTTTATCCAAACTGGCATGAGACCAAGAACCCTGGTGTTCCTCCAGTCATCGGAGCCTTATCATAATAATTCTTCCTTACATAGTAAAAAAAGAACTTGACAGATGTAAGTTAAGGACTTTGAGAATAAGCAACCTGGTTATCCAGATTAAATCAGTATAATCACAAAGGTCCTTAAAATAGAGGAGGAGGCTTGCAGTCAGAGAGGATCTGGGATAATGGGGAGGGATGTGATTTGAGGAAGGAAGGGGCCATGGAACCAGAAATGTGGGAGCACATGAAAGATAAAAACAGAGGATGGAGTTCTCTCCTCTGGAGCCTCCAGAAGGATTACAGCCCTACTGACCCCTTAACATTAGCTCAGTGAGACTTCTGACCTCCAGAACTACAGGGTAATACATTTATATTGTGTGAAGCCAATAAGACTGTGGCAATTTAAATGGCAGCGTTGGAAACTAACGCAAGGGGAAGAGATGTCTTTCACTTCACTGAGTGCATGTTGCGTGTCCTCTGTTCTTGGAAATATTTACACCTTGTTATCTGGTGTCAATTGTGACATATTTTCTAGTATTTAAAGATCTGCTACCCTAAAATTCTATGTCCAGTACAAGTATTATTTAGAAATGAAGGACAAATTGAGAAGTCCTCAGTTGTAGAAAAACTAAGAGTATTCGCTGCCAGCGGATCCACTTTAATCATAGCCAAAATGAGTCCTAGAAAGGTAAAACTAAAGATAAAGATGGGATATTAAATAGTGTTAGGGACAAAGGGCTACAAAAATGAGAAGACAGATGAATGTAATGCATTTCTAAATCATGTGTGATAGTTGTATCAAAGTTGTAATACAATTTTGTTCCCAATATCTGCAGAGAAATTACTTTTAAAAAACAATGTATTTACAATGGGGGAGGGAAAATGACCTAAAAGAAGGTAAAATTCTATACTGATTTTAAATCGTAATAGATTGACACGAACGTACTGTGAGAAGCTGTACATACAAAGGCAATACCGTGACAACCAATTTAAAAATCACTATAAAAAGAGATACCCCCAAATTAGGTAAAATTAATATGAAATTGTAAAAATGTCCAAGTAACCCGAAGGAAGGCAGCAAAAAGAAAACAGAGAAGCAAAAAACGGTACAGCAAAAAGTACAGACTTAAATGTTAATTTATCAATAATTATCAATATATTAAATATGTAAATTATGAAATTTTAAAAAAGATGATTGATGAATCAAAAAGAAATGTTCCAACTGTATGTTGTCTATAAGACATTCCCATCAAGTATATAGTACATGTAGATTGAATATAATAGGAAGGATAATAGTATACTATGCAAACATTAATCAAAAGAAAGAATAGTATCAGACGAAGTAAACTACAGAGCCAAAGAATATTACCAGAGACAGTAAGGTACATTACATAACAAAGAAAGTCATTTTGGAAAGAAGAGCAGTTCTAAGTGTGTAGACACCAAGCAACAGAGCGATATAATGCATGTGGCAGAAACTAACAAAACAATTACACTTGGAGATTTCAAAACCCCTTCTTACTCTTCGATAGGACAACTTGACAGAAAATCGGCAAGGAGAGAGAAGAACTTAACAATATCATCAACCCACGGGATCTAACTGACTTTGGTAGAACACTCCAACCTATAACAATAGAAGTTCACACTTTTTCTTCCAAGTGCCCACAGAACATTTACCAAGATAGGACATATTCTGCCTGTCAGGCCTCTGAGCCCAAGCCAAGCCATTGCATCCCCTGTGACTTGCACGTATACGCCCAGATGGCCTGAAGTAACTGAAGAACCACAAAAGAAGTGGAAATGCCCTGCCCCGCCTTAACTGATGACATTCCACCAGAAAAGAAGTGAAAACAACTGGTCCTTGCCTTAAACTATGATATTATCTTGTGCCTGGCTCATCCTGGCTCAAAAACTCCCCCACTGAGCACCTTGTGATTCCCCCTCCTGCCCGCCAGAGAACAACGCTCGTTTGACTGGAATTTTCCTTTACCTACCCAAATCCTATAAAACAGCCCCACCCTTATCTCCCTTCACTGACTGTCTTTTCCGACTCAGCCCGCCTGCACCCAGGTGACTAAAGAGCTTTATTGCTTACACAAAGCCTGTTTGGTGGTCTCTTCACATGGACGCGCATGGCACTGCCCACATAACCTCTCAACACATTTTCAATAATTAAAATCATAGTAAGTGTGTTCTCTGACCACAGAGTGATCAAACCAGAAATCAATATTGAAAGTATTACCCCCAATTTTTCAAATATGTGGGAACTAAACAACATTGTTCTTTCCAAAGAACCAGCCTTTGATTTGCTTGATGTTGAGTGTTGCTTTTTCTGTTTGAAGCTTTATTGGTTTCTGACCTAATCTTTATTATTTATTTTGCTCATATTTTACTTCAGATTTAAATTGCTCCTCTTTATGTAGTTTCATAAGGTGGAAGCTGAGATTATTGATTTTACGCCTTTTATTTTTTGAAAAACACTCATATCTATATGTTTATATACATGCATACACATGCATAAATATGTGCAGATTCACATGCATACATATGATTTTAATACCATAAATTACCCTGTAAGCACTGCTGAATACCTGTGTGTAGTTTCTTTCCTCTGAGCTCAAACTCCACTCACTTGCAAACCTAGCCACTTAATCTGCATGTTTATTAGTGTCACAGTCTAGAAATGAGCAACAATAACAAACTCCTTTTATTTTATCCTGATTTTCTTGGCTGTTAATACATTTAAGATTAGTAAATCAGAATCTATCTAATAGATTAAGGCCAAAGACGCCAGGTCACTCCTAATCTGACTCTTCTCACACCAATGAGTGTAATTGACATTGATTTAAAAATATGGTATCATCTGCTTATGTCTCCAATACTCTCCACTGCCCCAAGACTAGTTTATACCAGGATTCACTTAGCCTGTAGCAGGACGAGCAGAGCCGCAGACAAACCTTCTCAGACATCGAGTTGTAGAAGGAAGGGCTTTATTCAGCTGGGAGCATTGGCAAGGTACTGCCTTAAAATCCATGCTCTCTGAGTGCACAATTTCTGTCCCTTTTGAGGGCTCACAACACTAAAGATTTCACATAAAAGGGTCGTGATTGGTCTGAGCAAGCAGTGGGTACGTGACAGAGGCTGCATGCACCGGTGTTCAGAGTGAAACAGAACAGGGTAGGGAGTTTCACAATGTTCTTCTACACAATGTCAGGAACATCGGTTTCTAAGTCATGAGGTGATTTTTAACTACCGGGTTTAGGCCAGGCAGACCCAAACCTGGTTCCGGGCCTGGTGCTGGGCTGCCTGTCTTTGGTTTTACTTTCTTGTTTTTTTCTTAAAACAGGTACTGAGTATAAAACAATATAAAACAATATGAGAAGGTCTCTCTCTTTCCTCAGCCCAGATGAGTATCCTTCTGTTTCTCACAGCTCAACTAGAGTCGTTACTCTGCTAAAAAATAAATAGGACCATGGGGGTACTTTGATTAAAAAAATTCCCAGAATATCCTGCTTTACTTAGAAAGCATTTGCTCCCCAAACAGAAAACGAAGGCTTCCTTCATTTCACACCAGTCATATGTGGTGACCTTTAAGACACGGGAAGAAAACGGCTCTGACCTGCCCCCTCTCTGACTCCTTCTTTTTTCCCTTGGTTAAGTCACTCTCCTCTTAGTGCCTTTCTCTGTCCTTCATGTGTTCATACCATGTTCCTTCTAAGAGCCTTGATTTTCATGAACCTGGACACCCTTCAGAAACTTCTCTTCAGGTCAATTGTTCTTCTCCTCCAGGCCAGTCACCTCCTCAGAGGAAGCAGCCTCTGCCTCGCCAACTAACTGACTCAGTTTCTGCATTAACCACTTCCTCTTCACTTGCCATTTTTTTCCCTTTATGACCCTTATTTTCCAGAATCTTCCTGTTGATTTATGTTTAATTAAGCATAGCCTTTTTATCACCAGGTAAATAAGAGTCAGACACTGACTTTCTCAGGGATGCAGCCTAGACACTTTCCTAGTCCAGCATAGTTGCTCAATTAACACTTTATTGAATGAATGAATGAATGAATGAATTAATTAATGTTGAATGAATGAAAAGTTAATGAGGAAGAAACTCTCAAAGACATAATCAACACTCATGACCTATACACATTGAAAACAGCCCACTCAATGTACAACATGGGTTATTCTGAGTAATGAGAAGTTTGAACAGCAGTGTGAAGGGGTGACCTGCCCCTCCAAACCTGTGGGTGTTTCTCGTCAGGTGGAATGAGAGACTTGAGAAAAGAAAGAGACATAAAGACAAAGTATAGAGAAAGAAAAAGTGGGCTCAGTGGATCCGTGCTCAGCATACTGAGGACTGGTGCCGGCTCCGGTCTCTGAGTTCCCTCAGTATTTATTGATCATTATCTCTACCGTCTTGGAGAGGGGGAAGTGGCAGGACAATAGGGTCATAGCAGGGAGAAGGTCAGCAAGGAGACATATAAATAGAGATCTCTGTGTCACGAATAAGTTTAAGGAAAAGTGCTGTGCTTTGATGTGCGTGTCTGATCTCTCTTTCTTTTCCCCACAGCAGTGTGCTGCTCTTCATAGTCAGAAAGAATGAGAGGAAATTGAAGAAAGGAATTTTTTTCTCAGCTGCATTTTGCATTTGCCAGGGAGATAAGGAAGACATCAAAGTCCATGATAATCAGGTATGAGGATTCTTATCTGCCTTAAAAAACAAGCAATAGGCTTTGCAATCACAAAAAAATTGCAATAAATGTGACTACCCTATCACTTAATTCTATTGCCTCCTGTTAAGATGCCTGCAGGTGTGAGAAAGGCAATGCCTCAGTCACAGGAAAAGCTATGGTGCTCGTCGGGCCTCTGAGCCCAAGCCAAGCCATCGCATCCCCTGTGACTTGCACTTATACACCCAGATGGCCTGAAGTAACTGAAAAATCACAAAAGAAGTGAAAATGTCCTGCCCCTGCCTTAAATGATGACATTCCACCACAAAAGAAGTGAAAATGGCCGATCCTTGCCTTAAATGATGACATTACCTTTTCCTGGCTCATCCTGGCTCAAAAAGCTTCCCCACTGAGCACGTTGTGACCCCCACTCCTGCCCGCCAGAGAATAACCCCCCTTTGACTGTAATTTTCCTTTACCTACCCAAATCCTATAAAATGGCCCCACCCTTATCTCCCTTCGCTGACTCCCTTTTTGGACTCAACCCACCTGCATCCAAGTGATTAAAAGCTTTATTGCTCATACAAAGCCTGTTTGGTGGTCTCTTCACACAGACGCACATGACAGTGCTGAAACCTGCAGACACAGCTTTCACAGTTTCATTCCAAAATACAAAGAATTCATTTTCTTTACACTTAAAATAGTTATACATTTTCTTTCTATAATGTCTCCATGCTTCTTAACTAATTTGAATTTTCAGAACTGGATGTATTTATGATGTGTTAAGTGCTCTTAGTCACTTACGGCAAGAGTGAGTTAATAGAGATAAGATATGGATTAGCCATGGAACGATAGAGAAGTGTGTGGATTCAGACAGCATAAAGATCAAAGGAGTGACAAATATATTCTTTTGCAGAAGCAGATTCTCATAGATCACCACCAGTCATGGTCCACATTCAATGTGCAATGGTATGTCAGCCACATTGTGCAAATGGTCAGCTCTGCAGAGTAAACTTGGCCAGCACATTACAGTACCAAAATTATCTGTAAATGTATGGGGAAAATAAACCATCATAGAAATAATAGTTTGAAGGAGTTCTCAGTTATTTATACTTGGATATAAAGCAGAACACTACAATGAATGAAGCTATAACCTAAACACTTAGTTTTTTAAAGAGGCTTCTCTTTTCTCAAGGTATTTCTCAGCAAATAATAATAATAATAATAATAATAATAATAAATATGGATAACCTACTTGCAAAATTAACTGCAATAAATCCCTTCCCTGCACTCGTGCTTTGGTCAGCCTCATTCTAAATGGACTCAAGTGTTGCCCATGTGTCTTGCTCAGGCCAATAGGCACATCTATTGACCTGATGTGACACAAGTGGAGTCTTAGAAGGGGCTTGAACATCAAAGCTTTCCTCTCTCTTGTAGTGCTTGGAAATCCCAAGGTCACCATGAGAATAAGCCTGTGCCCATCTACAGTCAATGTCAGTGGCATGGCTGCTCTTAAGTCTACTATTTGTTCTTAAAATGTGTGTTAAGTTTGTTATGGCCATGTAACAAATACCACAAATTTATCAGCTTAAGACTATACCCATTTATCATCTCTCAATTTGTGAGTCAGCAGTCGGCACATGGCTTTGTTGGGTCCTGCCCATTGGATTTCACAAGACTGTGCTGCAGTGTAGACTGGGCTTCATTCTCCCCTGAGACTCCCTGAGAACACAGATACTTTAGAGCTCTTTCAGGTAGTTGCAGAGCTCATTCCTTAGCAATTCTATGACTTAGGGTTTCAGCTTCTTACTGGCTCTTGGCTCAAGGTTGCTCTCAGGTCCTAGAGGCTGTGGACAATTCACTGCCATGTGATGCTCACACAGGCAATGCCCACATGGCTGTTAGGTTGTTCAAGGTCAGCAGGTTTCAGAGAGTGTCTCTTTCCAGTCTGCTGTGACAGAGGCTTATAGAATACAATCCAATCATTGGAAAAACATCTCATAACCTCTGCCATACCATATGGGTTAGAAGCAAGTCTAGGTTCTGCCTGTTCTCTGTGAAGGTAGATTATATAATTCTGTGACTCATTAGGGAATGTTCTGGCATCTTTAATTTCCTCAAATATCAGGATACTTATAGTGAGTTCTAAATCTGTCCTCCATCTACTCACATTGACTAGTCCTGTTACCCCTGGGAATACCTTGGGAAGCATACTTTATAAGAGTTGTTTTAGGATAACCCAGTTTCTCTTGGTGAAGTGTAACATTTGCAAAATATCTTAATCCTTGTTATTTCTAACATATTTTTAAGGTTCCTTAATTGCGAAGTATCATCACCAGTTATCTCTAAATGTCTTCAAAATTTACATTTGATAATAAAAGATGCATTATTAAGGAGTCTGCAAGACTCAGAGAAATAATGTCAATACCCAGTTGCTGCTGCCTATTGCTTGACTATGCAAGACAATTTTCACGACCAATAGAACAGATGATGCATGCTAGATATTGCTACGGGCACCACTGGCCTGATTCCTCTAGAAATGATTGCAGAACCAGAACAACTGCCATCAGTCTCAAAATATAAATATAATATGGAATTGTTGTGTTTGTTAAATAAAAATTTTATTACTTCTACCATTATATAATATCAAAATGGATACCCTCTGTCTTGGATCCAAATATTATTAGAGCACTCCTTTAAACGTGGCATTTATAAAATACATGTTTCTATATATGTATTACTGGAATATAAAAATCATAGTATCAAGGTTTGCAAACTCTGACATGATCACTATTATTTCTTCAGTTTTTTCTTTCACTTTCAACATAGGTGTGATCGTGTGTTTTGTATTTACTGATATGCATTTTGTATGCATTGATATGTTCTTGACATGCATTTTTCTGATAACACAAAGTTGGCATTTCTCTATCTTAATTTAATTTTTAATTTAAAATTATGCTTTCAGTAATGATGATGCAATGTCTTAAGAGAGAAACAAAAACAATGCAACAAAAGCGAAAGAGAGCAAACAATACATTTAAAAATCATGTTTATGATGACATCATAGCCCTAGTGAAGAAATGAAAACCAGATTACCAAAAATTGAATAAGAGAAATACACCTTTGTAGGTGAATTGCTTTTCCTCTCTCATTGAGTTCTTTCATGAAATTTGCCAAATGTGAGTGTGGGTGGAGATTTTGACTTGGCCCAGGCAGAGGAACTCTACAAGGGAAAAGAATGCACCTGAGTTTGGCAGTTCCATACAGTGGAAAAGAGCTGAGCCCCTAACACCGGACTGGATTTCTCCTTGGGACAGTTGCTGAGGTCTGGGTTAGGAAGAGTGCCTGGTGGCTGGACCAGAAAGGTAGAGTGAAACCTCCTATATTCTCCTGAGTTTCCCTTATAATGTTGCACTGATTACCCTTTATGTAGATTTGAGATGTGGGTCTTGGGCTCCTGTCACTGCATCTCCTTCTGATCTTCCCAGCTCCAGCTCCACCCTGTTAATATCTTAATCATTTTGATATATGGTGTTTCCCGAACCTCATTCTTTCTCATATCATCCCCAGATACATGATATGGGAAAAATCAACTTTTGGAAGCTCACCTGTGTTCTGCTGGGTTGACTAGGAAGGTGTTACATGACCTAAAGTGTTTTTGCTCAGAAATTTCCCTAACCCTTGAGTCACTGAAGTCCTAGAGCCCTGTGTGATGCACAAGGTCCCCCATGAGCTTGCAGTGACATCAGGGCACAGCCTTGAAGGTCAGGCAGGAGTCTATTCAACACTGTGATTCTTTCCAAGAGATACTTATGAGTTTCTATCTGGATTTTTAGCTAAACCCCAAACCCACTGTCATAGGAACCCCAACAAACATGAGCAACAGAGCTGGGTTTGCACCAACAGCTGACCTCTTACACGTGTCCTCCATGCTCACCTTCACTGCTGCTGCCCCATGTCCTACTATTCTTATTTTTATTATGCAAAAAAATTGCCTTATATTACCTTATATTTTTCAAAATTCTATTGAATATGGCATACAAATGTATACTTTCTAAATTCTTCCAGACTTCGTTCTGCATTTTTAAAACTCAGATTGAGAATTCAGAAATCTCTCCTTTTACTTCATCCTGCTATGTCTGACTGATCAGACATACGACACAGAACTTTTGTTTTTAAGTATATTTAACAACGTCTATTTAGTAGCCAAAAGCTGGGAACGTCAATAGTTTTACCGCACTACTCTCTGAAACAGTGGTATAAAAAGAGGATCATTCCAGTCCCTTTCTTGGAGAGAGACAGGGGCTTAGAAAAAGTGGAAGTGTGAAGGTAGGGGAAAGGTGAGAAGCAGTCTTTATGTACCTAAACTAACCCAGCTGCATGTACACCAGTAACTATTCAATAAAATAAAATCCAGAAAACATGTTAGTTTTGGCTTGACATGAACCAGTCTTAAATATAAAGTTGTTATACTGAATGAGTTTAATTGACCCAAAAATTTAGGGAATTCAGGGAGGATTAGGATGTACTTTCACTCAGCTTTATCTGCTGTCATGTCTTGTTGCTCGGGGTGCACTTGGATCCTCTCCATTGTCCTGCAGGTTCTGCCAGGCCAAGGCTGTTAAATCTGGCGGGGTCTCAGGTGTGGACTTTTGATTATATACAGGGAGAATATCAGAATATCAGAATATCAGAATATCAGTTAATCTGGTTTGGGCTTTTGGAGAAAAAAAGCGTTTGATGAGAAGTGTTTGACAAAGTCATACATGATTTGTTTTAAAAACAAAACATCAAATACAACTTGAAAACTCTTGCTATAGAAAGTAGACGACCTTAGAAAAAGGAGAAGTGACACTTCAATTCACCAAATCACTCTTCTTCACATACTTTCACTTAGCTCTTTTTCACTTTCTAGCTCTGAGGTCTTAGAAGGGCCTGAGCTTAAAAGGATTTGTTTCCATAGGAATCCAGCAAGTAAAAGAATAAACAACATCAATCAAATAAACTACATCATTAGCACAGAAGCATGTCAAAAAAACTGAGATTAGGTTGTGAGTTATTGCACAAGTATTAGAGAAACAGAGAGAAGATTTAAATTTAGAATAAGGATTACACAAGAAAACAGAAGAGCAATATGAAAATTGAACCTCTTATAGAATAATGTTTTGATAATAGAAGTGCATTGGACAGATATGCATGGGCATGATTTAAGTTCTGACCAATTTGGCATAGATCAAGATAAAATTCTTAGGATTTAAAGAGTTGTCAGCTGGGTAGCGAAAAAACCCATTTAAGCACCTATGGGGGCTGTAGATGGAATGAACTTGGATTTAACAGTATTTCAGCCATTTCTGCCAAGTTAGTTCATTTATGATAATGATGACTATAACAGTGCTAAGTATTATAGCAATAAGATTACCCAAATTAATAGCAGCACATATTATCTGTTGAATAATATTCTAAATGTTTTACCTTGTTTAAACTGTAAGTAGACCTGTGAGGTAGAACCTATTATTGTCACAGCATCTCAGGTACAGAAACTGAGACAAAGGGAGGTTAAGTCCCTTTACTAATGTCACACAGTCTGTAAGCAGTAAAGCTCTGTCCCCAACCCCAAGGCCTTGACTTCCGGGCCTGCCAAGATAACCTCTGGATGATTGCATGGATCTTGTCTGGCTGACATGAAGCTCTAATTCCAGGATGGATGAAAATTCTGTTAGAACTTGGAGTAGAATTAATAAAATTGCTTCATTGAGACAAAGAGAAATGTCTAGAAAGTAAAGGAGTTTAACTGCTTAAAGGAAAGGACCAGATTTATAGGAAATGAAGTTCTGGAGTGTGAACAGAGTTTTTCAAAACTGTTAAGGAGAAGAGAAATTGAGTCTAGTTTGATAGATGTGTTGTACAGAATGAGTGATGTGGAGATTAGAGAATCAGCCAAGGAATTATCCTCTGCCTTCATGGATGGCATCAACATCTGTCTTCATGGCAGTTGTATCAGTGACCTGAGGGTCAGAGCCTGGGTCCTGCTTAACCATGCAGCTGTGGCCACCTTTGCACCGGCCGTGCTGGAGTTACTTGAGTGTTACTCTTTGAGGCAGCTTCAGGACACTTGGTAAAAATCACTAAGCGGCAAGTGAAAGGTATTCTTAGAAGAAAAGTTCTAATCAGCTCTTCATCCCCACCAGATGCAATTTTTGCTGCTGCTGGGACCCCAAGTTCCTTGTCCACGTCCCCACTCCCCTCCCCTTTGTTTTTTTTTTTTACTTTTTGTTGAGACCGAATTTTGCTCTTGTTGCCCAGACTGGAGTGCAGTGGCACGATCTCAGCTTACTGCAACCTCCACCTCCTGGGTTCAAGTGATTTTCCTGCCTTAGCCTCCTGAATAGCTGGGATTACAAGCATGCGCTACCACTCCCAGCTGTTTTGTATTTTTAGTAGAGACAGGGTTTCACCATGTCGGTGAGGCTGGTTTCAAAATCCTGACCTTAGGTGATCCACCCACTTTGGCCTCCCAAAATGCTGGAACCACAGGCGTGAGCCACCATGCCCGACCCCTTGCCCCTTTTCTAAATAGAAATTAGCACCAGAACAAACTGAAATTTTCTCAGGCAAGGTTTAATAGTTTTA
The DNA here is from genome assembly GCF_008728515.1 of Papio anubis. Classification (NCBI taxonomy): domain Eukaryota; kingdom Metazoa; phylum Chordata; class Mammalia; order Primates; family Cercopithecidae; genus Papio; species Papio anubis. The sequence goes on from NC_044989.1 coordinate 88,741,403, forward strand.
GAGACATGAAGTCCTTGCCCATGCCTATGTCCTGAATGGTATTACCTAGGTTTTCTTCTAAGATTTTTATGGTATTAGGTCTAACATTGAAGTCTCCGATCCATCTTGAATTAATTTTTGTATATGGAGTAAGGAAAGGATCCAGTTTCAGCTTTCTACTTATGGCTAGCCAATTTTCCCAGCACCATTTATTAAATAGGGAATCTTTTCCCCATTTCTTGTTTTTCTCAGGTTTGTCAAAGATCAGATGGCTGTAGATGTGTGGTATTATTTCTGAGGACTCTGTTCTGTTCCATTGGTCTATATCTCTGTTTTGGTACCAGTACACCAAAAGCAATGGCAACAAAAGCCAAAATTGACAAATGGGATCTAATTAAACTAAAGAGCTTCTGCACAGCAAAAGAAACTGCCATCAGAGTGAACGGGCAACCTACAGAATGGGAGAACATTTTTGCAATCTACTCATCTGACAAAGGGCTAATATCCAGAACCTACAAAGAACTCAAACAAATTTACAAGAAAAAAACAAACAACCCCATCAAAAAGTGGGCAAGGAATATGAACAGACATTTCTCGAAAGAAGACATGCGTACAGCCAACACATGAAAAAATGCTCGTCATCACTGGCCATCAGAGAAATGCAAATCAAAACCACAATGAGATACCATCTCACACCAGTTAGAATGGCAATCATTAAAAAGTCAGGAAACAACAGGTGCTGGAGAGGATGTGGAGAAATAGGAACACTTTTACACTGTTGGTGGGATTGTAAACTAGTTCAACCATTATGGAAAACAGTATGGCGATTCCTCAAGGATCTAGAACTAGAAATACTATATGACCCAGCCATCCCATTACTGGGGATATACCCAAAGAATTATAAATCATGCTGCTATAAAGACACATGCACACGTATGTTTACTGCGGCACTATTCACAATAGCAAAGACTTGGAATCAACCCAAATGTCCATCAGTGACAGATTGGATTAAGAAAATGTGGCACATATACACCATGGAATACTATGCAGCCATAAAAAAGGACGAGTTTGTGTCCTTTGTAGGGACATGGATGCAGCTGGAAACCATCATTCTCAGCAAAGTATCACAGGAACAGAAAACCAAACACTGCATGTTCTCACTTATAGGTGGGAACTGAACAATGAGATCACTTGGACTCGGGAAGGGGAACATCACACACCTGGGCCTATTATGGGGAGGGGGGACGGGGGAGGGATTGCATTGGGAGTTATACCTGATGTAAATGACGAGTTGATGGGTGCTGACAAGTTGATGGGTGCAGCACAGCTACATGGCACAAGTATACATATGTAACAAACCTGCACGTTATGCACATGTACCCTAGAATTTAAAGTATGAAAAAAAAAAGAATAAAAAAATATTTTTGTAGAATGAGCAAAGCAAGGGAGCAGCCTGTGGGTAAGAGATCCCAGGGGCAATTCCCTGAAGTGCTCAGCTCTTATCATTTTAAGGAAGCTGAGGCGGAAAAAGGAATGACATACAAGCATATTCAGGTGAAGTTTTCTTTGCATTTGTGCAGTGGAACGTCATGCTCTAACATATATAACACGAACAGAAAATGGAGGATAAGCTCTGCCTTGGCAGATATTTTAGTATTACAATGAGATTATAATGAGGAAAAATCAGTAAAAGGTCAGTGCTTCAGCCAACTAGAACTCATTTGGTTCTTTGGGGGAATGCAGATCTTGCAGCAACCTTAGAAGATGGCCAGGTTCTTATCAGGAACGTTAGAGTTCCACTTTAGAAACCTTGGGAGGCTGGAAGCAGTGGCTCATGCCTTTAATCCCAGAACTTTGGGAGGCCGAGGAGGGTGGATCACTGGAATTCAGGAGTTTGAGACCAGACTGGCCAACACAGTGAAACACCACCTCTAGATACAAAAAATAGCCAGGCTTTGTGGTGTATGCCTGTAGTCCCAACTACTTGGGAGGTTGAGGCAAAAGAATGGCATGAACCTGGGAGGCAGAGGTTGTGGTGAGTGGAGATTGTACCACTGCACTCCATCCTGGGTGACAGAGCATGACTCTGTCTCAAGACAAAAAATAAATAAATAAATAAAACCTTGAGAGATATCACCAAAGGAGATAAATGGTTGGGGTCTTCTTTTTATGGTTAGGATTTTGGCCTAGTCACCTAAGTTGAGAGGGGACAGCTTTTTGCTATGTAACTGGAGTCAGTTTGTTAAGGGAGGCAAGAAGGTAGGAGTGGGAACATGCCTGGACATGTGAGGCCCATTGGTATCCTGAGAACCATGTATTTTTTCTGCCACAACTCACTCTCTTCCTCATACTGTCTCACAATCATGCACCAAGGTAGATAACTAGGTGCATTTTGGGTAGAAATAGAGAGATGGGGCCACAGATTTCTATTTTGTTCCTAACAGTCTTGTGCCAAACGCCATCTCAGTGAATCTAGATGATTAGTGAGACAGAAGAACACAGGCATTAAATTCTGTGACCAAGGACAGAAATTCTAAACTCAGGCTGAGCTAACAGACTTTTCTGACCTGATCACCTAGGCAAAAGCTGACCAATATAATATTTACATTTCTAACCATACAGATAGATTCATTTTATAAAAATTGATGATATAGATAGGAATAGTTGGTAATCCATTTAAAAAATATTAAGAAGAAAATAAAACTAAATAATATTTGAGTAAAATGAATGCAATTTGTGTCACTAAAGAAAAAATGTGCATATGGTATATAACCACTCAAAACTCAGTGGCTAATAAAACTAAGCATTTGTTCTCCTGTTCATGATAACAATCATCTGGTTGATTGTGGAAGGGCTTAGCAGGGTGGTTCTGCTGTAGGGCACTGAGATTATCACCAGCACTTGGGTTGAGTTTGATCTGGGACCCAGGCAATGTCTAACCGAGGTACAACATGCCTATGGCAAGCAGCAGGAGTGAATACATTCCCCAGACAAAGCTGACTAGGAAAATAATTTAAATGTAATTACTGAACTTAAATTATTTGCCTATTCAGCTTAAGTCCAATAATTATTAAAAGTCCAATAATCTCTAAGCCATGTGCACACGATTTTAATTTATTCTTTCATTTTGGTAAATACTAAAATTTCTAAAAACCTTTACTGCATTTAATTATCAAGGTATTTGATCTATTGATAAAAAATAATGTTTTTTTAACGTTTACAATCTTAAAAATGTCTTCAAAAGTAATTTGGATTTATTAGAATTAAAGCTGAGTGTGTCTTTAACATGTAGCTTTAACATAAATGGCCTCATTTAAAAAAATATACATTTTTAACTGAAGTAAATGTTCTCCAGAACACAGCTACTGAAAACATTACCCCTATACTTGTTAAATACTGATTACCACTATACTTGTTAAAATGCAGATTTTCACACAATAGTTCCAAGATGCATTTGTTAGTTTGCATTTGTAACATGCTCACTGTGATGCTGAGGACGCAGTTGGTATCTGGACAAATTTTGATTAGCAAAGTGTTTTCACATTAAGCAAAAAGCATACTTTGTGAACAATTAGGTTCTTTGTTTGTTTTATCAAGTAAGTTTTTTCATTTTTTTGTCAAAAAATTGCTAGGTATTCTAAGCAATTTTCTCATTTTTCTGTTTACTTTATGACTTAGGAAGTTTTCTTGCAATGATCCCAGACTTGCTAATAAGACATGGAAGCACATGCAAGGATATTCTGGGATCATCCCAAATCTGGAAAGTTCTGAGATTTGGAGAAATATGGACCTTACTTGGTTGTCAACTCTCCGTTCCTCATTATCACCATCATTTCTGGAACACATTTCACAAAAACTTTTCTGGCTATAGTTTCTTATAGAATTGCTCAATAATGGGCCCTCATGTCCTATTTAAGAGTCAGGAGAGGATGATTCAATATTCATTGACAGCTGAAAGTAGACACATGAACTGAGGTGAGGACTGGAGAATCACCGAGTGAAGTGCTACAGGCAGCTAAGAGAATCTACATCCTCACATCTCTGCTTCCTAGACAGGGCAGAGGACCACATGGTTAAGCAGCCCACACCTTCAAGGGCAGATGTGTTCAGGCTTCTGGTGGACCACCAGGAGTCCCGTGTTTCCAGTATCAGTTTCTCTGATTACCACACCCCCAGGTTGGATTTTTTATTCTAATTAAAACAATTCCTTGTTGAAATCTGTTTCTATTTTGATGTATAAACCCTGACTGATGCAGCAACACAGATTCCTCAGGTATCATAACTACTATCCGTTACTAAATCCGGGAGATGTTGTCCATGTCTGTGCTTCTGGGACTGAGGATAAAGAAAAAGGAAATAGAGGAGACTCCCTGACCCCTTTTGCCAAAAACCTAAAAACTTGTATACATCTGGGAAATGTTTTCAGCAGATGGAGGCACCAGGAGGAGTCTCTGTGCAGCCCAACTTCATACATTTGTTTCACTAAGGGATTTATGTTCGGGCTTATAACACTGTAGGAGAGTGACTGAACTCCTGTTTAGAATAATAAGTTGCAAAATCTTCAGGCTCCAGGCTGCTGATGGTGTGAGTGAAATCTGTCCCAGAGCCACTGCCACCGAACCTCGATGAGACCCCAGTGTGCAAATCTTTTGCATCATAGAGGAAGAGCTTAGGGGATTTCCCTGGTTTCTGCTGATACCAGGGTAAATCATTACTAATGCCCTCAGTTGCCTGGAAAGTGATAGTGACTCTGTTTCCTACAGATGCAGACAGGAAGGATGGAGACTATGTCATCTTGATGTCACATCTGATGCCTGAGATAGGAAATGTAAAAACAAATATCCACACTAAAAATCATGGTATAAGAGAACTTCCTAGAAGTGCCAGATGTATTGAGCGCACTGGGCTAAGAAAATTCCCAGTGTTCCCCCTCCTTATCTAGGAGCCAGAGCAGCAGGAGCCCCAGGAGCTGAGCGGGGGCCCTAATGTCCAAGCTGTGTCCTGACTGGGACTGACACCTGCACAGGGTGTGACCAGCCTATTAAGAAGTCTTCAGGGCAGGGGACTGTGCTCTGGTAACCTGCAAATCAGCATGGGGTGGGGCAGGCTGGGCACAGGTGCAGGGCTGGCTCATCTCAGTAACTCAGCACAGGGACAGTGTCCCCAGTGTCCCAGGTCAGACAAGATGGCCCAGATTTTCCTGCAGAGAATGTTTCTAACTAAAGGACACATTGTTACCGAGTACATTTTTGAGCATCCATTGGCAAAACTTGAAGTGGTTGTGAGAATTAAATGGAGTAATGTATTTCAATGCTGTATTGGGAATAAGTAGGAGAATATCGTTGTTTGCAGAGAGTGCTTAATAGTCTTGGAGGGTGGTGCTATCAGGTCTTTAACATACTATGAAAGTGTTCTAGTTGTGGGGAGGATTACTTTGTGACATACGTACTACATTTTTGTAAGTGTGAAATTGATTTTTTAAAATAAAAAAAACACTTGATCATGCGCAAGTTAAATTTTCTCAAAAGAATTTTGTAATGGCTCTAAACTAATGTTATTACCAGTAGACGATCAAGAGGTTTACGTCGGATGAACAAAGAGGATGATATCATGATTCCTCGAAGCATGTGAAATCCACAGATCCTGCATTGTCCAGAGCTATCAGTCTCTGAGTTTTAATGGGATTCACTTTATTCTTGGTTTGAGGACCCCCATATTCTACCCCCTTTTCTGCCATAGAGTATTATTTCCCACAGTTCATCAGCATGAATGTCTGGCTAGAAATGTTAAATCTGATTTCATTAAAACAAATATTTGTTTCTTCTTCTACTATAGAAACCGTGATTAGTATAAACTTGAAACTTTGTGTTAGTTTGCTTAGGATAATGGCCTCCAGCACCATCCATGTTGCTGCAAAGGACATGATCTCATTTTTTTATAGCTGTATAGTAAGTATTCCATGTTGCATATGTACCACATTTTCTTTATCCCGTCTACCACTGGTGGGCATTTAGGTTGATTCCATGTCTTTGCTATTGGGAATAGTGCAGTGATGAACATACACATGTATTTATCTTTATGATAAAACAATTTATATTCTGTAGGGTATATACCCAATGAGATTGCTGGGTCAAATGATATTTCTGTTTTAAGTTCTTCAAGAAATTGTCTAACTGCTTTTCATAATGGATGAATTCTTTTATATTTCTACCAGCAGTGTATCAGCGTTCTCTTTTCTCTATGAACTCACTAGCATCTGTCATTTTTTGGCTTTTTCACAATGGCCATTTTAACTGGTGTAAGATGGTCTCTCATTGTGGTTTTGATTTGCATTTTTCTAATAATTAGTGATTTTTAGCACTTTTGCATATGCTTTTTGGTTGTTTATATGCTTTTTTTTGAAAAGTGGTCATGTACTTTGTCCACTTTTTAAAGTTGTATGTTTTCTTTTCTTTTTTTGGCTTGTTAATATGCTTAAGTTTATTAAAGATTTTTTAATGAAAACACAAGAATAAGAGTAAAAGAGGAAAATATAATACAACAGAAAACACAGGCTGTGGTGAGTATTGTCTCATGGATTTTAAAATATATATATATATATGATACGCACTGTATTTATGTGTATAACGATGATCCAGAAACTAAAGGGTGACTGGTTTAAGGAATGCCAATGTTACACTGAGTCTTGCCTACTTTTCAAATTATGAAATAAAGACTACAGTACTACTCGTATGACTCTCAAAACTTCTAGCTGCGTAAGATAGAGGTAGAGATTTACGGAGATAGATGCATTGGAAGCAGTAGAAGCTTGTCCTGTGGTGTTGTGGATGATGTTGTGATTGTAGTAGTTGTTGGTATAGTGGGAACAAAAGCAGGTGGAAGAATTACAAGCTCTGCCCTTCCTCATGCTTACAACTCCCTCTAGAGATGGATCAATGATAGTCCAGGAACCTGACGCCTCTGGAGAAGTCTTATTAGCTCAATCCAGAATCTTACCTGACAAATGTTTTGAGTCTCAAATTTCCCAGAACTAGGGTGTAGAAAAAAGGACTAGAGCAAGGGGAAAGAGTGTTCATGCCTGGGCAGTGGTTGTAGACAGGGAAACGGGGGGCTTTCTAAATGTGATGACCAGCCAAACCTCTGTTATCATGGGGACAGAAACATCAAACCAGGATCACTTCTGGAAGATTCATTAGGTTATTTTAGATAGAAGGAACTATGAATTCCTTGCCAAATAGATTTTTTTTTTAATTCAAAGCAACTCATTATGTAACTTCTTTAAATACACCCAGTGGAAGAGGGCACATAAATTCAAGGTTTGTATGCCTATGTGAATTATGCCAGTAAAGACACAGGACATTCCATATTGGTTGGGAAACGATGTTTGCACAGTAATCAGTTTCGTGAAGAAGACGCTTGTGTCACACTACTTTCCACAGTATTACATACAAAAATGGTGAATTATCTCATATCCAGAAGAACCACCATTTCTCATGAGCCATACGACCTCCCAGAAAGAATTGAAGCCTGTGCCTAGTTGATGAAAGGGGTACAAAAAGGAGAGAAAAAAGTCAGAAAACAGAGTACTATAAATAGAAAGAGGAAAATCATTGCAGAGCCTATGATGATACAAATATAAAAGGTCGATATTATGAGTATTTGTACAGCAACTAACCTGACAGAAGTAACAAGAAATCTGTACTACAAACTTACCCAGAATGAAAACTCTAATTTTATATATGCCTGACTGGTGACATGATACCTTATCAAAATTACACAAACTTTCAAGAGAATCAAAAAGAATAAATATTCCCAAACTTATCATATGAGATCACCATATGCTCTAGTCCCAAAACTAACAAGGACATAACAAAAGGAGAAATTACATGCTGCTATCTGTTATGAACATAAACACGAAAATTGTGAAAAGAAGGAAAATAAAATCATTTTTATATTTATATATACATTTGTGAACCCACAAGATTAGGTGTATTATAGTTTTGTTTTGTTTTGTTTTGTTTTTTTGAAACAGTGTCTCGCTTTGTCACTCAGGCTGGAGTGCAGTGGTGTGATCTCGGCTCATTGCAACCTCCACTTCCCAAGTTCAAGTGATTCTCATGCCTCAGCCTCCAGAGTAGCACGGTTAATTCTTGTATTTTTAGTAGAGGTGGGGTTTAATCATGTTGTCCAGGCTGGTCACAAACTCCTGACCTCGTGATCCAGCCGCCTCAGCCTCCCAAAGTGCTGGGATTACAGGTGTGAGCCTCCGCGCCTGGCCTGAGTGTATTACCGATTTTATGCTAAAAACAGTTGATATGTAATTATAAGTTCTGAAAAATTGATATGAAATAGAATATATGATAGTTCAATTTTCCTAATTTTTAAAGTAATATTTCATCTTATTTAAACAATTTTTCCAATTTTGTATGACTTTTCATTTTGCTTAGACTTTTAGTTACAATGAATAACGAATGTGTATTAAAAGCTTACTATTTTGATTTAATCTATGAAGTATATTTAAACTCTCATTCTGTAGAAGAAAAATACAAAATACCTAGAAAAGAGAGATCTTGCCAAGGAATACACAGTCCTTCAGTTTCAGAGCTGAGATTATCTCTCAGATATTTTGGCTCGTACAATTTTCAGTTCACTACAAGACAGAAGTTGCAAAGACAATAGTACCCAATTGGTCTTGCAGTTACTTTGTTCACTGTTAACTAAGTTTATTGAAAAAAAATAATTACAATAAAATACACTGTCAATGAACTGTCGCAATACATCTTTAGAACCACCTCCAAAATCCAGACATAGGACATTTCTACAACTTCAGAAAGTTTTGAAACACTCTTTTGGAATCAGTTGGCTTTCCACCGCACAGATCAGGGAATTCTTGTTCTGCTTATTGTCAGTACAGAGTCCATTTAATGTTTCATGTAAATGAACTATAGGATGTGCTCTTTTGTGTCTGGTGACTTTTGTGCAGCATAACTGTTTCTCAGATTCAGTCAGATGCCCCGTGTTCCAATTACGTGATCCCCTTTATTTTTGGTATTATTTAACTGTTTGATAATTTATAATAGACCCTTTCACCTGTTGATTGCGATGTGGGTTGTTTCCACTTTGGGCTATTATGAACAAATCTGGTTTGAATGTTTTTGAACAAGAATTTGCATGAACATGTGTCTTCATTTCTTTTGGGCGGGTAGTTGCTGGGTCTTACAGTAAGGGTTTAATACTCTGTCCAACTTTTTCCAAAGTGACTATAACATTTTACATGTCCACCAATAACTTATAGCTCCACACCCTCCAACTGCTGTTTTGATATTTTTTAAGATTTCACCTAATTGTCACTCAAGAGTAACCAGAATAGCAAGGATTTTTAAGCTTTGTTTTTCTTTTTCTTTTCTTTTCTTTTTTTTTTGAGATGGAGTCTCACTCTGTTGCCCAGGCTGGAATGCAGTGGCATGATCTCGGCTCACTGCAAACTTCACCTCCCAGGTTCACGCCATTCTCCTGCCTCAGCCTCCTGAGTAGCTGGGACTACAGGCGCCGCCACCACGCCCGGCTAATTTTTTTTTTTTTTAGTAGAGACGGGGTTTCACCATGTTAGCCAGGATGGTCTTGATCTCCTGACCTTGTGATCCACTCGCCTCGGCTTCCCAAAGTGCTGGGATTATAAGCGTGAGCCACCGTGCCTGACCAGCTATGGTTTTCTTACCATTTTCCTGTCAATTTTGAGGATTGATGCTTTTCAGCATATTGAGAACAGAATCAATACTGTCCAAGCTCCCTTTTAAACACTTTCATCGAGGCATAATACTTAGGATGGTAACATGATATAGAAAGGGGGTTGGTAGTAGTAATAAGTATTTTCAATATTTATTATTATCACATTCCATAAGGCAATATATCTTCAGTGAAATAGCATTTGACTAGGCTTAGGATAGAAAGGTTCTCATCTCAACCCTAGTATTCAATATTAGGAAATGTTTGAGGAAAAAGAAAAACATACAGGAAGGTAAGTCAGAGAGGGTTTTGCTAGTCAAGAAGCACTGCAACACTGATGCTCTTCTAATGCCAGGCCTTCACAATAATTTCCACTTGGAACTTTTGGTTGCCTCCTTGCCTTGTTCTCTTTATGGGACTTCATGCTGAGGGCATGTGGCATCACAGAGGGAGCCGTGCACTTGGGTACAGAAATATAGCTTAGGAGATTGCCTGGCCTTAGAGGTGGCTGCAATGGAAGATACATTTTCAAGGAAGTTCCCTGGTAAACCTCCTGATAAATTGTTAGTTAAGGCCAGGTGCGGGGGCTTATGCCTGTTAACCCAGATGTTTGCAAGGTCAAGCAGGGAGGATAACTGAAAGCCAGGAGTTCAAGACCAGCCTGGAAAACATAGGGAGGCCTCCCATCTCGAAGGAAAAAAAGAATGTTTGTTAAGATATAGTGGGAACAATGGCATCTCTAAGTGATTATTTATTAACATTTGCTCAGAAAAAAAAATAGAATGATGTCTACGGATCCAACAATATCATAATAAAGTTGTTAAGTTTATTAATGATGGTAAATATAGAGAACATAACATTGCCCATCTTAGCCATTTTTAAGTGTACAGGGCAATGGCATTAAGTACAGCCACATTGTTGTGTTATCATCAATAATATCCATCTCCAGGACTCTTTCCATCTTCTAAAACTGAAACTGTATTCCAATTAAATGACAACCCTCTCCCCATTTCCTCTGCTACCAGTCCCTGGCAACCTCCATTCAAATTCTGTCTCTATGACAGTGATTACTGTGAAGCAGTTTCACTGTGCACTGGTTACCAACTCATCAGAGTCCAGGGAGACAGAACAATCATATACAACACGTTACAAGAATGTGTTCAGTATTTACAGGTGGCCAGCAAGGGACTGTAGAAGCCTAGGATTTATTGTGGGTCTTTACCCTGAGGCACAGACTGTGTGTACCGCACTTGGACCACTGCTCAGGAACCCCGGAAAGAAGAGGTTCTGGATTTTAAACCCTGGTGTCACAGGACACATGGAGCTAAAGTACGGGAGGACTTAAGTACAGGAGGACAGTTCTAGAGGGAACTGGAACAGAGGCCAGGCTCTTCTGACCAGTTCCTCCTTATTTCTGAATGTCACATTTCCAGCACATTCTACAATTATTCTTGGGAATTGTAAGAAAGAGAGTAGGGAGGACCAAGTGAGTCCAGGACCATCAGAGAACGATACAGGAGTCATCCCCTAACCCAGACATCCCCCTTAGAAAGCTATTCCATTTTATATGCCCACCAACCACCCTGAACTGGAGGCGGAGGTGTGTCTTGTCAGACTGATGCACCTTGACTAAACAGTCTCAAAGCAACATCATTGAGCCAGAGCCAGAATAGATTGTACTGGGCCAATGAAAACTACTACCACAGGCAGGATGATCAGGCCCACCTGAAGCAGTTATGTAGCCCAGGCTCCCATGATGGACAGAAGTTGTTGCTAATGGGGTCAAAGAAGAATCCTTCAGGTGGGCCTATTTTCTGCAATTCTGAGCCTGTTTCCAGATCTCCTCTACTAGAATTTCTAGGATTCCTGATGGGTTTATCCAGGTACAGCAGGAGGTGTTGGAAATTGTATATAGTCCTCCCAGTTGAGAGTTTTAAAAAGTCGACAGCAACACCATTATCTTAAACATCCTTCCCGAAGGAGTTAAGTGATATCTGTTGGGCTACCAAGGCAGTGGCTATGGAAGAGAAGCAATATTTGCCATGGTTAGGGACAAGTTTCTTATCATTTCTTTTTTTCATGAGCACCAACTCCTATGCACAGTACCAAAAATATCATAGGAGATATAAACCCATACTCTGTTATACCTACTGGCAGGTCCCTAGTAAGTCTGAGGCACAGCTTTGGGCTGCAGGCTCAATGGTTCACCTAATTGCAAGGAGTAATATCCAAGGACAACCCCAGCATTCCCAACATGCAGAATCTCACCATCCCACAGTTATCCAGAGATGGCATCACACATCCTGTATTTTGGTCACTCATGTACCACTCACAGAGAAAGATGTAGCCCTTGGGTGCATACAGCTCCCTTTCTCCCATTTTATTGTTCAATCATCCAGTCATGGTTATACAAGTATTGGTGTGTTCATTAGCCAAGTCTCACTGATGGCAGAGTTGCATGAGCAAATTTTTGCTCATAGAATATTGTCCTTAGACAGAGGGTAGCATTAGTCCAGTCACTATTTTTGTCATTGCCATTGGGACATTTCTTGTCTATGCAATCAAAGAAGTATGGTGCTTCAAAATGTCAGCTCATCAATGGTTTTTTTTAGTTGTGGTCATGACATTTGCCACAGAGTCAATTCGGTTAAACTGGGGGCCTCCAGTTTCTCCCCATGTGGCAAGTGTCAGACCCTCACTTGGTAGGCCAGTGCTCGGGTCCTGTTGATGTACACTGTGGTATTAGGAATGTTGGTGCAGTTTACCTTTGGTAGAATGAAAGGGAACCTCTGGTTAGTGAGAGTACTAAGTGAAGAATGACAGATTCAGTATTTTGAAAGATTACCCTTGGTGACTTGGAAGAAGCTAACAAAGATGTTATGCTTCTAGGCCTTTGCAGTCTCATCATTGCCGAAATGTAGTCTGTCAGGTTAGTGGATCATCTTTCATTCATCCCAGGACAACTGTTCATGATTTTGACTAAGGGAACCAAAAGAACACCCAGGTGAGGTTTATGCTGCCTCCCATACGCAAATGGGCCTACCAGCTGTTGAGTCTCTTTTTATTCAGTGGGTGCCACAGCGATCAATGTTTCTAGCTGCTCAGTTGGCATAATAATTAAATATGAGTACACAGCTCACTTTCAAGATACATATATTCCTTGATGGAAGTAACAGCATCATACATGGTTAGTGTGTCAGAACCTTCACCACATCTGATAGATATCAATTCCATTACCTAGGGTTTGTCTGTCAGTTTTGCTTGACTGAGAATATCTTTTCTCCTTTCTATAGAGACAGCTGCACCTGTGCAGGTGATAAGATCATGAGCTGCACACTTTGCCTCACTTTTTTGATGTAAATAAGTTGCTTGATTCAATGCCGTATTATGGAAGAATTTCCTAACTGTGATGAAAGCACTTGTAAAATCCTCAAATAATATTTCATGCACAAAAATAACTGACAAGAAGGACAAATTCATATACAGGAAAACAACCACTGTCCTCCTCATGTTGGATGAGGCCTGCTAAAAACACCTGACACCAGCTGTAAGCCCGATCCTTAATGTGTGGTACAATCTTGGGTTATTCTCCTTGTAAAGTTGGATGCTCAGAAGTGCCGGTATCCCCGTGAGTCCCAGTTAACTGAAATTCATATTGTTGAGCTCATGCATAGATAATCATGATGTCAGTTCATGAGACTCCCTGGGAAAGCTGGGAAAGGTAACTGATTGAAGTCCATGTTTAGAATTATTTTAATTATTTTGAGCCCCTATTTCTAATGGCCTTAAATAAGTATTCACTTGGAAAACTTAAGTTTTCTAGAGGTCTTTTTTTTTTTTTTTTTTTTTTTGAGATGGAGTTTCACTTTTGTTGTTGAAGCTAGAGTGCAGTGTCACCTTCTCCGCTCACTGCACTCTGTCTCCCAAGTTGAAATGATTCTCCTGCCTCAGCCTCCGGAGTAGCTGGGATTACAGGCACGCACCATTCGCCCAACTAATTTCGCATTTTTAGTAAAGACAGGGTTTCTCCATGCTGATCAGGCTGGTCTCTAACTCCCAACCTCAGGTGATCCACTCCCCTCGGCCTCCCAAAGTGCTGGGATTAAAGGCGTGAGCCACTGTGTCTGGCCTCTAGTGGTCCTTTTTTGGAAGGCCCAGTCATATCTCCTCCAGAATGACTTTGTGTCCAATCCTTCAGATGTGTTTTTTCTGAGGCCTGATGATCTGTCAGAACCACTAGTCAATATTGTGATATTGTTTGTAATATCCAGAGACAAGACAGGACAATAGTACTCCCAGTATCATGGGTTTCCCCCCCACCTTGTGATATTGTTCATAATACTCAGGGAAAGACAGAATTACATTACTCCCAATATCGCAGATTTTGTGCACCTCACCTTGTGATATTGTTCATAATATCCAGGGGAAGACAGGATTACATTACTCCCAATATCGTGGATTGTGTACACCCACCTTGTGATATTGTTCATAATATCTGGGGGGAGGGGAGAGGACGATATTACTCCCAATATCACGGGGAGTGTACATCCCCCCTTTTGATATTGTTCGTAATATGCAGCTGGTAAGAAGACAATATTCCCTCCCGAGAAGACGATATTCCCCCCACCCCGAGAAGACGATATTCCCCCCAATATCGAGGGGGGTGTACAGCCACTTGTGATATTTTTCATAATATACAGGGGGAGAGAGGATAATGTTACTCTCCATATCGCCTGGGATGTGCACCCCCCCTGTGATATCGTTCTTAATATCCAGGGCAGGAGAGGATGATATTACTCCCAATATCACGGAGGGCGTAACCCTCCTGTAATATTGTTTGTTATATCCAGTGGGTGAGAGATGATATTACTCTAAATATCATAAACAACTAGTGTGTACACCCCCCTTTGATATTGTTTGTAATATACAGAGTGGGAGAGGATGATACCACTGTCAATATTGTGGGGGCTTTACACAACCTGATAATATTGTTCGTAATATCCAGGGATGGAGAGATTGATGCTACTCCCAGTATTGCGGGAGGAGTACACCCCCCTGTGATATTGTTCATAATATCTGGGGGGTGAGGAGAGGGTGAAATTACTCCCAGTATCGCGAGGGCAGCACCCTCCTGTGATATTGTTAGCAATATCCAGGGGGAGGAGAGGATGATGTTCTCCCAGTATCACGGGGGGTGTTCACCCCGTTGTGATATTGTTTGTAATATCAAGTGGGGAAGAGGATGATGTTACTTCCAGTATCAACGGGTTTGTACACCCACCTGTGATATTGTTTGTAATATTCAGTGAGGGGAGAGGATGATTTTACTCCCAATATCGTGGGGGGTGTGCACCCCCCTGTGATATTGTTCATAATATCCAGGGGAGGACAGGGGATTATTTTAATTTCAATATTGTAAACACCTTGTGTGTATACTTCTCTGTGATATTTTTCATAATATTCGGGGGGGGGGAGAGGATGATATTATGCCCAATATATCGTACACACCCTTGTGATATTGTTTGTAATATCCAGGGGGCAGAGAAAGATACCACTCCCAAGATCTCAAGGGGCATACACCCCCTTTAATATGTTTTGTAATATTCAGGTGGGGAGAGGATGATATTACTCCTCATATCATGGGGAGTGTACACACCCCTGTGATACTGTTTCTAATATCCAGGGCAGGGAGAGGATGATATTACTCTCAATATCATGGGGGTGTACACCCTTCTGTGATATTTTTCACAATATCCAGGGAAGGATTGGAGATGATATTACTTTCAATATCGTTAATACCTTGTGTGTGCACTCCCCTGTAATATTGTTCATAATATCCAGTAGAAGAGAGGATGATATTACTTCCAATATCACGGGGGGCGTACACCCCCCTGTGATAATGTTCATAATATTCAGTGGGGGAGAAGATGATATTACTCCTAATAACGTGGGAGGTGTACATCCCCCGTCATATTGTTGGTAATATCTGGGGGAGGGGAAATAATAATATGACTCCCAACATTGCAAGGGGTGTACACCACCTTGTAATATAGTTCATAATATCCAGGGGAAGATAGGATGATATTACTACCAACATTGCTGGGGATTTACCCCCCCATATGATATTGTACATAATATGCAAAGGGGGAGAGGAGGATGATGCTACTCCCAGTATCATGGGAGAGGGGTACACCCCCCTGTGATATTGTTCATAATATTCAGGGGGGAGAAATTAATATTACCCTTAATATCATGAGGGGTGTACACACCCCTTTGATATTATTCATAATATCCTGGGGGAGAGAGGAAGATATTACTTCGAATATTGCAGGGGCTTTACACACCCCTGTGATATTGTTTGTAATACCCAGAGGTGAGAGGATAGGATGATATTACTCCCAACATCACATGGGTTGCACACAACCATATGATATTTTTCATAATATCCAGGCAGATAGAAGATGATATTATTTCCAATACCATGCTGGGTGTACACCCCTGTGTGATACTGTTTGTAATATCCAAGGTTGGAGAGAATGATATTACTCCCAATATCTTGGGAGGTGTAAACCCCCCTGTGATATTGTTCATAATATCTGTGGGAGAGAGGATGATATTACTCTCAGTATCATGGATGCCCTCCTTTGATATGGTTCGTAATATCCAGGTGAGAGAGGATGATATTACTTCCAATATTTCGGGTGGTGTACATCCCCCTCTGATATTGTTCCTAATCTCCAGCGGGGGAGAAGATGATATTGCTGCCAATATCGCAAGGGGTGTCACCCTTCTGTGATATCAATCACAAAATACAGGAGGGGATTGGAGATGATGTTACTATCAAGATCTTAAACAATTTGTGTGTCCACACCCCTGTGATATTGTTCATAATATCTGGGGGAAAGAGGATGACGTTACTCCCAATATGCCAGGCAGTGTGCCTCTGGTGTAATATTGTCCGTAATAGCCGGTGGGGAGGGGATGATATTACTCCCAATATCTCGGTGTTGTACCCGCTTCCCTGCATGATATTGCTCATAATACACAGATGGGGAAAGGATGATATTACTCCCAATATCGTGGGGGGTGTTCACCCCACCCATGTGATATTGTTTGTAATACCCAGGGCAAGTCTTTCCCGTGTTGTTCTCGTGATAATGAAGAAGTCTCTTGAGTTCTGATGGTTTTATGAAGAGGAGTTCTTCTGCATAAGCTCTCCCTCTTTGCCTGCTGCCATCCACGTAAGATGTGACTTGCTCTTCTTTGACTTCCACCAAGACTGTGAGGCCTCACCAGCTATGTGGAACTGTAAGTCCATTAAATCTCTTTTTTTGTAAATTGCCCTGCCTTGGATATGTCTTTATCAGCAGTGTGAAAATGGACTAATACAGTAAATTGACACCAGGACCAACAATGTGGAAGTGACTTTGGAACTGAATAACAGACAGATGCAGGAATAGATTGGAGGGCTCAGAAGAAGACAAGAAAATGTGGGAAAGTTTGAAACTCCCTAAAGACTTGTTGAATGACTTTGACCAAAATGCTAATAATGATATGGACAATGAAATTCAGGCTGAGGTGGTCTCAGATGAAGATAAGCAATTTTTGGGGAGCTGGAGCAAAGGTTATTCTTGTTATGTTTTAGCAAAGAGATTGGTGGCATTTTGCCCCTGCCCTAGAGATTGGTGAAACTTTGATTTTGAGAGAGATGATTTAGTATATCTGGCAGAAGAAATTTCTAAGCAGCAAAGCATTCAAGAGATGACTCAGGTGCTGTTAAAGGTGTTCTGTTTTAAAAGGGAAGCAGAGCATAAATGTCCAGAAAATTTGCAGCCTGACAATGTGATAGAAAAGAAAATCCCATTTTCTGAGGAGAAATTCAAGCCAGCTGCAAAAATTTGCATAAGTAACAAAGAGTCCAATG
Organism: Papio anubis; assembly: GCF_008728515.1. Classification (NCBI taxonomy): domain Eukaryota; kingdom Metazoa; phylum Chordata; class Mammalia; order Primates; family Cercopithecidae; genus Papio; species Papio anubis. The sequence continues at coordinate 88,759,032 of NC_044989.1, forward strand.
TTAATCCCCAAGACAATGGGGAAAGGGGCCATGACTAAAAGGGGCCAATGTAGAGCTCATGCTGTGATTTCAGAGGGTGCAAGCCCCAAACATTGATAGCTTCCAAGTGATGTTGAGCCTGCAAATGCACAGCAGTCAAGAATTGGAGTTTGGGAGCCTCCACTTAGATTTCAGAGGATATATGGAAATACCTGGGTGCCCAGGCAAGAAGTTTGCTGCTGGGCGGGGTGCTCATGGAGATCCTCTGCTAGAGCAGTGAGGAAAGGAAATGGAGGTTGGAGTGCCCACAGAGTCCCTACTAGGAAACTGCTTAGTGGAGCTATGAGAAGAGGGCCACTCTCCTCCTGACTCCAGAAGTGGTAGATCCACTGACAGCTTACACTATTCACATGGAAAAGCCAAGACACTCAATGCCAGCCCTTGCACGCAGCCAGGAGGGAGGCTGTGCCCTGAAAAGTCACAGGGACAGGGTTACTCTGACCAGTGAACCCACCTCTTGCATCAGTGTGACCTGGATATGAAACATGGAGTAAAAGGAGATCATTTTTGAGCTTTAAGATTTAACTGCCCTGCTGAAATTCTGACTTGCCTGTCAGTCAACTGTTTTGGCCAATTTCTCTCATTTGGAATGGCTGTATTTACTCAATGCCTGTACCCCCATTGGGTCTAAGAAGTAACTAATTTGCTTGTGGTTTTACAGGCTCATAGGTGGAAGGGACTTTCCCTGTGTTGGATAAGACTTTGGACTGTATACTTTTGAGTTAATGTTGAGATGAGTTGAGACTGTGGGGGACTGCTGGAAAGGCATGACTGGTTTAGAAATGTGAGGACACGATACTTCTGAGGGGCCAGGGTTGGAGTGATATGGTTTGACTGTGTTTCCACCCAAATCTCATCTTGAATTTCCACAGGTTGTGGGAGGTACCTGGTGGTTCGTAATTGAATCATGGGGGCAGGTCTTCTTTATGCTGTTCTCATGATAGTGAATAAGTCTCATGAGATCTGATGGTTTTATAAAGAGGAGTTCCCCTGCACAAGCTCTCTCTCTGTCTGCTGCCATCCATGTAAGATGTGACTTACTCTTCCTTCTGCCATAGTTGCAAGACCTCCCCAGTCATATGGAGCTGTAAGTTCATTAAACCTCTTTTTTTTTTTTGTAAATTGCCAGTCTCAGGTATGTCTTCATCAGTAGGGTGAAAATGCACTGATACAGGATTCAGACAAATTTAGAGTTTTAATGGCTTCTTGACAGATTTACCCATTTATATTATGAAATGTCTATTTTTTTCCTCTTGCATTAAAATCATGACCTAGTTTCTTTTGTTCAGTTTTTGCATAATATGTACTTCTTATCCTTTCATTTTCAAAGCCATTCTATATTCTTACCATGGTGTGTATTTTATGAGTAGCATACATCTTTGATTTTAATCCTGTTTGATAATTTTATGATTTTACTTGGAAAGATTTGTCCATTTACAATGCAATTATTTATAAAGTTAGAGCTAAACGTACCATCTTGTTTTTCATGATTTTCTTGATTTATGCTTTTATCTGAATTAGTCAATTTAATTATGTTTTTTTCTTATATTAACTTGCTAAATATCTAAGTTTATTATACAGCAGGTAGCCTCAAATTATTACTGCCTAATACACATAGAGTGTATTATAATTTCTTTCTCAAATCACTCCTAAGAAAATGATGGAAGCAGAATCAACTTTTGGGAGCTCATCTATGTCCTGCTGGGTTGACCTGGAATGTGTGATACAACCTAAGGTAACCTTTGAGTCACTAAGGACCTAGAGCTCTGTGAGATGCAGCACTTCCTCATGAGCTTGCAGTGGTATTAGGGCCCAGCCTTGAACACCAGACAGGGGTCTCTCAACTCTGTGATTCCTCCCAGGAAGTATATGAGAACTTCCATCTGGGTTCATATCTCAAACACAACCCCCCAGTGTCTTACATACTGCCCTCTGCTCAGAGTCTTCAGATGGTTATTTTGCATGCGGTAAAAAGTTAGCTTACATATTATCTTGCATTGATCCAGATTCCATTTTAGATAGCATACACATGTTCCTTTATTCTATCAAACGTGGTCCTTATTGTTGAAATCCAGCTCTGGAGTTCAGAATACTACTTTTTTACTTCAGTATGTTGTGATTGAGACTATGAAAGACTTTTGGCACTAGGTCTTTATTTTTGCATATATTTGCTGCAACATATCTAGTAATTTAAAAAAAATCTAGACTGTGAAGAGTTTTATTTTGGGTTATCCCTGAAAAAAGTAGGATAAAATATAGAGTTTGCTGCTGTCCTGGTCAGGGGTCTGCCTTAACAAAAGTGGAGTGGGGAGGTGGAAGAGGGGAGGGAAACAGTGTTTTAATATCACCAAACCTTATCAATGTACATGTACTCTAGTAACTGCTAAACCAAATCCAAAGAACGTATTACTTCTGTGTTGCAAGTAATCAGTCTCAATTAGATGCTTGTTATGCAGAATGAATTTCATTAATGAATGAATATAGGGAAAAAAGAGAGGATTAGAATGACCTCTCATTAAGCTTTCTCTTTAATGTGTACTTTGCTGGCAGTAATAAACCCCAATATCCTCAATATCCACCCTGGTGATTTTAAGCATAAAATCTGTCACTGACACACTGCCATTGAATCTGTCTGAAACTCCAGGGTCCCAGTTGGAAACCAAATAAATCAGGAGCCATGGAGGTTGGCCTGGCTTCTGTAGGTATCATTTCAAATAGGTGTATCCATTACTGTGAAGGAGGCTGTGACTAAGCCTGTAGGAGACGGAGGCCAGCTCTCCAAGGGTGACGGGCAGGCAGAGTGGCAGCTGGGTCATCACAGCATCTCCATTGAATCCTGAAATAATAAGAGAGAAGTGCAAGGTTATGTACAAACATTGTGAGCCATTTTGATAATTTTCTGTCTGGTATTTATGTTTTGCTCAATTATTTTTTGTGCGTGATTGTGGTTAATATTCCCCAAACGTACAGGTTTAAAAGGAACCGAGATTTGCAAGGCACAAAGGGGCTTCTAGAAGTCACCTACCCCATCCTCCTCTTTCTGTGTCACAGCTTTCACTAAAGTACATGTCCTTGCTCCTTCTGGAATCTTCCTCACTCACAGATCTAGATATCACATGCCCCACCCTGGAGGACAAGACACATCTAACACAAGGACAGAACACACATGGGAGGCAGTGGGGCCCCCAGAGCTCACCCTCCCACCCCATTCTCTTCCCTCATCTCCCTTCTGCCCTTTTCAGGGACCCAGAGCATTAGTACCCCTGGGAGCTGAACAGGGAGCCTCACTGTGAGAAGGTGAACTGAGGAGTCCTGATCAGTGAGGGCAAGGCTAGAGCTGAGCTTTTATCTAAGACTCACAAGAGAAGGTCCTCCCTAAGGGACAATATGCAAATTCCTTGGTGAGTGCAGTGAGGTGGAAAGAACCAAGGAGAAGGTGGGGGCCTCTCTTGTGAGCAAAATGACTTAAATATATTTTATGTTTTTAAGGAAATCAAGAGAGGTAAAATCTGTGTTGCTTGAGTGTCAGAAAGAACATATTTAGATATTTCCTGCTGTTTCCCTTACCAGATTTCTAGTTCTTTAGGACTTTCTCGGGCATGTTTTACACTTTTCTTTAATAAGATTGAGCTATCATAAATATTTGGTGATTCTCTTTTTTTTTTGAGACGGAGTCTCGCTCTGTAGCCGCCCAGGGTTGATGGTGGCCGGATCTCAGCTCACTGCAAAGCCTCCGGCCTCCCGGTCCACCATTCTTCCCTGCCTCATAGCCTCTGGAGTAGCTGGGATCAGCAGGGCGCCTACCACTCCTCGGGCCTCGGGCTATTTTTTGTATTTTTAGTAGAGACGGGTTTCTCCGTTAGCCAGGATGGTCTCGGACCTCCTGACCTTGTGGATCTCATCTGCCTCGCCTCCCAAAGTGCTGCTGATTGGCTTGAGCCACAAGGCCTGCCTAAGGTGATTCTTATTTCTTTGTTTAGGTTTATTTAAAAGATTCTAGGTTTGTTTTATTTTATTTATCTAAGATAAAATACACACGCAAAGGGTGGAAATCTTAAAGGTGCAAATGTGTGACAGGATCCAGATCATTTCATGTCATGATCCACATAAAAACATAGAAGGTTTCCAATTCTCTCGCTGCTTTCATTATGCACCTTCCCAGTCAGCAGCTGCTGCTCAAAACACAATCAATATAACTGATATTCTGACATCTATTTTAATTGTTTTTTTCCTGGAGTCAATCTTTATATCAGGTAAAGTAAACATTTTTTCTAGCTTCTTTCTTATTTCTTTCATTTTTTGAGGCCTTGATTCCTTCTTCTCAGTTTGAATTACTGTCTGCTGTCATTTCTGTGATTCTGAAGAATTTTCTCATGAGTTTCATGCAAGGCATATATGCTACTAAAGAAATAATCTTTGTATAATGAAGGAATATTTCTACCTTGTCTTTACATTTAAGTGAGTGTTTTGCTGGATATAGAATTTGTGGTTGAGTTTTCTCTCCCAGCATTTAAATATATTATTTGACTGTCTTCTCAACTTCATTGGTAAATATGAAAATTTAGCCAATAGCTTTATTTTTACTACCTAGTATACAGTAAGTCAGTATTTTAGTGATGCATTCCAAATTCTCTGTGTATTTGTCTTTCAACATTGGTGCTATAATGTATATAGTTATGAATTGCATTGTGCTTATCCTAAAAGGTTTTCACTGAGTTTCTTTCATGTATAGATTAATATGTTTTATCACATTGAAAAATGATTTTCATTATTTCTCCATTTTTTTCTTTTTCAGTTTTTATTTTAGAATCAGAGGATACATGTACAGATATGTTACCAAGTTATTGTGCACGATGCTGAGGTTTGGCATATGACTGAACCTATTAACCAGGTAGTGAACATTGTACCCATAGGTAGTTTTTCAGCCTCTGCCCTTCCTCCCACACTCTCCCCTCGAGCAGTCCCCAGTGTCTAGTGTGCCCATCAACCATGGACTGGACAAAGAAACTGTGGTATATATGCACTGTGGAATACTATGCGGCCAAAAATAAGAACAAAATCATGTCCATGCAGAATCTTGGAGGCAGCTGGAGACCATTTTCCTAAGTGAACTGATGCAGAAACAAAAAAACAAATACCACATGGTCTCACTTATAAGTGGGAGCTAAACATGGGTACACATGGGCATAAAGATGGGAACACGTTTTTTAGCCTCTTTCTATCTTCTCCTTTGTGATTCCTAATACAAATTTGTTGATATTATTCACATGGATGTATAATGTCTGAAGTTTTATACATTTTCTTTATTATTTTTCCCTTCTTTATATGAGATCATTTCTATTGACTTGTTTTTCAGTTCACTGATACTCATGTCATCTTAAATTGCTGATGATGCATTTTTCCCTTCTTTATATGAGATCATTTCTATTGACTTGTTTTTCAGTTCAGTGATTCTTGTGCCATCTTAAATAGCTGATGAGTCTATCTAATACATTTTTCAATTGAGTTGTTGTAATTTTCATTTCTAGGATTCCCAGTAGTTCTGTTTTCATATTTTTGTCTCTGTTTGAGAGCCTCTATTTTGAATCATTGTCTTTACATATTCTTTTTAAAATATTTTATTATAGGTTAAAATAATTACTTGAACATATATTTGACAAGGGTGGAGCACATAGACACCATGGAGATGGACCATAAGGCAGGGAGTTCAGAATTAGATTAGGTGAATTTGGATCTCTGACAACAAGAATGCTCTTGTGAGATTTAATTATTTTCCATGTTTTATGTTTCTCATATTACAAATAGCTTCCATTTTTAAGATAGTAACTATACAACTTATGTAACTATCTATTTCAGCTTATAGATGCCTGGAAATTTCTAAGAGAAAAATTGATGAAAAGATGGTTTTTCTTCGTCCCCCACATCATCCTCTGCCTGGGACCTGACTTTGTCTTTGAGCCAGTGGAATCTGTGATGACATTATGAGTTGCACTGTGAAATCATGGCAGGGCAGGCTGTGCTCTGTGTGGTGTGGAGGACAGGGTGACACTCCTTCAGGGTCAGTGATGCTGGGAGTTGGAGGGGAGAGATTCAGCATGGAGCTGCCTGTGAGCTGTCCCAGCAATGCTCTCTGGACACTGGTCATCTCACAAGTGTACTTGGATGCCACTGGATGGCCCAAACGTGGGCTCAGGTTGGACAAGGACAAAGCTTTAAGGATGAGTAGATGGGGCTCATTTGACACTCTGAAGTTTTAGCACAACCATAATGAATCATATGGGAAGAGACTGGAGTCACAAGGTTGTGATTTTTCATTTGGTATTGAAATATATGCTCTCTGCTCATTTTTCCCTCCAGGATGTAACTACTGATATACATTTAACCATAGTCACTGTTTTTAATTGTTGTTTTAGGAACTGACAGCCTGTGTGCACTATTCCCAAGTAACTGGGAAGCCAGACCATCATTCCTATGGGTGAAGCCAGGAAGTGACTGCGTATGTGAACAAATGTGAGTTTCATGTACATGTCTCCAGATCCACAGGCCACTGATCTGGTGAGAACCTGTAGTCATTTCACTTTCCCATACCCAGGTGAGAGGACACCTTGATCTGTGTTCTTTGATGAACTCTAAACACTGGACCATATTCTGAAGGTATAGTTCATACTCCTGTGCTAGTGGGACTCTCTCACTGACATGTATTGTACCCTCTGTGTAGGACAGTATCTGATATATACAACTTGTTTTCTGCTAAATACCCATCAATCATGTCATTTGTGTCTTCCATAGGGGTTACCTGCCCTATGGCTATGGGGTCTTCCAAAAGAATGGTCCAAAGGTGGAGCTGTGAGACTGTAGCTGGATGAAAAGTATAAGCTTCAAAAAAGGGTAAAGAAGTGGTGATAATAATAATAATATTCTAAATTAGTCTGGGCTCTTGACTGTGATTACTGGTAAGTGGGAAAAAGTCTAGGTTTGGTTTTATTAGTTTTATTTCATTTGATAAAACAGCTAGAGTAAAGTGCACAAATCTTGAATGTACAACTGAATAAAGTTTATGTGTAACTCATTGTCTGGATGGAATGATAGAATATTTCACATTCTCTTGTGCTTCCCTCGTGAACAATCTTTGTCAGTTTTCACCCCTCCCACCCAGCAAAAGTAACTGTCTCTCTGACATCTACACAATCATTTAGGTTTTCCTGTCTTGAACTTCTTATAAATAGCATTAAGGGTATTTTTATCTTTTTAGCCTTGGTATTGTTTCTTACTACTTTTGAGGCCTTCATTTCTTCCAGTGGACTTAGGGTCTTGTCTGTTGTCATTTCCTGGGATTCTGAAAGATTTTCTCTCAAATGTCTTGTAAGACATAGCTGCTATGAATGAATCTATTTTGTTTATTAGATAATTTTTTTGCTTTTTCTTTTGAAGGATATTTTCACTGGATGTAGATTTCCTGGTTGCCTTTTTTTTTTTTCCTTTCAAAATTTAAATATATCATTTCACTGCTTCTAGACGCTATTGGTCTCAGTGAAAACTTAGCCAATGGCTATGTTGTTGTTTCTCTGTATATAGTGTCTGCTTTCATTCTTGATGCAATGAAGATTTTCTCTTTGTCTTTCAACGTTTAAAATAATGTGTTCAGTTATTAATTTCTATTGATTATCTAAAAGGGTTTTACTGTATTTTTTCATCTAAGAGTATTTTTTATTAATTTTTAAAAGTTTCTGCCGTTATTTCTCCAAATATTTTTTCAGCCACTTTCTCTTTCCTCCTTTGTTACTCTCATTGTACATTTGTTGGTATCTTTTACTCTGAGCTATAAATCTCTGAAATCTTCTACCATTTATTCTAAACATTTGCTTTAGACTCAATAATTTCTATTCCCCTATTTACAAGTTAACTGATTGTTCTGCCATTTCAAATTGCTATTAGACCTAGCTAATAAATATTTAAATTGGGTTACTGTACTTTTCATTTCTAGAGTTCCCATTGGGCCATTTTTTATACTTTCCATTTCTCTTCTTGAGGCCCTACTTGCTGAAGTTTCTTTTTTTAATATTTCCTTTCTTATGTGAATGATTGTAGTTTTAAAAATAATTATTTGAACATCTGCATATTAACTGCTTTGTAGTCTTTGCTAAAATCAATAGTTAGGACAAGTTAGAATCAGCTTTCATTGGCTATTTTCTGTTGTTATTATTGTAGTTGCTTTATTTTTGTTTCTTCAATATAGATCATACTCCTCTGTTTTTTCTAGGATTTATTAAACTGTAAACTGTATATTTTTGGTAAGATTTTAGGGTTCTTGTCTTTAGATTGTGAGTTTTTTAAATTTAAATTTTAATTATTTTAGAAACAGGGTCTCACTCTGTCACCCAGGCTGGAATGTGGTGATGTGATCATAGCTCACTGCAGCCTTGGCATCTTGGGCTCCAGTAATCCCCCAGCTTCATTCTCCCAAGTAGTTGGGAATATAGGTGCATGCCACCACTCTCTGCTATTATTTTTTAATTTATGTAGAGACAAGGGTGTCACTATTTTGCCCAGCCTGGTCTCAAACTCCTGACTTCAGGTGATCCGTCTGCCTCAGCCTCTCAAAGTACTGGGATTACAGGCTTGAGCCACCATGCCAGGTCTTGAATTTGTTTCATTTTTTCTGATATTTTAAAAATTTTCTTCTTAGTTACTTGTCTGAACTTACTGATAGTACCTGACTTATAGTAGTTGGAGTTATAATTTTTTGACTTTCAGAAAGTGTGAAAGTGATATGCATTCAAATAGAAATAGTACTTCTAGTATTCATATGACTATTCCATTTTCTCTTCCAGCACAGTATCCAATAAATTACATAAGATATTCAACACTTTATTGTAAGATCAGCTTTGTGTTAGATGATGTCGCCCAACTGTAAGCTAATAGAAGTGTTCTGAGCACATTTAAGATAGGATAGGTTGAGCTTTAGATATATTACATGTATTTTTAACGCATGATATTGAAAAATCTGTATCTCACGTGGTGTTTGACCACTGATATCTCTGCTTCTTTTTATTCTTAATATTAATCTTTAGTTTGAATTTATAGGAAATGCACATGTATCTGCATAGCTTAGTGGTCACCAAGGATTTGAGAAGAATATTTCGCTCAAATATCTGGACCTTATAAATCTATCTTCTGTCAATCCATCTGTGTGTAGTTTAAAAGGCACATGCAAAATGCAGCTAGTTCTTACTTCCCTCTGGTTTTACTTTGCACTGGCACTCCTGGGTCTCATCATTCCTATCTATAGCTTCCAAGTCATCAGGAGTGTGGGCAGAGATTGTTTCAGCATGTAGCTCTGTCTTATCCAGGAATCTGCTATTTACTGTCAGCAGGTGTACTACTTGCCCCAAACAGGGCCTCATTTTGGAATAGCAAATCTGTGGGCTTTTACTGTTAATTTTTTATGGAGTTCTCCATGTTTAGCTGGAAACACTCCTTGACTTTACTTAAATCCACCCCCTTCAGCAGCAAATTTGCTATCCTCATATTGGTAAAACTCCAGTTCTTTATTCATGCTGACTGAGCTGAGGGTAGAAGGGTGCTATCACAGGGCAAAAGGCTACAGACTTTTTCTGTTCTCCTTCAAAGCACTAGTACTTTTTTTTCCATAAAGAATACATGTCTTTAATTATTCTGTGCTTTGCTAATTTTCAGTGCTGAAATTGCTTTCATATTTTAGCTTTATATTTGTATGTGTGTTTGTTGTTGATTTTTGTACAGAAGATGTATTAAACTCTTTGTGATACCATAAACAGAGATACCTTCTAAATTGCATTTAAATGAACATATTAGCCATGCTGAAGCGGAATAAGCTTAAGGACTAACAAAAGTAATTTTGGATTTGAGAACTTGGACTCTGCATTCTCAGTTTAAAGAGAAACCAAGATCTTCAAAAATAGAGAATCCCAATCCCTAGATTTCACATTCATGAAGGAACCCACTGTCAATTTTTAAGATGCCTTCTTAAAGTGATTATACTTCTGTAAGTGATTATACTCTATATAATGGGAGCTGTGATTGTCTTTAATAGAGACAGAATTAGAAATAGGAAAAGGTGCAAAATAGGAGGAAACTTGCAGAATTGTTTAAAAAACATCTTTTTCTTATTTTTTAGTTTCTTGTGTATGTGTACGTGTTTTAAATTTATTTGGAAATATTTCAAACTTAAAATTTTAAAAATATAGCAAAGATGCTTCCCATATACTCCTCTTTCAGCTTGCTCTAATGTCCGCATCATGCATAACCACAGTGTAAGTATCACAACCATGAGATGAACATAGATATAATGTTATTAGTTAACTCCTTTAAAATACCATATGGATTTCACTGATTTTCCCATTAATGCCATTTTTTATATTATAAGATAAAATTCAGTTTTCCACATTTTATTTGACTATCCTGTCCTTAATATCATGAAATCTGTAACAGTTTTTCACTTTTGTTTCTCTTTCACGGCCTTGAAACTTTTGAAGGTTACTGGCCAGTTATGTCAAAGAATATCCTCCCAATTGAGTTTGTATGATGTTTACTATTGATTTAATTCACACCATTAATTTTTGGCACGAATAATACAGATAGGATGTATCCTCAGTGCTTCATAGCAGATGTTACATAATGTCAACATGTCTTATTCATGATAATAAATGAATATGAACAATGAAATCTATTTGGAAGGAAGTCTTGGAGAAAAATAATGAAAAGAGCTGCTTCCTTTATTATTATTATTATTATTATTATTATTATTATTATAAGTTCTAGGGTACATGTGCACAACGTGCAGGTTTGTTACATATGTATACATGTTCCATGTTGGTGTGTTGCACCCATTAACTCATCATTTGCATTAGGTATATCTAATAATGCTATCCCTCCCCCCTCCCCCCTCCCCACAATAGGCCCTGGTGTGTGATGTTCCCCTTCCTGTGACCAAGTGATCTCATTGTTCAATTCCCACCTATGAGTGAGAACATGTGGTGTTTGGTTTTCTGTTCTTGCCATAGTTTGCTGAGAATGATGGTTTCCAGCTGCATCCATGTCCCTACAAAGGACACAAATTCATCCTTTTTATGGCTGCATAGTATTCCATGGTGTATATGTGCCACATTTTCTTAATCCAATCTGTCACTAACGGACATTTGGGTTGACTTCAAGTCTTTGCTATTGTGAATAGTGCTGCAATAAACATACGTGTTCATGTGTCTTTATAGCAGCATGATTTATAATCCTTTGGGTATATCCCCAGTAATGGGATATCTGGGTCAAATGGTATTTCTAGTTCTAGATCCTTGAGGAATTGCAACACTGTTTTCCACAATGGTTGAACTAGTTTACAGTCCCACCAACAGTGTAAAAGTGTTCCTATTTCTCCACATCCTCTCCAGCACCTGTTGTTTCCTGATTTTTTAATGATTGCCATTCTAACCGGTGTAAGATGGTATCTCATTGTGGTTTTGATTTGCATTTCTCTGATGGTGAGTGATGATGAGCATTTTTTCATGTATCTGTTGGCTGTATGAATGTCTTCTTTTGAGAAGTGTCTGTTCATATCCTTTGCCCACTTTCGATGGGGTTGTTTGTTTTTTTCTTACAAATTTGTTCTAGTTCTTTGTAGGTTCTGGATATTAGCCCTTTGTCAGATTAGTAGATTGCAAAAATGTTCTCCCATTCTGTAGGTTGCCTGTTCACTCTGATGGTAGTTTCTTTTGCTGTGCAGAAACTCTTTAGTTTAATTAGATCCCATTTGTCAATTTTGGCTTTTGTTGCCATTGCTTTTGGTGTTCTAGACATGAAGTCCTTGCCCATGCCTATGTCCTGAATGGTATTACCTAGATTTTCTTCTAGGGTTTTTATGGTTTTAGGTCTAACATTTAAGTCTCTAATCCATCTTGAATTAATTTTCATATAAGGAGTAAGGAAAGGATCCAGTTTCAGCTTTCTACTTATGGCTAGTCAATTTTCCCAGTACCATTTATTAAATAGGGAATCCTTTCTCCATTTCTTGTTTTTTCAGGTTTGTAAAAAATCAGATGGCTGTAGATGTATGGTATTATTTCTGAGGACTCTGTTCTGTTCCATTGGTCTAGATCTCTGTTTTGGTATCTGTTCCATGCTGTTTTGGTTACTGTAGCCTTGTACTATAGTTTGAAGTCAGGTAGCATGATGCCTCCAACTTTGTTCTTTTGACTTAGGATTGTCTTGGCAATGCAGGTTTTTTTTTGGTTCCATATGAACTTTAAAGCAGTTTTTTCCAATTCTGTGAAGAAAGTCATTGGTAGCTTAATGGGGATGGCATTGAATCTATAAATTACCTTGGGCAGTATGGCAATTTTCACAATATTGATTCTTCCTATCCATGAGCATAGTATGTTCTTCCATTTGTTTGTGTCCTCTTTTATTTCATTGAGTAGTGGTTTGTAGTTCTCCTTGAAGAGGTCCTTTACATCTCTTGTAAGTGGGATTCCTAGGTATTTTATTCTCTTTGAAGCTATTGTGAATGTGAGTTCATTCATGATTTGGCTCTCTGCTTGTCTGTTACTGATGTATAAGAATGCTTTGATTTTTGCACATTGATTTTGTATCCTGAGACTTTGCTGAAGTTGCTTATCAGCTTAAAGAGATTTTGGGCTGAGATGATGGGGTTTTCTAAGTATACGATCATGTCATCTGCAAACAGGGACAGTTTGACTTCTTCTTTTCCTAACTGAATACACTTGATTTCTTTCTCTTGCCTGATTGCCCCAGCCAGAACTTCCAACACTATGTTGAATAGGAGTGGTGAGAGAGGGCATCCCTGTCTTGTGCCAGGTTTCAAAGAGAATGCTTCCAGTTTTTGCCCATTCAGTATGATATTGACTGTGGGTTTGTCATAAATAGCTCTTATTATTTTGAGATACATTCCATCAATACCAAATTTATTGAGAGTTTTTAGCATGAAGGGCTGTTGAATTTTGTCAAAGGCCTTTTCTGCATCTATTGAGATAATCATGTGGTTTTTGTCTTTGGTTCTGTTTATATGCTGGATTATGTTTATTGATTTGCGTATGTTGAACCAGCCTTGCATCTCAGGGATGAAGCCCACTTGATCATGGTGGATAAGCTTTTTGATGTGCTGCTGGATTCGGTTTGCCAGTATTTTATTGAGGATTTTTGCATCGATGTTCATCAGGGATATTGGTCTCAAATTCTCTTTTTTTATTGTGTCTCTGCCAGGCTTTGGTATCAAGATGATGTTGGCCTCATAAAATGAGTTAGGGAGGATTCCTTCTTTTTCTATTGATTGGAATAGTTTCAGAAGGAATGGTACCAGCTCCTCCTTGTACCTCTGGTAGAATTCAGCTGTGAATCCGTCTGGTCCTGGACTGTTTTTTGTTGGCAAGTTACTAATTATTGCCTTAATTTCAGAGCCTGCTATTGGTCTATTCAGGGATTCAACTTCTTCCTGGTTTAGTCTTGGGAGAGTGTAAGTGTCCAGGAAATTATCCATTTCTTCTAGGCTTTCTAGTTTATTTGCGTGGAGGTGTTTATAGTATTCTCTGATGGTAGTTTGTATTTCTGTGTCGGTGGTGATATCCCCTTTATCTTTTTTATTGTGTCTATTTGATTCTTGTCTCTTTTCTTCTTTATTAGTCTTGCTAGCAGTCTATCAACTTTGTTGATCTTTTCAAAAAACCAGCTCCTGGATTCACTGATTTTTTTTGGAGGGGATTTTGTGTCTCTATCTCCTCAGTTCTGCTCTGATCTTTGACCAAAGTTGAAATGAAGGAAAAAGTGTTAAGGGTAGCCAGAGAGAAAGGTCGGGTTACCCACAAAGGGAAGCCCATCAGACTAACAGCAGATCTCTCGACAGAAATTCTACAAGTCAGAAGAGAGTGGGGGCCAATATTCAACATTCTTTTTTTTTTTTTTTTTTTTTTTTTTTTTTGAGACGGAGTCTTGCTCTGTCGCCCAGGCTGGGGTGCAGTGGCCGGATCTCAGCTCACTGCAAGCTCCACCTCCCGGGTTTACGCCATTCTCCTGCCTCAGCCTCCCGAGTAGCTGGGACTACAGGCGCCGCCACCTCGCCCGGCTAGTTTTTTGTATTTTTTAGTAGAGATGGGGTTTCACCGTGTTAGCCAGGATGGTCTCGATCTCCTGACCTCGTGATCCACCCGTCTCGGCCTCCCAAAGTGCTGGGATTACAGGCTTGAGCCACCGCGCCCGGCCTCAACATTCTTAAAGAAAATAATTTTCAACCCAGAATTTCATATCCAGCCAAAACAAGTTTCATAAGTGAAGGAGAAATAAAATACTTTACAGAGAAGCAAATGCTTAGAGATTTTGTCACTAGCCGGCCTGCCCTACAAGAGATCCTGAAGGAAGCACTAAACATAGAAAGGAACAACCAGTGCCAGTCATTGCAAAAACATGCCAAACTGTAAAGTCCATTGATGCTAGGAAGAAACTGCATCAACTAATGAGCAAAATAACCAGCTAATATCATAATGACAGGATCAAGTTCACACATAATAATATTAACCTTAAATGTAAATGGACTAAATGGTCCAATTAAAAGATACAGACTGGTAAATTGGATAAAGAGTCAAGACCTATCAGTTTGCTGTATTCAGGAGACCCATCTCACATGCAGAGACACACATAGGCTCAAAATAAAGGGATGGAGGAAGATCTACCAAGCAAATGGAAAACAAAAAAAAGCAGGGGTTGCAATCCTACTCTCTGATAAAACAGACTTTAAACCATCAAAGATCAAAAGAGACAAAGAAGGTCATTACATAATGGTAAAGGGATCAATTCTTCACGAAGAGCTAAGTATCCTAAAAGTATATGCATCCAATACAGGAGCACCCAGATTCATAAACCAAGTCCTTAGAGACTTACAAAGAGACTTAGACTCCCCTACAATAATAATGGGAGACTTTAACACCCCATTGTCAACATTAGACAGCTCAATGAGACAGAAAGTCAACAAGGATATCCAGGAATTGAACTCAACTCTGCACCAAGAGGACCTAATAGACATCTACAGAACTCTCCACCCCAAGTCAACAGAATATACATTCTTCTCAGCACCACATCACACTTATTCCAAAATTGACCACATAGTTGGAAGTAAAGCACTCCTCAGCAAATATAAAAGAACAGAAATTATAACAAACTGTCTCTCAGACCACAGTGCAATCAAAGTAGAACTCAGGACTAAGAAACGCAATCAAAACAGCTCAACTACATGGAAACTGCAGAATCCTGCTCCTCGATGACTACTGGGTACATAACAAAATGAAGGCAGAAATAAAGATGTTCTTTGAAACCAATGAGAACAAAGATACAACATACCAGAATCTCTGGGATACATTTAAAGCAGCATGTAGAGGGAAAGTTATAGTACTAAATGCCCACAAGAGAAAGCAGCAAAGATCTAAAATTGACACCCTAACATCGCAGTTACAAGAACTTGAGAAGCAAGAACAAACACATTCAAAAGCTAGCAGAAGGCAAGAAATAACTAAGATCAGAAAACAACTGCTTCTATCACTCCTTCTACTTGGTCATTTGCAGACGTCATTAGGAATAGTCTATTTCTTCCTTTCCTAACATGTACTTTATTTTTACAGACTTTAGTCCTTTTACAGTCTACTGCATCATAGAGAAAATTGAAGAAATAATTTAGTTCACTTTTAAATGGCAAATGGTTCTATAATAACCATTTGCCACTGAAATGCTAATAGCCTGAAGAAAGAAAAAGAATGGGATTTATTCAGCCATGGTAGTATCTTCACATGAACAGCTTTTACCAAGTCAACTATTTGGATAAACAAATAGAATTTTCTACTATTTAGAATGTTGCAGAATTCAAATGGAGTGGTGTAGCATGCACTGACCTACTTTTACTGATAAAGTGAAGAACCACTGAGGCTATTTAAGGATTCATACAGTGAGACATTATTTCTGGAAACCTGGGATTCTGCTGCCTCAGTTGAAGAGAGTCCAAGAATCAGAGTCCAAATTGTTCAAGGATTTTTTTTTTTAGAACCACAAAAATGTCCAAATAGAGCAGAGTTGCTAAAACCACACTAGCTGTCTATAAAGGAAGCAGCTGGTAAATCTAGTAAACACTGATGGTCTTGTTGAGGTTTTTGTTTCATGTTGAATCACTGTGGGAGATAAGTTACTAGTCTCCTGACAGTAATAAACTGCAAAATCTTCAGGCTCCAGGCTGCTGATGGTGAGAGTGAACTCTGTCCCAGACCCACTGCCACTGAACCTGTCTGGGATGCCAGTGGCCCTGCTGGATGCACCATAGATGAGGAGCCTGGGAGCCTGCCCAGGTTTCTGCTGGTACCAGGCTAACTTGCTGCCAACACTCTGACTGGTCCTGCAGGAGATGGTGGCTGTTTCCCCTAGAGACAAAGATAAGGTGGCTGGAGATTGCATCATCACAATTTCTCCGGTGGTATCTGAAATTGGAAACAAAACAGAAATGCACTCATGTAATCTAGATCAAAACCACTGTCTTTGAGTAGAGGCAAATTTGTTGATCTAAATTGAATTTTAATTATATTTCTTGCAGAGCAGAGGTGGCAGGAGTTTTCAGTGATGTGCAAAATCACCTCATGTTCCCCTCACCTGGGAGCCAGAGCAGCAGGAGGAAGAGAAGCTGTGCTGGGGCTTCCATGGTTCCCTCTGGGTCCTAACTGAGCAGTTCCTCCCCAGGGCTCTGACCCAGGCATTGATATGGGCTCTGGAAGGTAGGGCAGCTGGGAGGGACATGCAAAGCAGCTGGGGTGGGAGCTGGGCTTCCAGCTGCAGGACCACCTGCTTCTTCCTCTCTGCACGGAGCATCCTGCGCCTCCCTGGTTGTCAAGTCACAAAAGTCTGTTGGTTCAGTCTGAGTGTAGAACTTCTCCCTTGTGAGCACAGAATTTCACCTCTGTGTGTTTCTTCTCCTCAGTCACCTAAATTCAGCCAGATGATGTTTGGCACAAGGCTGTTAAGAACAATATAAAAGTTGTGCTTTCATTTCTCTCTTCCTGTCTTCAATATGCCCAGTCATCTCCCTAAGTGCGTTATTGGATCTACTGAAGTGAAGAGTCAGTTAAAACTTAATCTTCCAGACACACCTTTCATTTGCTTGTTAATAATGTTTTCTGAGGGTCATGAAGCTTTCCATTAACCCAGACACATACCCTCTTTGAGTTAAAAGTGAAAAACTTCTGTTCACAGTCACATGTCCTGGCTCCATGGCTTGCCGATTGCTTGAAATTGATCAAGTAACTTCACTTCCTTGTGTCTCAATTTCCATGTCTGTGTAACTGTGACAATAGTGGTACCTATCTTACAGTGCTGTAGACAGTTTGAGGAAAATAAGATGAAACACTTACAATAGTATTCAGGACATTATGGGGCAATTAATTTTGTTTTTATTGGTTGAATATTCAGCACTACAGTCATCATTATCATAAATATACTTACTTAGCATGGAAAATAGTCTTAAATCTAATCCAAGAATGCTTTATCCACAGTCAAATTAAATTCTAGGGCTTTTTTTTCAGTAATTGTACACAACTCTTAAAATCCTAATGATTTGGTCTTAATCTGTGCTAAAGTACTCAGAACTTCAATCATTCCCATCCATCCTTGTCTAACGCATTACTTCTTATCATCCGTTATTAAAATGTTACCCTATGAAAGGTTGCCATGTCCTGTTGCTGTCCTTCTTTCTTATGTAATCATGATTCTAACTTGTTATCTTTTGTGTTATTCTTGTCCCAGGACTGACAATAAGGACAGGCTACCATCATTACTTATGGGCTCGCTCAAGTATAATTTTTTCAGGCTTGTTATCTTGGAAATGTGGACTGTGTCTTGCAAAGAAACTTACGCGTTTGGTCAATGTGTTATGAAATAAAAGATTTTATCTACCTATGATCCAATATTTAATTTAGACTGATTTGAACAGATTTTTTTTTTTAGTGACAAATAGGAGAAGATGATATAAGAGGAAAATACAATACAATGGAAAACACAAGCTATTGTAACTGTTGCTTCATGGATTTTTACATATATATTAGACGTATGCTGGGTATATGTGTGCAGTGATGATCCAAAACTGAATGGTAACTGGCTTAAGGAATGCCTGTATTACATTGGGTCTTGTCTGCTTTTCCAATTATGAACAGAAAGCTACACTACTATTTGTATGAGTATCAAATCTTCTAGCTGCCTGAGATAGAGGGAAAGAAGATTTACTGAGATAAAAGCCTTGGAAGTAATAAAGGTTTGTCCTGTGATGTTATGGCTGTTGCTGTGGTTGTTGTTGTTAGGAAATACAGTGGGAGTGAAAACAGGTAGATTTACAAGCCCTGATCTTCCTCAAACTCATAACCGCTTCTAGAGATGGACAGATGGTGGTGCAGGAATCTCTGACACCTCTAAGGAAGTCTTTTTTGCTCTTTCCAAAGTCTTTTCTGATAAGTATTGTTCTGAGTCACAGATTAGGTGGAACTGGGTGTAGATGAAAGGACTACAGCAAAAGAAGAAGTTTTCAATCCCAGGTAGTTGTTGTAGGCACAGGGAAATTGAATTTTTCATAGATTTATGCCACACTTGTATCATGTTGGGGAGAGAGGCATCAAACCAGGCTCATTCCTGAATTGTTTTAGAGAGAAGGAACTATGAACTTCTTGTCAAATAGATGTTTAAATTCAACATTACAATTTTTTTTTTGTTTTTTTGAGACAGACTCGCCCTGTCACCCAAGTTGGAGTATAGTGGTGCGATCTTGGCTCACCACAATCTCTGTCTCCCTGATTCAAGGAATTTTCCTGCCTCAGTCTTCCAAGCAGTTTCATCAGGAATAGTCTATTTTGTCCCAAGTAGCTAGGATTACAGATGTGTGCCACCACACCTGGCTAATTTTTGTAGTTTTAGTAGAGATG
Organism: Papio anubis; assembly: GCF_008728515.1. Lineage (NCBI taxonomy): Eukaryota > Metazoa > Chordata > Mammalia > Primates > Cercopithecidae > Papio > Papio anubis. Next base: position 88,778,048 of record NC_044989.1, read on the forward strand.
GGGTTTCACTATGTTGGCCAGGTTGGTCTCAAACTCCTGACCTCAGGTGATCTACCTGCCTCGGCCTCCCAAAGTGCTGGGATTACAGGTGGGAGGCACTGTGCTCGGCCCTACTGATGATGTATTAATATTATTCACCTTCTTTAATACACCAAGTGGTAAAGTGCAAATCCACAGTTTAAACTTGAGATTTCTACTCGTATGTGAATTATACCAGTGAGGAACAGAAAAACTCTGTATTGATTGGGAAATGATGTTTGACAGTGATCAGTTTGTAAGCAGAGACTTATGTCACAGTATTTTCCACTGTATTAAATATAAAAATGGTGAGTGGGCCACGTGTGGTGGCTCACCCCTGTAATTCCACCACTTTGGGAGGCTCAGGTGGGTGGGACGAAGTCAAGAGATCAAGACCATCCTGGCCAATATGGTGAAATCCCATCTGTAATAAAAATACAAAAATTAGCTGGGCGTTGTGGTGCATGTCTATAGTTCCAGCTACTTGGGAGACTGAGACAGGAGAATCGCTTGAACCCGGGAGGTGGAGCTTGCAGTGAGCCAAGATCGTACCACGGCACTCCAGCCTAGTGAGAGAGTGAGACTCCGTCTCAAAAAAAAAAAAAAAAATGGGTGAATGGCCTCATACCCAGAAGAATCAGCATTTCTTATGAGTCATATTACCACCAGGAAATAATTGAATTGAAGCCTGTGACTGCTTGATTAAGGCTGTACAAAGAAGGGGGAAAGAAAAAGGGCACAAAATACAATATTGTAAATGAAAAGGAGAAAGTCATTACACAGCTTGTAAAAGTAAAAAATTAAGAGAGGATATTATGAGTAATTTTGTGTCAACTAACTTGACAAAAGTGGTGCAGGGCAAGTTCTTGGCCTCACTCAGGAAGGAACGCAGCGTAAGCGGGTGGTGGAAGGAAATGGCTTTACTGAGGTGGCGGTTACAGCTCTGTGACTGCTCTTGTGGAGCAGTAGTCACTTTCAGGTGTTGCCATGGTAATGGTAAACTGATATGATTCTGGTGGGCATGTCTTATGGACAGGTGCTTCCAGCGCCTCTTTCTTGTTTTAGCCAGTCTTCCAGAGTTGAGTTCCACCCACCTCCTATCTCATTGTCCCTCAGAGATTAGATACTCCTCCTTAATCTTAAGGGGACTGCAGAAGTGCAGAGTCTATTTTCTGCAAGTGCTTCCTGCTGACTTTATGGGTGCAGACTTTCCCTGCCATTTGAGGAGTAATAATCTTTGATACCTGAACTAAGGGGCCCAATGGCAGGATGCTTTCATTTGTGGGGTCAGAAGACAGAGTGGATTGGAAGCCTTGTGACAGACCATATCATCTTTACATGAAATTTAGAAGATATAAACTTTGCTAGAAGATTAAACAAGAAAATTATAATTAGAAGAGAGAGAAAATTTAATGCTCCTATGTTCAACCACAGAACTACATTATTAATCTACGTGTTTGCAAAACAACAGCCTTAAGTTTTCTAGGTTTTATAAATGGAGGTTGTGGTGTCCACCTTTTGTGCCTGCAGGACCTCGTAAGAAACATGTTTAATCCTGGACAGCTGTACCCAACTAGTGACTTCCTGAAGCCTAACAGTATTTGGAGTAATTAAGAATATTTGATAAAGGCCCTTTTATTCTGGTTATTATTGATTCTTGGGGAATCGTTTTTGTTGTTGTTTTTTGAGACAGGGTCTCGCTCTGTTGCCCAGGCTGGAGTGCAGTGGTACCATCCCGGCTGGGCTCACTGCAACCTCTGACTCCCAGTTTCAAGCTATTTTCATGCCACACCCTCCTGAGTAGCTTGGATTACAGGTATGTACCATCATGTCCAGCTAATTTTTTGTAATTTTAGCAGAGGTGTGGTTCCCTATGTTGGCAGAGGTGGTTTTGAACTCCTGGCCTCAAGTCATCCACCCACCTCAGCCTCCCAAAGTGTTGAGGTTACAAGTGTGAGCCACTGCACCCAGCCAGTTTCTTCTTTTTAAGTTTTTAGTAAGACTAAGTCTTCTGGCTGAGCAAAGAAGCTATTATTTTCTTTTGTGAAAAAGGGCACTATTTTGTTTTCAAAATTTTAAAAGGCCTTTTGAATCTGGCCTACATTTTGAATAGAGATAGAGCAAGGTGTGTCTGACTCCCTGTTTCCCACCATGGCCTGAATTAGATTTCTTAAGATTTCTTTGGTAGTTCCTTTGGACAAAAGTCTTGGAATCAAAAAATTTATAGCCAATTAAATATTCTAGGCCAGACAGAATGGAGGTGGGCAGGCACTCATTAGCCCTTAAGTGGGCAGATCACAAGGTCAGGAGATCTAGACCATGCTGGCTAACATGGTGAAACCCAGTCTCTACTACGAATAGAAAAAATTATCCAGATGCATTGGCAGACACCTGTAGTCCCAGTTACTTGGGAGGCTGAGGCAGGAGAATCACTTGAACCCAGGAGGCAGAGGTTGCAGGGAGCCGAGATCACACCACTGCACTTTAGCCTGGGTGACAGAGCAAGACTCCATCTCAAAGAAAAAAAATATTTTAAAGCAGTATTATAGCAGGATTGATAAGGAATCAGAGAGACCGAGGGGTTGAGGAGGATATTTATTATTTAAAATGATTTTGATGATTTCTTACTAAAAGTTGTTAAATATATAATGCAACGAAGTTTGTGGCAGGCTGAACTATAGCCCCCAGAAGATAACCACATCTTAATTCCTAGAACCTGTGAATGTCACATGGAAAAAAAATTATGGCAGACCGTATTAAATTAAGCATCTTGAAATGAAGATTATCCTGAATTACCTTGCTGGGCCTGAAATGTTACTGCTTTTATAAGAAAGAGGGAGACTTGATACAGACAGAAGAGCAGAAAGCAATGTGACCACAGTGGCAGAGATTAGGTGATGCAGCAAAAAGCCAACAAATGCTGGCAGCCACCAGAGCTGGATGAGGCAAGAAATTAGAGCTTCCAGAGAACAGTATAAAAATAAAAAACTAAAGCCCCAAATAAGGTTATATGTGTTAAGAAAAATTAAGTACATAGAATAATACAATATTGGGGGAAAATATTGCTTCCACAGACCTCTAAGACAAAACACTTTAGCATCAAGGCCACAACAACAGTCAGAACTGGAGGTGAAAAAGTCACAGGAGCTGATGAAGAAGCTAAAGGAGATAGCAATGATCCCAGGCCCTTTAAAAGGGAGAATAAGCTGAAAGTAACAAACACAACAGTTGAATCTCTAAGACACAAATCTCAGAAGTTTTAAAAGAAACTCATTATCATATCAAAATCAAAATTTTCTGTCTTTTTTATTTTGAGATGGAGTCTCACTCTGTCACCCAGGCTGGAGTGCAGTGACGCGATCTTGGCTGACCGCAACCTCCGCCTCCTGGGTTCTAGTCATTCTCCTGCCCCAGCCTCCCAAGTAGCTGGGATTACAGGTATGTATTACTGCTTCTGGCTAATTTTTGTATTTTTAGTACAGATGGGGTTTTACCATGTTTGCCAGGCTGGTCTTGAACTCCTGACCTCAAGCGATCAACCCACCTTGGCCTCCTAAAGTACTGGGACTACACGAACAAGCCACTTCACCCAGCTTCAAAAACAAAAGTTTATATAATTTAGCAAATCAATAACAAAGAAACCCAGTTTCAATATGCAGACCATTTTCTAGAAAGTCTACCACACACAATTTTTCAATTATAGCAGGCTTAATCATACACAAAATTTCTTTCATAAATTTCTGTTCACAAACCTTACATTGACTTACACAGACTCCTTATAACATGCTTGAACTTTCTGACTTCACCTATACGATACCTTTCTTAGAAAATTAGTCATTTTACTCTAGGATGAGAATTTATCATACAAGATCCTTTTTCACACAAAGTTACTCTTCCTTTACATCCTTCCCTGAAAAAACATACATCTTCCACCTATAACGCTCCTCATATCTCACTTTATTTACTGGTTTCCTCATATTTTGAACCTCTCTTTTAATGACTTCCAAATTAGACAAAAATTATTTTCCCAATAAATATTGCATTTGTTTGACACATTTGATATATACCTAGGAAGCAAGAAATTACAAGCTGTCCAGTAGACATTGGTGTTGTAGGAGGCAGAAAGAAATTATTTAGGTGGACAGTTAGGGTAAAGCGAGCCCCAGCAGCAAACTTTCCTTCTAATGGAAAGCAACTCAAAAATAATCCCCTTTCTAATGTGATGCAGCTCAAAGAAATCATTTCTTTTCCAACAAAAGGTAGCCTGAAAGTTCAGGCTGTAAAACACAGATTAGACAGTTGGGGCACAGAAAGGAAGTTGGGGGAGTCTCCTGGGTAATCACCAAGCTTCACACTTATACAGTGAGCCCCTGTAAAACAGGGCACCTTAATAAGCATATTCCTTTCCTTCTAGGCACGCTAAGATAGGGAAGCTAAAAGCAGACTGGGGGAATGCCTAGAGCTGCAAGATGATGTCTGGAAACAGACACAGAAACTCGCCCTCCCAGATAAGCAAAACAAAGAAACACAGGCTAAGAGTAAAAGCTAATAGAACAACTGGTCCCAACTAAATCTTCAGGCCTTGGGAAGATAAGACACTCCTCCTCACTAGCCTATTCATACAAACCCTGATATTTTTACTACGACTTGGCAGCCTGCTCCAGACCCCTCTCTGTGATGGAGGGCTATTCTTTTCTTTTTGCTATTAAACTCTTGCTCCAAACTCACTCTGTGTGTGTGTGTGTGTGTGTGTGTGTGTGTGTGTGTGTGTGTGTGTATGTGTCTGTGACCTCGATCTCCTTAGCTGTGAGAGCAAGAACCTTGGTATTTACCCCAGACAAGGAGGCTGCTTCATTGACATTCTATAGATGAAAACCATTCTACAATTTTTATGATTTTAGCTATACAAAAACTCACTGGTTAAAGTCATTTTAACCATTTTAAAGCCTACCGACATTAGTGGCTTGCCTTAGTACAAATCTTAAAGTTAAATTTTAGAAAAGACAACATTCTCTTCAAACTAACAGGTATAGACTATGAGTGGTCTTTTATTTATAAGCCAATCTGATAGCATGGTAGACACAAAACATATCTCACAAACTAAGTGACTTATACAAAACAGCTGGATCCAAGTTATTTACAAAACCAAGACCTGTCAACCTGGCTAAACTTTGTTTGCCCCAATAGGTATGAAAGACAGGAAGAGGTAGGGAAGGGGATAGCAAAACATGAAATAAGGAAGCAAGGGGGTGGACCACATTGCTCAAAGGGAGACCCCAGAGTTCATGAGCCACTAGAGAGCTCACTCAGCAATGGAGACACCAGAAAGATGTTCCAGTGTCCACTTGTCTGCCAGTACAAAAGCTATCCACCAGTACAAAAGCTATCCATCAGGTTAAGGGTCTGGGACTCCTGGTAATTTTGTTATAGGAGTTATTAAGAAATTATTTTAGGCATATAAAGATGAAAGGGGGTCCTTGGGACATTTTTGATATTTTAAAGCAGCTCCAGAAATGTTTCTTTTCTAGAAGGAAAGCCCCAGCTCTTAGAGCCAGGCTGGCAAGCTTTGATATGCAAATACAGACCATTAGAAACTGGGTCCACCCAAACGTGGAGATTCCTGCAGTCTTCTTGTCCCCACGTATGACTAGCAACATGGCCACCCCCATCTATCCCCATGAGTGTAGAGCATCACTGTGTCCTGCCTTTGCATATTAAAAGGCTAGGGTGGGAGGGCCCGCTTTTTGCAGCTATGCGAATGACATACCTGGTCAAAACAATCCCCTGGGTCCTATGCAAATCAGACACCGCCTCCTCCAGCCTCCTCATGTTACTGGCTGTTTTCAGCCACACTTTGGGTTTCCTGTCTCTGCCTGGAGCCGCCCTCCCTCCATCTCTGTGTAGGGGAGCTTCTTCCTTCTTTCTTACCTATTAAACTCTCCACTCTTTAAAACCACGCCACATGTGTTGGTGTTATTTTATCTAAATTGGCGTGAGGCTAAGGACACTGATGTTCCTCCAGTCATCGGAGCTGTATCAATTTTGCTAGAGCAAGGCAGCTAGCTATTTGGAGCTAGTGAAAGAAGGTTAGTTCTAGTATTGACAGGGAGCCATTTCCTCTCCCACCAGGGACACTTAAGACATTCTTATTGTCAATGTCCCTTTTGTTTATATTAATAGTAGGCACACTGATTCTGGCTGAAGGGCTGATACATTGGAGGCTCTCATGTGGGCATCCTAGACACTGATCTTGTAACACTTTCTTGGGATAGGGAGCCCTGAGGTGGCAGGATTTTAAAGCAGCTGCTAATAATTGTGCTTTTGGCTATTTCTTTTTTTTGTTATCTCCACCTCTTTGGTCCTGTCCCTGTTGTTGTAAACTTTAGAGGCCATGTTTAAGAGTGACTCTTACGAGTTTAAGGTCTCATAGCAAGGAGTTTAGGCAGGTGCTAGTTGGATAAGGGGGAGGGGTGCTTGATGGCCTTAGGTTAAAATCGTAGGTTAGAGAACTGGTGGGACCTCCCTCAGACCTGGGGGACTGAGGAGACTCCGGGGAGGCCGTGCAGGCCATCTAGGGAGAGCAGCTTGGAGGGTATCCTCGAGGTGTGGCTTCCTGGTATCTGGAAATAACAGGAGGGAGTAAAGGGCCATACAAGCATGTATACAAGGGACCATTTTTCTTCTTTTTTTACAGAATAAGTCTAATTGTAAAATAGCATTAAAATGTATGGAACCATGTTTAAGACAAGTCTGTTGGTTTTTTTATTTGTATTGAACCCAAGCAGAGTTGTGATAGAAAATGAGTTTCTTTTTCTTTAAGCTGAATTTGAATTTGCTCCAATTGCCAAATAGACACCCTAGTGGCAAGTCCTCTGTGATGCTCGCCATTGTCCCCTCATCTAACAAGGATTTCTACTGGACACATAAAGTTTTCTAAGTCCAACAAGAGGGAAAGTGACTAAGCCATCATTACTCTTGTCTCAGATTTCCACTTCCTGCATAGATGGTGTAAGTAGAGGTAGCAAGACGTTATGAAAGTGGATTGTAAGCAATTGTTAGTAAACAAAATATGACTAAAGCAGTATTTTCATTATTTTATTCATTTTTATTATTATTTTTTGAGACAGGGTGTCACTCTGTCACCCAGGATTGAGTACAGTGGTGGGAACTCGGCTCACTGCAACCTTCTCCTCCTGGGTTCAAGGGATTCTCATGCCTCAGCCTCCCAAGTAGCTGGAATTACATGCAGGTGCCACCACATCTGGCTCACTTTTTGTATTTTTAGTAGAGACAGGTTTCACCGTGTTGGCCCAGCTCATCTTGAACTCCTGACCTCAAATGATCTGCTAACCTCAGCCTCCCAAACTTCTGGGATTACAGGAATGATCCACTGTGCCTGGCTTTAAAGCAGTATTTTTATTAAGTAAAATGTAGAAGAAAAGGTATAAATAAAGTGACAACAAGAAAACAAAATGCCATTATAGAAAATGGTAACCTTAGGGCAGAGAAGAAGAGAAGGCAAACCAAGATTCCAGTAGGGTGTAGGGTGAGGCTCCAATCCACAAGCCTAGGAGGAATGTTAATGCTGAAAATCCAGGAGCATCCAGGGAGTGGCCAACAATACCAAATGCCAAAAACCCAGAGTACCCGAGTATCAGCCTAGGAGTGTCCCCACACCAAATGCCAGGAAGCCCTGGAATATCCAGGGGCTGACCAGTGCAGAAAATCCTGGAACCTCAGTGGAGTGGCCAACAGTGAGCCTCAAAGGCCGGGTTTGGGCCATAGAATAATGTGACTGTGGCTTCCTTAAGGTTGACAGAACAGGAAAATTCTTAGAACCAAGTGTTCTGCCTTAAATCATTGCACAAACATAGTTAGGAAGCCAATGCCAAAACTGCAAACCAAACATATATATCAGGGGAGAAAATAAGATAAAATGACTGTTGGATAAATAAAATGGCATTGGAGGAGAAATGACTAAGAAAAGGAGCAACGAGGATGTAGTCAGGTGTGCTATAGGGGACTTCAAATTGACGATCTAGCCAAAGGTCTCATTCCCTGGATCATCCGATATAGGGCAGGTGGGTAGAGGGGACACTTACAGGTGTGCAGGAGCCAAAATGGTGCCAAGCAATCTCTAATGTAGAGCCTGCATGAAGATCTCTCCAGGCTCCCCAGCTTGGGTGGGTTGGGCTCCCGTGGGGGAACTGGAGCACGGAGCGGCTGGTCTGCATGAAGCAGTGGCTCTGTGGCCACTTGCCCATCCACTCGGCTCCACTGCCTGTCAGGAAAGATGATGGCTATTAAAGCAGCCTTTGGCCAGTGTTAACAGCTCTGCAATATTAGCAGCTCTGTAGCTTTGATGGCTATAGCACTGATCACCGTCTCGCCCTCTCTCACTGATGACTGTCTTGCCACGTCTCCAATAGCTGTCTTGCTCATTGCTGATCACTATGTCCATCTTCTCATAAACTGCCATCTCTTGCTGTGTCTTGCTGTCCTGCTTCTCCGCTGTTTCCACCATCTCTCTGCCACATCAAACACTGCCACCTCTAGTGGTGGTTGGCTGGCTCAATACTGATGCAAGGCATGTTCTTGGCTTTGCTCAGGAAGGAATGTAAGCGTAAGCCGGTGATAGAAGAAAACAGCTTTATTGAGGCGGCAGCAGTGTTACACTCTGTGACTAGTCCTACAGAGCAGAGGTATTTCATAGGCAGAGGGCAGAGAGGAGCAGCCAGGGGCAGTTATACAGTCACATTTATACCCACCTTTAATCATGTGATAATTAAGGGGTGGGTTGTTCAGAAATAGCTAGAAAATGGGTGGTGTTGCCCCAACTTCCAGGTGTTGCCATGACAGGGGCAGGAATTTCCAGGTGTTTCCATGGCAAGGGGCTGTGACTTCTGGATGTTACTATGGCAATGGTAAACTGTTATGGCATTGGTGAGCGTGTCTCATGGAGAGGTGCTTTCAGAACCCTGTTCCTGTTTTGGCCAGCCTCATATCTGGTCCAGAGTGAAGTCCTGCCTACCTCTTACCTCAAAAGTGACAAGAAATCTGTAATAAAAAGCCAGAGAGAAAACTCCAAATTTATATTTGGTGGTTACTGACATGGTACTTATAAAAATCATACATAAGTTCAAGGGAATTAAAAAAAAACTCTGAAAATTATTATAGGAGGTCATAATGTCCTCCAGTCAAAAAATTAATAAAGACACAACAAAACAAGGAAATTAAAGGCTGGTTTCTGTTATGAACATAAACACAAAAATCTTAAGAAAAAGGGAGAAAAATGGAATCCATCTGCATATCTATACATTTCATGAACATACATGGTAAAGAGTATTACAGTTTTTATGCTAAGAACTCTCAATAGGCAATTTTAATTTCTGAAATTTTGTATGAACCATAAGGTATGTTGGATCGCTTTCCCTAATTTAAATAACATTTCCTCACATTTAAATATTTTCCCAGTTTTTAATGACTTTTTATTTTGCTTAGACTTTTAGTTGACATAAATAATGTGTATTAAAAGTCTACTGTTTCAATTTAATCTGTGAAATATATTTAAATTCTTATTCTATAGAAGAAAATTCCAAAAATACCTAGAAACGAGAGATCTTGCCAGAAGATACATAGTTCTTTAGTGTCAAGCTGAGATTATCTACCAGAAGAACTTTTGGCTCACGTAGCTTCCAGTACACTGCAAGAATAAAAGATGTGAAGACAATGTTACTTAATTGGATTTGCAACTACTATTCACTGCTAACCAATTTTATTGAAAAAAAATATTTCCAATCAAATACACTGATTTTAAATGTACTGTTGAACAAACTTTTATAAATATATGCATTCTTATAAGCACCTCCAAAATCAATACACAGAACATTTCTATAACTCCAAAAAGTTTTGTCCTGCTCTTCAGAAATCAACTTGCTTTCCAACTCATAGAACAGAAAATCCTTGGTCGGCTTATTGTTAGTATAGTTACCACTTTCTTTTTAAGAATTTCACATAAATGGCTTATAGCACATGTTCTTTTTTGACTGGTGATCTTTGTGCAGCATAATTGTTTCTGAGGCTCATTCATGTCACCCTGTGTCCTCATGAGGTGTTCCTCTTTACTTTTGAGTACTATTTAGCTGTTTAGGAATTTCATGGTGTATCCCATCACCTGCTGATGGCCACGTGGGTTGTTTCCACTTTGGGCTATTATGGATAAAACTACCATGAATGTTATTATACAAGGCTTTGCATGAATATTTCTTTAATTCTTCTGGGCAAATACCTAAGAGTGCAGTTACCAGTTCTTATAGTGAGGGTTTAATACTCTGCCAAACTGTTTTTCAAAGTAACTGTACCATTTTACATCTCTACCCAGAATTCGTAAGAGTTCTCAATGTTTCAGCTACTTGTTTTTAAGACTTTTTCTTAATCTTCACTCAACAGTGACCAGAATGGTTAATGATCACTAAGTCATGTTTTTCTTAGAATTTTCTTGACTTTTGTGGGTGCTTGACATGTATCAGTATATTGAGATCAGAATCAAAATTGTCTAAATCACTTTCAAATGCTTTTCCTAAGTCATGATATTTAGGATGATAACAGGAAATCTAAAGGGACTGTAGGTAGTAGTAACAGGCATTATTCAATATTTATAATCATACTTCTTAAGGCAATACATTTTGAGTGAAATAGCATTCAATTAGACTCAGGATAAAAAGCTTCTAATGTCAGCTCTAGCATTAAATATTAGAAAACCTTGGAGAAAACAATCCAGGAAGAGAAATCAGAGGGTGTTTCACTAGTGGAGAAGTGGTGCAACACCTAAACCCTATTAATGCCAAATCTTTGCAGTGATTTCCACTCATAAAATTGGGTTGACTCCTTGCCTTGTTCTCTTATTTGTCTGTGTGACTTCATGCTGAGGGGATGTCACATCATAGAGGGAGAAGTGCTCTTGTGTACAGAAACATGGCTTAGGAGATTGGCTTTGGAGGTGACTGCAATAGAATATACGTTTTGAAGAGGTCTCCTATGAAATGTTCGGATAAATTGTTTCTTGTGGCCAAGTGCTCAGGCTCAGACCTGTAATCTCAGCTCTTTGAGAAACTGAGGAGGAAGGATCACATAAGGCCAAGAATTTGATGCCAGCCTGGGCAACACACGGAGACCACATGTCTACAAAATAAACACACATACACACACACACACACACACAAATTGTTAAAATGTGTGAACAATGGCATCATAAAGTGATTATATATGAACATTTGGTGAGAAAATTAGAAAATAAAGCAATGTCTTCTGAACCAACAATATTATAATCAAGATGTTAATTTTTTGACTATAGTAAATACAGACAACATAAAATTGTCTAAACCATTATTAAGAGTGCAGCGAAATGGCATTAAGTATATTCACTTTGTTCTGATATTATTACTGATACTAACTCCAGAACTCTTTTCATCTTATAAAAATTGATATCTATCCCACTTAAACAATACTCCCCCACCATTTCCTCTATCCCTACCCCCAATAACCTCCATTTCAGTTCTCTCTATGTCAGTGACATCTTGGAAGCAGGTTCACTGTGCACTGGTTACCAACGTACTTAAGCGTGGGGAACAGAATGCCCCACACAGCGAGTTACATGAAGTGGGTTTATCATTTACAGAGAAGCAGCAAGGGAACACGAAAGTCCTGGACTTATTTTGGGTCAGTCCCCCAAGGCACAGGAAAGCCATGTGGAGCTGATAGAGTTGACTATGTGTCCCCCCCTTGCACCACAGCTCAGGAACCTGGGAAAGCAGCCACTCTGGGTTTTATATCCTGGGGTAACAAGACACACAGGGTTAAAGGGCATTCTATTCTGTGGGAAAATGATACAGAGCACAGGTAGTCTGTTCAGGTCAGTTCCTCTCTATCTCAGGATGTTACAATTCCAGCACATTCTACAATTGTTCTTGAGAACTCTTAAAATAAGCAAGAAAGTGGAGAGAACTAAGTCAGTCAGGGTCATTGGAGAACTGTCTTGCAGTTACCCCACCACCTAGACATCCCCCTTAGCAAAGCTAGCATATTGCATATGCCCACCAACTTCCCCTGAACTAGAGGTGGAGATTTATCTTTACAGATTAATGAAGCACCTTGACTTACACAATCTCAGTGTAGGTTATTAAGCCATGCTGAGAGTACAGTTCATTGGGCCAAGGAAAGCTACTACCACTGGCAGGAGGATAAGACTCCACAAAGTAGTGACTACGATGTTAAATAGGTGAAAGGGGAATCTTTCAGATGCCCCATTGTTTACAACCAGTAAGCCTGCTTTATGATCACCTCTAATTGTATTTCTAGGATACATGAGGTGTTTATCCTGGTACAGCAGACAGTAGAGGGTGTTGGTAATTGCATAGAAGGTCTATTGTGTTCCATGAGAATGTGCCCATTGTCATGTTGGACATGTGTGCCCATGTCATGTTAGACACTGAGGGTGTTTCTTGGTCAGAGTGAAGTCTCATGGAATATCCAAAAACATGACATAGAGTCCTCTCAAGGGTGGCCATGGTAGCCCCAACATCTAACTGAGTGACATATATTTAACTGTCCAGGAAGCAAACTGTTGCCATAGTCCTTTTCCCTATACAGGGGATCCTTTAATAGTTTAGTCACTCAGTTGCTATTTTCCTGATCAGGTGGCTGGGTTGTTGGCAATGGCCCATGATTTAGTGGAAATGGAGCAAAATATAGTGTTAGGGGCAGCCTGTAAGACTACTATCATTCCATATAGTTTGTCTTATTGGGCAGAATGTCCTTGTTCAGTGTCAGTCAAAAGACGCCATCCCTTGGCTGGATGGTGGCCACATGCATGTCTCTGAATCTTTGACTCTATGTGGCCAAAGGAGAGCTGAATAGTCCCCTATGGGTCATTTGTTCCCTTCTAGAAAGCTTGCCATTTGTTCATGGGGCATATGGATCCTGAGGGATCCTGGTTAGGGCTGATTCTGACTGTACCATTTCCATTTAATAATTTGAATCTGTTGGGCCTGTCCAGTTTTATCGATTGTGTTTGTAGGCACCAAAGTGAGAATGGGTAGTTAAGGTAGCAGCATCATGCCTGGTGCTCTAGCTCTGAGATACTCAGCTCCTATCAGCTTACTACAGCAATCAAGGAGTTGCTATTAAAAAGAGGCACAACAGTTGGCTGCTTCTGGAAACTTTTCTGTACAAAATCTGAGTCTGGTGCACCCAGTGACACTAGAATCACCTGACTCCAGCTGTTAGTCTGAGCCCTGATGTGTGGTACTATGTTAGGGGGGTCATTCTTCTTGGCAAATTAGGTGTTCAGAAGAGCCAGTTGCCCTGTAAATCTCAGTTACTTGAAAATCATATTATTGAGTCCCCACAGGGACCTCCATAACATTGATTTATGAGTCTCCCTGGAAAAGTGAGGAAAGGTGACTGAAGTTCATGTTTTGAATAGTCCTCATTATTAAAATCCCCCTGCTCATTAATGGCATTTCTATTAATATTCACTTGGCATTTTCTTTTTATTATGGCTCATTTTTGAAACATCTAGTCATAGCTCTTCCAGAATGGCTTTGTCTGCAATCATCCTGTTGCATTTCTTTTAAGGCCTGATGGTCTGTCAAAAACCAAGAGCCAACATAAGTAAAATGCTGTTCTCTTTGCAATGTGATCATCCGATGTAATCCTTGCAGATTACCCACTGTCATGATGTTTACATTTCCAGGGCTTCCTTGACAATGGCACTGATATGACTCCATCCAGCATCCATTGACGTGAGAACTCTAGTTGGCGTATCATCATTGTGGGCATGAACATAATGGAGAGTTTCATAGGATGTAATGGTTAATATTCCACATTAGTCAAAATTTGCTCTAGTTATACCCTTGCAGCTCTACTGGGTTGGAAAAATATTTTATGTTAGGACAATCTTTTGGTAGAGTTTTAAAAATAAAGGCTACAAATAAATATTCTGTAGCAAGAGTATGAACTATATGTGGTCCAGAATACAATTTTTATCGAATGTAACAAAAATTATTTAAATGTATTCAATTTAGATAATAATTTTATAAACAGGCATATATTGAATATATAATAGAATAAAGGCACTTAAATATGAATACTGTATATATTTGTAGCCAATATTTTATCAAATAAATATATATTCAGTTTTATGTATCTTATGTGTATGCACATTTTTTTATAAATGAAGTAAATTTTAACTTTTTATTGAAATACTAGTTTTAATTTTGTCATTAACTTTCTCTTAATAACTTTATAATTTGATTACTAAATATTCACCTTTATACCACCAATTTAAGAAAAAATATGTGTGTGTGTGTATACAGGTAGAAGTGTAAATACTGTATCAGTAGGCTTTCATGCATTAATGATTGGAAACTGGTTAAATACACAACTCAGTGACTGATAACAGTAAACATTTGTTATCATGCTCATGGATGCTCATGTTCACAATCATCTGGCTGATCAAGGAAGGGCTCAGCTGAGTGGTTTCTCTGCACGGCACTGAGCTCATCTTCAGCCTACAGATATCAATTGTCTGAAGACAACTGCTGAACAGAAGTGACTACACATGACTCAAGATTCTTGTGGCAGTTCACAGGAGTGAACAACATCCCAAACCAAACTGCACAGTTTAATTTAAGTCCAATAATTTCTAACATAGGTTCACACGTTTTAAATATATTCTTTTATTTCAGTGAGTACAAATTTTTAAGAAAATGTTTACCCCATTTAATTATAGAGGTGTTTTATGATTCCATGGACAAATAATTACGTTTTCAACCTTTACCATATTGAAAATATTTGCAAATGTAAATTTGCATTAATAAGAAAATAAAGCTGAACATGTTTTCAACACGTGGCTTTAAATATAATTTATTTAAGTGGGCTCATGGGGGAAAAAATCATTTTAACTACCATAAATACCCCTTTTTGTCTCTCTTGTTTCCGATAGAGTTGCCCAATAAGAGGCCCTCCCATGAGATTTGGAAGTCAAAAAAGGATGACTCAATATTCTCCACTGATTACCTAAGACAGACACAAGATCAGAAGTGAGGACTGGAGAAAAACCTGGAAAGATGCTGTAGGAAGCTGAGAGCAGCAGCACCCCAACCCTTAAGCTTTCAGACAAGACGGAGGACCACGTGATTAATTGGTCCATACTTCAGGGGCAGACGCATTCTATTTTCTGAGGGAGCACCAGAGAATCCTGCTTCTACTAACAACCTTCCTGACTACTACATCCTTGGTTTTAAAAGGTTGTAGCATAAAAGTTAATCATAGGAATTCGGTCATTTTTGTCATACCCAACAGAGCCAAGAAACCAGGGAGGAAAGGCACTCAGGGTACAAAATACTGTTTTTAGAATGCAATTTAAATAGCTGGTATTATCCCATGGTACTAATATTTATGATTTTTTGAATAAACATAGAAATTGGCTCCCCCAGTCTTAAAACTCAAGATAGTTACATATGTTAATCTGAGTTCCTTTTTCGGGAAACCAACCATCAGGCCTCTAGATACAATCAAGGAGCTGAAAGTTATAAATCACTGAGTTGAGACAGTGAAACATCAGACCCTTTACCCATTATGATTGCCTAACTGACCTCCTGCTTCCTGTTGACCAAATTAATTTCCTGACCCCTCCCCAATTCCTGTTTTCCCACATTTCTTCCCTGCTATATAAACCCTAATTTTAGTAGTTCAGGGAGATACATTTGCGAATGGTGTCCCATCTCCTTGGCTGCAGCACCTGATTAACGCCTGTTCCTTGACAATACTGTTGTCTTAGTGATTGGTTTTCTGTGTGCTGAGCAGCAGGATCTTCACTGAATCCCTGGTATTTCAGTAACAAAATTCTCTGCAAGCTTCACTGCTTTGGCTTATTGTAACCTGAAATCAAAATTTACCCACAATTTCTGAGATAAAATAATTCTAGGATTCAATTTATCCACCACTGCTTGCTAGTCTGAGCTTGCCAGCTCCCAACCCTCACTACAGCCAATAAAATTTCTCAAAAAACAATAGGTAATAATTTCCCTTTTTCAAAAAACTCTAACCTTCTCTTTGTTCTTCCAACATATTGAAGACCACTGAGTTTTCCTGTATGCCCCACTTGGCAAATATTTCTTAGCAAATAAAACATTAAATCTGGAGATTTATCTTTACATTTTACTTAGACTTCAGTACTTTAGATTCTAATTCTATGTATTAAGACAAATTTCTGCTTAGAAGATCTATAGTGCCTTCTTCTCTGTTATATGAATTCCAACTGAAGCCACAAACTAGACTCCTCAGGTGTCATGATCTCTGTATTTATTAAATCAGGCATTGTTTAATTAAAGCCAGGCATTGTTATGTCTGTGCAGCTGGGGCTGAGAAAGAAAAAGGAATTGTGGGCCGGGCGCGGTGGCTCAAGCCTGTAATCCCAGCACTTTGGGAGGCCGAGACGGGCGGATCACGAGGTCAGGAGATCGAGACCATCCTGGCTAACACGGTGAAACCCCGTCTCTACTAAAAATACAAGAAAATTAGCCGGGCGAGGTGGCGGGCGCCTGTAGTCCCAGCTACTCGGGAGGCTGAGGCAGGAGAATGGCGTGAACCCGGGAGGCGGAGCTTGCAGTGAGCCGAGATCGCGCTACTGCACTCCAGCCTGGGGCACAGAGCAAGACTCCTTCTCAAAAAAAAAAAAAAAAGAAAAGAAAAAAGAAAAAGAAAAAGGAATTGCGATGCAGAGGTGACTTCATGTCCCCCTCTACCGACACCATCAGAGAGTGGCTGCATCTGAGGAACACTCTCAGCCCATGAAGGCATCAGGAGGAGCAGCTGGGGCAGCCCAGCCTCACACATCTGCTTCCCTGGGGGTTTATGTTCGGGTGTGTAACACTGTGGGAGGGTTACTATAACCCTGTTGACAGTAATAAGTTGCAAAATCTTCAGGCTGCAGGCTGCTGATGGTGAGAGTGAATTCTGTCCCAGATCCACTGCCACTGAACCTTGATGGGACCCCACTTTCCAAACTGTTTGCATAATAGATCAGGAGCTTAGGGGCTTTCCCCGGTTTCTGCTGATACCAATTTAAATAATTGCTAATGCCCTGACTTGCCCTGCAAGTGATGGTGACTCTGTCTCCTACAGAAGCAGACAGGGAGGATGGAGACTGGGACATCTGAATGTCACATCTGGCACCTGAAATTGGAAACATAAAAACAAATGTCCACACAATTAATCATGTTGTAACAGAATTTCCCTGAATAGTAAAGCAGTAGTGAGCACACTGAGCTAAGTAAACTGCTAGTGTCTCCTTCCTTACCTGGGAGCCAGAGCAGCAGGAGCCCCAGGAGCTGAGCGGGGACCCTCATGTCCATGCTGTGTCCTGACTGGGTCTGACTCCTGCATGAAGTCTGTCCAGCCTATTAATAAGTCTGCAGGTCAGGAGGATGTGCTCTGAGAACATGCAAATGAGCAGGGGACGGGGCAGGCTGGGTACAACTGCAGAACTGGCTCATCTCAGTAACTGAGCACCAGCTCACTGTCCCCTGGTGTCCCAGGTAAGACCAGGGTAGCACAAATTTGTCTGCAACAAATGCGTTTCTACTGGGGACTAGTTTGTTATGAGAAACATTTTTTAGTTTTTTTTTTTTTGACAATTTGAAATATTCCTTAGTAATCGATGGAGTAATGTATTTCATTGGTGTACAGGGATTGTTTAGGAGAATATTCTTGTTTGTAGCAAATACATAGTAAAATGTTAAACGGTAGGATTCTCAGGTATTCAAAAGACTGTCATATGATTCTCATTAGGGAAGTGGGTACTTTATCCTATAATTGCAACATTTCTGTGATTTTAATATTGTTCTTTTCTAAAAAAATGAAAAATAAAATTTATTGACATGATGCTATATATGTATTTCTAAGTATTAGGTAATGGTGTTATGCCATTGTTCTTACCACTATAAGATCAAGCAATTTACTACAGATACACAGAGATGATACCATGTTTTCTCAATGCACACAGCACTCACAGATCCACCATTATCAAGACCTACAGGTCTCTATAGTACCCAGAGACTAAATGGGCTGCACCTTATTCTCATTTTGGCACCTTCATAGTCTACCTTCTTTTCTGCCATTGAGCATTATTTCCCAACGTTCATCTCTCTTAATGAGGGTGGCCATGGCATGGAGCATGTCCCTGCCATGCACCATCAATGACACGTTCCTCTTTTACATTTCGTCAGTGATTGGGGACATCATCCTGAACCAGATGCCAGCAACCCTATTAACATTTTTAGAAAAGAGACCCTGAATCCCTTATGAAGCAATTGCCTATGTACATGGAGAAATCAGTTGGATTCATATGAAACTGGACAGGGATTTGCACTCATTATATCTCACATCTCTAATGTGCGCCAAACGTCCCAGCCTGGCTCAGTAGAAGGTGAAGTGGATCCAACTATATCAGCTTTAGTGGGCTACAGCCTAAGGCTGTACAAAATTTTACTGATGCTTGACTAGGGGAGCCAAATCACAGTGCTGTAGCCTGTGCACAAACCTTCCAGCTGCTTTGTAAGCAGCCTGAATTTTAAGGGAACTTGCTGATATTGGGAGAAAGGAAGAAAGTTTGATTTGTCCTCTAAATGTTTGCTGAAAATGAACAGACAAAAGAAAGATTAATAAGAGAAAAGGCAAACAAAATTTACTTAAAGTGCAGTGGGACATCATAGCAGGGTGATTACCCAGATAACTCAATGATATCCAGTTGTTCATATTTCCTTTCTAGCAAAGAGGGAATTGGGAAGTGTAGACAACGTGGAGAGAAGACGAGAATGGAAGCGCATCCTCAAAAGAATAGGTAATAGCCTGTCTGGATAAAGCATCAACTTCCAAATTCTTCTATTTTTGATTCTTGTTTTGTGTTAATCTTCCCTGATATAAAATTTCCCAGGAAGAATTTTCTTGACTGTTGGTTTCCTTCTGGAGAATCTGCTTTTAAGCAGATAAGGGATATTTAGGAAAAGCCTTTTTGTGCATTTGTTACTTTCTAAATGCCTTTGGTTTCACGTAATCATAATACCAACGCAGCATAGTTTGAGATGTTATTTTCTGGATTCCTTTACTTGCAACCCACCTCCCAGAATCCTGTTCCCGAGAGATGCAGGTACAGACTGAAAGAGCAGTTGACCCCTGAACAACGTGGAGGTTGTGGCACTGACGACTGGTGCAGTTGAAAACCTGTGTAGAACTTTTGCATCCCTAACTTAAGTACTAGTAGCTTACTTTTGACTAGAAGCCTTAGTGATGAAATAAATAGTTGATATATTATATACTCTACTCTTCTAATAAAGTATACTAAAGAAAAGATGTTATTAATAAGATCGTAAAAATGAGAAAATATATTTATTACTTATTACATGCTTGCTCACAGGTGACACACACAGAAGAAAATATAGGTGGATCTGCAAATCTCAAACTCAAGTTATTCAAGGGTTAACTCTACCAGGATGAATGTAGCAGTCCCCATCTGTAATCTAGGGCTTTCCCCTTTGCTGTACCTCTGCTCAATTCCAATGGCTATCTATCTATCTATCTATCTATCTATCTATCTATCTATCTATCTATCTATCTATCTTATGTTCTTTATGATCTTGGGCAGAGAACTCAGCCTGCATGCATTGCTGGCCAGATGGCCTAGAATGTTTATCTCTTAGGAAAGTTCTATGGTTTCACTGTGTCCTCCAGAATCCATCTGTAGTAAAGATAATTCTAGTGTAAATGTATTGCCTGGTGGGGCCTATTGTGATGTGTTTAGGTCAGGAGGGTGGAGCCCTCTAGTGGAATTCATTAATGCCAGTATAAACAGGGATTATGGGGCTGGGATCTCACTGGCTCTCTCTTCTGCTTGTCTGTCATGTTAAGACATGGCCTTCCCTCCTTTAAAGAACTCAAGAATTCAGGTATCTTCTTGAAAGCAGAGAAAGCTGACATTAACCTGCCCATGCCTTGATGTTACATTTCTCATTCTCTAGAAGTGTGAGAAAATAAATTTCTGGTTTTTATGAATTACACAGTGACAAGGAATCTGTTATAGCAGCTTGAAAAAGAACAAGAGAGAGAGCTCATAATCAGTGAGGACAGGATCATGTGTATGTCAGTCTTCCCAGCCCAAGCTAAGCCATCATATCCCCTGTGACCTGCACATATACATCCAGATCGCCTGAAGCAACTGAAGATCCACAAAAGAAGTGAAAATAGCCTTAACTGATGACATTGCACTATTGTAATTTGTTTCTGCCCCACCCTAACTGATCAATGTACTTTGTAATCTCCCCACCCTTAAGAAAGTTCTTTGTAATTCTCCCCACCCTTGAGAATGTACTTTGTGAGATCCACCCGCTGCCTGCAAAACATTGCTCCTCACTCGACCACCTATCCCAAAACCTATAAGAACTAATGATAATCCACCACCCTTTGCTGACTCTCTTTTCGGACTCAGCCTGCCTGCGCCCAGGTGATTGCAACAGGTAAAAGTCCAGTCCTTTTTAAGTTGGAGGCTGAGCTTAGTGAGGTGTGTCTTTAAAAGACCATTAGTCCGTTCCACCTTTCCTGAAGATTGAGGACGGTAAGGGATATGAAGGTTCCACTGAATACTAAGAGCCTGAGAAACTGCTTGGGTGATTTGACTAGTAAAGGCTGGTCCGTTATTGGACTGTATAGAGGGGAGAAGGCCAA
The DNA here is from genome assembly GCF_008728515.1 of Papio anubis. Classification (NCBI taxonomy): domain Eukaryota; kingdom Metazoa; phylum Chordata; class Mammalia; order Primates; family Cercopithecidae; genus Papio; species Papio anubis. Next base: position 88,798,847 of record NC_044989.1, read on the forward strand.
ACTGAGGAAGTATGTCTGAAAAAAGGGAAGAAATGACCACGGTGGCCTTCTCAGACCCTGTGGGAAAGGCCTCTACCCATCCAGTGAAAGTGTCTACCTAGACCAAGAGGTATTTTAGTTTCCTGACTCGAGGCATGTGAGTAAACTCAATTTGCCAGTCCTGGGAATAAACTCAATTTGCCAGTCCTGGGTGGTGGCAAATCTCGAGCTTGATGTGTAGGGAAGGGAGGGGGCCTGAACAATCCCTAAGAAGTAGTAGAATAGCAGATGCAACACTGAGAAGTGATTTCCTTAAGGATAGATTTCCACGATGGAAAGGAAATGAGAAGTTCTAAGAGGCGGGCTAGTGGCTTGTAACCTATATGGAAAAGGTTATGAAATGGCGATAGAATAGAATGGGCCTGTGAGAGTGGAAGGAGATATTTTCCTTGGTCCAGGAACCATTTGACTTGTGTGGGAAGAGATTGATAGGTGGAAGTTTCAGTGGGAGAGTAGGTGGGCGTGACCGATGAGGAGAAAAACTGGCCATGAGGGACAGAAGTTGGAATGTTAGCTGCTTCTTTAGCTAGCTTATCAGTGCAAGCGCTGCTCTGAGCGATGGGATCTGATGTTTTCTGATGGCCCTTGCAGTGAATGACTTCAGCTTCCTTTGGAAGTAAATCAGCCTTGAGAAGGGTTTTTATTAAAAAGGCATTGATGATGGAGGACCTTTGTATAGTGAGGAAACCTTTCAGCCCATAAAACAGCATGGTGGTGCAGGATATGGGGTCAGTATAAATATTGATGCGTAGTCCCTAAGTTCACTGTTCCAGAATAAAGCCGTGTCCATCAGACAGCCAGCCTAATCCCTCTTCTTCCTCCTGGAAGTCTCAAGTACTGTCCCCTACTTCCCTTAAACTCACTCGTATTTCTGAAGAACAGTAATAACCCTTATGAGCCTAATACATCCCTTCATTCTGTTAGGTCTGTTCGTCCTTACCCTACTTTTTGCAACAAGGCTTTGTGAAGTCATCCACACTACTTGGACTGAGCCACAAAAACTAGTCATCCCTACTATCTTCTGTCTAGTCATACTCCTATTCTCCATTCTCAACTACTTATAAATGCCCTAGTCTTGTTTACACTGCCATTTACACTGTTTCTTCAAGCCATCACAGCTGATATCTCTTGGTGCTATCCCCAAACTGCCACTCTTAACTCCCTTTTAGAGTGGGTAGATGATCTTTGCTGGCAGGGGATCCTCCAATACTTTCACCCTGATGAAGTTCTATTCTTTGCTTTTATACTCACTCTTAATCTCATTCCCATTCTCTTGCCACCCTCTACATCTCCCCAGCTATCTCCACCACATCATCAACCTTACCCATTCTCTCCTAGCCATTTCTAATCCCTCCTTAGCAAACAACTTCTGGCTTTGCATTTCCCTTTCTTCCAGCGCCTACGTAGCTGTCCCTGCCTTACATGCAGACTGGACAACATCTCCTATCTCCTTTCACCTCCGAACTTCCTTTAATAGCCCTCACCTTTACCCTCCTGAAGAACTCATTTACTTTCTAGACAGGTCCAGGAAGACCTCCCCAGACATTTCACATCAGCAAGCTACCACCCTCCTCCACACTTACTTAAAAATCCTTTCTCCTTATATCAACTCTACTCCCCCCATATTTGGACCTCTCACAACACAAACTACTATTCCTGTGGCTGCTCCTTCATGTATCTCTCGGCAAAGATCCACTGGAATTCCCCTGGGTAACCTTTCACCTTCTCGATGTTCCTTTACTCTACATCTCCAAAGCCCATCTACACACATCACTGAAACAACTGGAGCCTTCCAGCTCCATATTACAGATAAGCCCTCTATCAATACAGGCAAACTTAAAAACATTAGCAGTAATTATTGCTTAGGAAGACATTTACCCTGTATTTCACTGTATTTCACTCCATTCTTGGCTACCTTCCCCTTGCTTGTCAGACTCTTCTCCCAGGCCCTCTTCTTGTTTACTTATACCCAGCCCCGAAAATAACAGTGAAAGTTTGCTAGTGGATACTCAACGTTTTCTCATACACCATGAAAATCGAACCTCTCCTTCTACGCAGTTACCTCATCAGTCCCCATTATAACCTCTGACGGCTACCATGCTAGCTGGATTCCCTGGGGTCTGGGTACAAGACACCCCTTTCAGCACTCCTTCTCATCTTTTTACTTTGCATCTCCAGTTTTGCCTCACATAAGGTCTCTTCTTCCTCTGTGGATTCTCTACCTACATGTGTCTACTTGCTAATTGGACTGGCACGTACACACTAGTTTTCCTTACACCCAAATTCAATTTGCAAATGGGACTGAAGAGCTCCCTGTTGCCCTCATGACAATGACATGACAAAAAAGTGTTATTCCACAAATTCCCTTGCTTGTCGGTTTAGGACTTTCTACCTCCACTATTGCTCTTACTGGAATAGCAGGCATTTCAACCTCTCTCACAACCTTCTGTAGCCTCTCTAATGACTTCTCTGCTAGCATAACAGGCATATTACAAACTTTATCAGTCCTCCAGGCCCAAGTTGACTCTTTAGCTGCAGTTGTCCTCCAAAACCACTGAGGCCTTAACTTACTCACTGCTGAAAAAGGAGGACTCTGTATATTCTTAAATGAAGTGTTGTTTTTACCTAAACCAATCTGGTCTGGTGTATGACAACATAAAAAAACTCAAGGATAGAGCCCAAAAACTTGCTAACCAAACCAGTAATTACGCTGAACCCCCTTGGGCACTCCCTAATTGAATGTCCTGGGTCCTCCCAATTCTTAGTCCTTTAATACCTATTTTTCTCCTCCTTTTATTCAGATCTTGTATCTTCCATTTAGTTTCTCAGTTCATCCAAAACTGTATCCAGGCCGTCATCAACCATTCTATATGATAAATGTTTCTTCTAACATTCCCACAATATCACCGCTTACCACAAAATCTTCCTTCAGCTTAATCTCTTCCATTCTAGGTTCCCACGCCACCCTTAATCCTGCTCAAAGCAGCCCTGAGAAACATCACCCATTATCTCTCCATGCCACCCCCAAAATTTTTCACCACCCCAACACTTCACCACTATTTTGTTTTATTTTTCTTATTAATATAAGAAGACAGGAATGTCAGGCCCCTGAGCTCAAACTAAGGCCTCATATCCCCTGTGACTTGCACATATACATCCAGATCACCTGAAGCAACTGAAGATCCACAAAAGAAGTGAAAATAGCCTTAACTGATGACATTCTACCATTGTAATTTGTTTCTGCCCCACCCTAACTGATCAGTGTACTTTGTAATCTCCCCACCCTTAAGAAGGTTCTTTATAATTCTCCTCACCCTTGAGAATATACTTTGTGAGATCCACCCTTGCCCACAAAACATTGTTCCTAATTTGACCACCTATCCCAAAACCTGTAAGAACTAATGATAATCCACTACCCTTTGCTGACTCTCTTTTTGGACTCAGCCCGCCTGCACCCAGGTGATTAAAAAGGTTTATTGCTTACACAAAGCCTGTTTGGTGGTCTCTTCACATGGATGCGAGTGAAAAGTGTACATATACCCCAGCTTCCTCATCTCTCAGGTGGAACAGCCCAGAGGAATTTAGTCCATGTTTCCACATGTGGTTGATCTTCAGTTCTCCTGAGTCAGGTGAGTTGTTGATGTGTCTTTTACCATTAATTTTCTGTTCCCTTCCTCACTTTCCTCCTTTCCTCCCAGTGTAAATTTGCTGTCTAAACAGGAATCCTCATTGCTGGTGGAGCCAAACTAAGATACTAAGAAAAAAAAAAAAAAAATCGTTAGTCTTTTGTATGGGGGGTATTTCTCATCTGAATTCTAATAATTTATTTTTCTTTGGCATGTAGGAATATTCAGGAAGTGCTTAAGTTTGTTTTGTTTTTTTTTTTTTTTTTACCAATCTATTTTTCATTGAATTTGTGAAGTGATTTTGTTTTTCTGTGTATTGAAACCAAAAATTAAGTTGTAAGCCACCAACCAGGTGAATGGACTTCTTTTTTGGCAGAGATAACTTCAAAGAAATCTAAAAAAACTAAGTTAGGCCATGACTGGCATGTGGATTTAGATATGCCTCATTATACTCTCCTCCCTTTGGAGTTTAGACACAACTGACCAGCATTATCATCACAACAGAGATCTTTGGACTGACAAAACAGACTCTTTGCAGCAATAAGATACCATACTCCAACATGACAGATAATAGGCCCTGAAAAAAATCAAAATATTTTACCCTAAAAATATTTCTTTGACCTAGTCTGAAGTGGCCCTGCAAAGCTGCCTGTTGTGGGGAAAATTTGCATTCTGCAGAGAATCTCCTCCCCTTACTAAGTGTTTCCCAAAGCATCTGACTTTTTTTTCTAAGGTCTGATAAGCCCCTCCCCATCTACTTTGTCTGCTACCCATAGGATTCATCTACATGACAAGAACTTTGGCTTCCACGCCCCCTTATCTAAACTCAAGCACTTCTTTATGATAAATTCAACTCTTAGGCAGAGCTTAACTCTTTCAGTCAGTTGCCAATCAGGAAACCTTTGAATCCACCTGTGACCAGGAAGCCCCTGCTTCAAGATATCCCACCTTTCCAGGACAAACTGATGTATATCTTATGTATATTGATTTGTGTCTTTGCCTGTAATTTCTGCGTCTCCCTAAAATGTGTAAAACCAATGTGTAATTAAACCACCTTGGGCACATGTTTTCAGGATCTCCTAAGGTTGTGTCACAGGCCATAAGCCTTATCTTTGGCAAATAAACCTATAAATTGATTGAGACCTGTCTCAGATACTGTTTTGTTTACACTGGGTCATCAAATTTAAAAATCCTCTGAAACTATCTACATATCCAAAAGTCTACAGTAGAGACAGTGGAGTGAGCACACCTCAACAGCTAAAACTCACAAGTTAGAAGACTCACAAGTTAGACTCTGACTAAGTCTTAGATTTTGTCCGGCTCTCTTGCTTCATAAAAATACTTTGTTATTTTTTAAATTTTACTTCAGATAAGGATGATTTGGGGGAATATTGTCACATGTGTCTGTGTGAAGAGAGTCCACCAAACAGGCTTTGTGTGAGTAACAAGGCTGTTTATTTCACCTGGGTGCAGGTGGGCTGAGTCTGAAAAAGGAGTCAGCAAAGGGTGGTGTGATTATCATTAGTTCTTACAGGTTTGGGATAGCCATACAAAGTGCATTCTTAAGGGTGAGGGAGAATATTATAAAGTACCTTCTTAAGGGCAGGGGAGACTATATCCTATCAGTTAGGGTGGGGAAGGAACAAATCACAATGTTGGAATTTCATCAGTTAAGGCTATTTTCACTTCTTTTGTGTGTCTTCAGTTGCTTCAGGCCATCTGGATGTATACATGCAAGTCACAGGGGATATGATGGCTTAGGTTGGGCTCAGAGGTCTGAAAAATATATTAATTTTTGGTGGAATGAATACTGTCCCCAGCCCAAAAGATGTCCATGTCCTCGTCTCTGGAACCCAAGTTCAATAGGAGTTATAAAGAAATTATTTTAGGCAGATAGAGAGGAAAGGGGGTCCTTGGGAAGGTTTTGTTTCTTTTAAAGCAACTCCAAAAATGTTTCTTTTCTAGTAGGAAAGTCCTGACTCTTAGAGTCAGGCTGGCAAGCTTTGATATGCAAATAAAGGCCATGAGAAACTGGGTTCACCCAAACATGGCAATTCCCACCTTCTTCTTCCTTGCCCCCACATGTGACTGGCAACATGGCTGTCCCTACATCTCTCCATGTGCGTAGAACATTATGGTGCCCTACATTTGCATATTAAACGGCTAGGGTGGGAGGGCTAGTTTTTTCTCAGGCTATGTGAATGACATGCCTGGTTAAACCAATCCCCTGAGCCCTATGCAAATCAGACACCACCTCCTTCAGACTCCTCCTATAAGCAGCCATTTTCCCACTGCTCATGGAATTTTCTCCATCTCTGTCCCTCTGTCTCTGTATGGGGGAGCTGTTTAGCTGTTTTCTTCTTCCTTCCTTTTTGCGTATTAAACTTTTCTCTCCTTAAAACCACTCCACGTGTTTCCGTGGCGTTTTATCTAAAGCAGTGTGAGACCAAGAACCTTTGGTCTCACGGGGCCTCACAGGGGCCTCATTTTAACTTACATAAATATCCCTTTTTGCCTCTCTTGTTTCTTATAGAGTTGCCCAATAAGAAGTCTTTCCACAAGATTTGGAAGTCAGAAAAGGATGACTCAATATTCTCCATTGGTACCTAAGACAGACACAGGGACAGAGATAAGGACTGGAGAAACACCTGGAAAGATGCTGTAGGAAGCTGAGAGCATCAGCATCCCTACCCCTAAGCTTCCAGACAGGACTGAGGACCACATGGTTAAACAGCCCATACTTCAGGGGCACATGCATTCTGTTTTCTGAGGGAGCGCCAGAGAATCCTGCTTCTAATATCAGCTTTCATGACTACTATATCCTTGGCTTTGAAAAGCTGTAGTGTGAAAATGAATCTTAGGAATTTGGTCATTCTTGTCATACCCAACAAAGCCAAGAAACCAGAGGGAAAAGGAACTCAGGGTACAAGATACTGTTTCTAGAATGCAATTGAAATAGGCCCCATTATCCCAGGGAACTAATGTTTATGTTTTTTTGAATAAACATAGAAATTGACACCCCCAGTCTGAAAACTCAGGATAATTACATCTGTCTTACCCGAGGTTTTTTTTTTTTTTTTTTTTTTTTTTTCTTCTGCCAGTAAACCAATCAACAGGCCTCCCAGATACTATCAAAGAGCTGAAACTTACATATCACTGAATTGGAACAGTGAGACATCAGACCCCTTGCCCATTATGATTGTCTAACTGACCTCCTGCTTCCTATTGACCAAATTATCTTCCTTACCCCTCGCTAATTCCTGTTTTCCCACATTTCTTCCCTGCTATATAAACTCTAATTTTAGTTGGTCAGGGAGATACATTTGCGAACGGTGTCCCATCACCTTGACTGCAGCACCTGATTAAAGCCTGTTCGTTGGCAATACTTGCTGTCTTAGTGATTGGCTTTCTGTGTGGTGAGCAGCAGGATCTATACCGAATCGCTGGTATTTCAGAAACAAAATTCTCTGCAAGCTTTACTGCTTTGGCTTCTTGTAACCTGAAATCAAATTGATCCATAATATCTGAGATAACTTGTTATTATTCTAGGATTCGATTTGTCCACCACTGCTCACCAGCCTGAGCTTGCCAGCTCCCAAGCCTTACTAGTGCCAATGAACTTTCCCCAAGAGCCGTAGGTAATATTTTCCCTTTTTCATAAAACGCTAACTTTCTCTTCATTCTTTCAATACATTGAAGACCACTGAGTTTTCCTGTATGCTCCACTTGGCAAATATTTCTTTGCAAATACAACATTAAATTTAGAGATTTATCTGTACATTTTATTTAGACTTTAGTAGCTTACTCTAATTCTCTTTATTAAGACAATTCAAGCTTAGAATATCTATAGTGGCTTCTTCTGTATTGTATGAATTCCAACTGAAGCCATAAATTAGACTCCTTAGGTGTCATGATCTCTGTCTTTATTAAATCAGGAGAGGCATTGCTATGTCTGTGTAGTTGGGGCTGAGAAAGAAAAAAGAATTTGGGTGCAGAGGTGACTTCATGTCCCCCTCTACCAACACCATCAGAGTGTGGCTGCATCTGAGGAACACTCTCAGCCAGTGGAGGCATCAGGAGGAGCAGCTGGGGCAGGCCATCCTCACACATCTGCTTCCCTGGGGGTTTATGTTCGAGTGTGTAACACTGTGGGAGGGGTACTGTAACCCTGTTGACAGTAATAAGTTGCAAAATCTTCAGGCTGCAGGCTGCTGATGGTGAGAGTGTAATCCGTCCCAGATCCACTGCCACTGAACCTTGATGGGACCCCACTTTGCAAACTGGATGCAGCATAGATCAGGAGCTTAGGAGCTTTTCCTGGTTTCTGCTGAAACCAGGCTAAAGCATTGCTAATGCCCTGACTGGCTCGGCAAGTGATGGTGACTCTGTCTCCTACAGAAGCAGACAGGGAGGATGGAGACTGGGACATCTGGATGTCACATCTGGCACCTGAGATTAGAAACATAAAAACAAATGTACACACAATTATTCATGTTGTAACAGAATTTCCCTGAATAGCAAAGCAGTAGGGAGCACACTGAGCTAAGTAAACTGCTAGTGTCTCCTTCCTTACCTGGGAGCCAGAGCAGCAGGAGCCCCAGGAGCTGAGCGAGGACCCTCATGTCCATGCTGTGTCCTGACTGGGACTGACTCCTGCACAAAGTGTGACCAGCCTATTAAAAAGTCTTCAGGGAAGGAGGAAGTGTGCTGGGAACATGCAAATGAGTAGGGGATGGGGCAGACTGGGCACAGCTGCAGGGCTGGCTCATCTCAGTAACTGAGCACCAGCTCAGTGTCCCCAGGTGTCCCAGGTAAGACCAGGGTAGCACAAATTTGTCCACAGAAAATGTATTTCTACTAGGGACTATGTTGTTATGAGAAATATTTTATAGTTTATTTTTGACAATTTGAAATATTCCTCAGGAGTCAATGGTGTAATGTATTTCATTGGTGTATGGGGATTATTTAGGAGAATATAGTAGTTTGTAGGAAACCCATAGTAAAGTGTTAGATGGTACAATTCTCAAGTCTTCAAAAGACTCTTATATGATTCCGGTTAGGGAAGGGGGTATTTGTCATATACATGCAACATTTCTCTGGGTTTAATATTGTTCCTATGTAAAAAAATTAAAAATAAAATTATTGACATGATGCTACATGTATTTGTAAGTATTAGGTAATGGTGTTATGCCATTGTTCTTACCAATATGAGATCAGACAATTTACTACAGATGCAGAGATGATACCATGTTTTCTCAATGCATGCAGCACTCACAGATCCTCCATTATCAAGAGGTGCAGGTCTCTATAATACCCATAGACTAAATGAGCTGCACCTTATTCTTGTTTTGGGCACCTTCATAGTCTACCTTCTTTTCTGCCATTGTTATTTCCCAAAGTTCATCTCTCTTAGTGAAGGTAACCACTGAATGAAGCAGGTCCCTGCCATGCACCATCAATACCACTTTCCTTTTTCACTTTTTATCAGTTAGTGGAGACATCATCCTGACCCAGACATCAGCCTCCTTGATAACATCTTCAGGAAGGAGACATTCAATCTTGTATCAAGCAATTGCCTTTGTACATGGAGAAATCAGTTGGATCCAGATGTAATTGGACAGGGATTTGCACTTGATATATCTCACATCTCTAGTGTGCCCAAAAATGTCCCAGCCTGGCTCAGTAGCAGTGGCATCAGTGGGCTACAGCCTAGGGCTGTACAAAATTTTACTGATGCCTGACTACGGGAGCCAAATCACAGTGCTGTAGCCTGTGCACAAACCTTCTTGCTGCTTTGTAAGCAGCCTGAATTTTAAGGGAACTTGCTTATATTGGGAGAAAGCAAGAAAGTTCCATTTGTCCTCTAAATGTTTGCTGAAAATAAACTGACAAAAGGAAGATTAATAAGAGAAAAGGCAAACAAAATTCATTTGAAGTGCAGCAGGATATCATAGCAGGGTGATTACCCAGGTAACTCAATGAGATCCAGTTGTTTATATTTCCTTTCTAGGGAAGAGGGAATTGGGAAGTGTAGGCAACCTGGAGAGAATAAATGAGAACAGAAGTGTGTCCTCAAAAGAACAGATAAAAGCTTGTCTGGATAAAGCATTAACTTCCAGTCTCTTCTATTTTAGATTCCGCTTTGATATTAATCTTCCCTGATATAAAGATTCTCAGGAAGAATTTTCTTGACAATTCGTTTCCTTCTGGAGAATCTCCTTTTAGGCAGATAAGGGATGTTTAGGAAGAGCCTTTTAGTGCATTTACTGCTTTCTAAATGCCTTTGATTTTACATAATTGTCATACTAATGCAGCACAGTTTGAGATGTTATTTACCGGATTCCTTTACTTGCAACCCACCTGCCAAGATGCTGTTCCAGAGAGATGCAGCTACAGACTGAAAGGGCAGTTGACCCCTGAACAATGTGGAAGTTGGAGTACTGAGCACTGGTGCAGTTGAAAACCTGTGTAGAACTTTTGCATTTCTAACGTAAGTACTAATAGCTTACTTTTGACTGCTGGCCACAGTGATAAAATAAATAGTTGATTAACACTTTTTTAAAGTTATTTATATCATATAGTCTATTATTTCAATTAAAGTATGCTAACGAAAAAAATGTTATTAAGAAAACTATAAAAATGAGAAAATATATTTTCTATGTATTAAGTGCTTGCTTGCTCATAGGTGACACACAGAAGAAAATATAAGTGGATCTGCAAATTTCAAACCCAAGTTATTCAAGGGTTAACTGTACCAGGATGAATGTAGGAGTCTCCATCTGTAGTCTAGGGCTTTCCTTTTGCTGTACCTCTGCTCACTTCCAATGGCAATATACATGTCTTATGTTCTTTATGGTCTTGGGCAGAGAATGCTGCCTGCATGCATTGCAGAACAAATGGCCTGGAATGGGTATCTCTCAGTGTAGCAGGATGAGCCATAGAGAAAACTCCTCAGACACCGAGTTAAAGAAGGAAGGGGTTTATTTGGCCGGGGGCATTGGCAAGACTTCTGTCTCAAGAGCCAAGCTCCCCGAGTGAGCAATTCCTGTCCCTTTAAGGGCTCACAACTCTAAGGGGTGTGCATGTGAGAGGGTCGTGATTGATTGAGCAAGCAGGGGATACGTGACTGGGGGCTGCATGCACCGGTAATTAGATTGCAACAAAACAAGATAGGGATTTTCACAATGCATTTCTATACAATGTCTGTAATCTAGAGATAACAGAACCAATTAGGTCAGGGATCGATCTTTAACTACCAGGCCCAGGGTACCGTGCTGGGCTGTCTGCCTGTGGATTTCATTTCTGCCTTTTAGTGTTTACTTCTTCTTTCATTGGAGGCAGAAATTGGGCATAAGACAATATGAGGGGTGGTCTCCTCCCTTATTAGGAAAGTTCTGTGGTTTCACTGTGTCCTCCAGAATCCATCTGCTGTAAAGTAAATTCTCAGTGTAATGGTATTGCCATATGGGGCCTATTGGGATGTTTTTAGGTCATCAGGGTGGAGCCCTCTAGTGGAATACATTAATACCACTATAAACAGGGATTATAGGGCTAGGATCTGTCTCTCTCTCTGCTGCTCCTCTGTGATGTTAAGACACGACCTTCCTTCCTTTGAAGGACCCAAAACTCCAGACATCATCTTGAAAGCAAAGAAAGCAGACCTTAACCTGCCCATGCCTCGATCTTAAATTTCCCCATTCTCCAGACATGTAAGAAAATAAATATGTGCTCCTTATGAATTACACAGTGACAAGGAATGTGTTATAGCAGCTTGAAAGAGAACAAGAGAGACAGCTCACAATCAGTGAGGACAGGATAAGGTGTACACATACCCCAGCTTCGTCATCTCTCAGATGGAACAGCCCAGAGGAATTTAGTCCATGTTTCCACATGTGGTTGATCTTCAGTTCTCCTGAGTCAAATGGGTTGTTGATGTGTCTTTTACCATTCATTTTCTGTTCCCTTCCTCACTTTCCTCCTTCCCTCCCAGTGTAAATTTGCTGCCTAAACAGGAATCCTCATTGCTGGTGGACCCAAACCAAGATAGTAAAAAAAAAGCATTAATCTTTTTTATGAGGGGTATTTTTCATCCGAATTATAATAATTTCTTTTTCTTTGACATCTAGGAATATTCAGGAAGTTCTTAATTTGTCTTTACCAATCTATTTTAGATTGAATTTGTGCTGTGATTTTGTTTTCCTATGTGCTAAAACCAAAAATTAAGTTGCAGGCCACCAACCAGCTGAATGGACTCCTCTTTTGGCAGAGAGAACTTCAAAGAAATTTGAAAAACTAGATTAGGCCATGACTGGCATGTGGGTTTAGATGTGCCTTATTGTACTCTCCTCCCTTTGGAGTTCAGACACAACTGACCAGCATTATCATTACAACAGAGATCTTTCAACTGACAAAACAGACACTTGGTAGCAATGAGATATTATAGTCCAACATGACAGATAATAGGCCCTGAAGAAAATAAAAATATTTTACCCTAAAAACATTTCTTTGACATACTCTGAAGTGGCCCTGCTAAGCTGCCTGTTGTGGGGGAAATTTGCATTCTATACAGAATCTCCTCCCCTTACTAAGTCTTTTCCAAAGAGTCTGACATGTTTTTAAAGGTCTGATAAGCAACATTCACTGTCTACTTTATTTGCTACCCATAGGATTCATCTACATGACAAGAACCCCCGTTTTCTAAACTCAAGCATTTTTTATGGTGAATTCTACTCTTTAGGAAGAGCTTAACTCTTTCAACTAGTAGCCAGTCAGGAAAGCTTTGACTTCACCTATGACCTGGAAGCCCCTTCTTCAAGAATTCCCACCTTTCCAGCACAAACTAATGCATATCTAATATGTATTGATTTATGTCTTTGCAGTAATTTCTGTGCTCCCTAAAGTGCATAAAACCAATGTGTAATCCAACCACTTTGGGCACATGTTTGCAGGATCTCCTAAGGCTGTGTCACAGGCCATAAGCCATATATTTGGAAAAATAACCCTGTAAATTGATTGAGACCTGTCTCAGATAGTGTTTTGTTTACATTGGGTCACAAAATTTAAAAATCCTCTAAAACTATCTACACATCAATAAATCTACATTAGAGACAGTGGAGTGAGCAAACCCCAGCAGATAAAACTCCCAAGTTAGAGGAACCTGAGTCTAAGATTTTGTCCAGTTCTCTTGATTCATAAAAATACTTCATGATTTTTTAAATTTTACTTTAGAGAAGGACAATTCTGGGGAATATGTTTATTGTTGGTGAAATGAATAATGTCTCCACCCGAAAGATGTCCATGTCCTTGTTTCTGGAACCTAAATAATACAGGAGTTATGAAGAAATTATTTTAGGCAGATAGAGAGGAAAAGGGGTCCTTGGGAAGGTTTTGTTCTTTTAAAGCCACTCTAGAAATGTTTCTTGTCTAGCTGGAAAGCCCTGGTTCTTGGAGCCAGGCCGCGAAGGTTTCCTATGCAAATGCCAGCCATTAGAAACTGGGTTCACCCAAACATGGTGATTCCCATTGTCTTCTTCCTGTTCACATGTTTCTGGCTAACATGGCTGTCCCCATATATCCCTGTGAACATTATGGTGACCTACCATATTTAAAAGACTAACATGGAGGGCCAGTGTTTTCCACAGGCTACGTGAATGACATGCCTGGTCAAACCTATCCCTTGAGCCCTATGCAAATCAGACACCACCTTCTCCAGCCTCCTCATATAAGCAGCTACTTTTCTTCCCCACATAGAGTTTTCTCTTTGTTACAATCCCCTGTCCCTCTTTCTCTGTACAGAGGAGCTGTTTTCATCTTCCTTCATTCTCCTTGTATATTAAACTTTTCTCTCCTTAAAAACACTCCACATATGTCAGTGTCATTTTATCCAAACCAGCATGAGACCAACAACCCTGGTTTTCCAGGAGTTTGAGAATAAGCAACCTGGTTATGAAGATTAAATCAATATTGTCACAAGGGCTTTAAATAGAAGAGGAGGCTTGCAGTCAGAGAGGAATGGGACACTGGGGAGGGATGTGATTTAAGGAAAGAAGGGGCCATGGAACCAGATATGTGGGAGTGCTTGCAAGATAAGAAGCAGAGGATCCAGTTCACTACTCTGGTGCCTCCAGAAGGCTTATGTCAGGCCTCTGAGCCCAAGCTAAGCTGTCATATCCCCTGTGACCTGCACATATACATCCAGATGACCAGAAGCAACCAAAGAACCACAAAAGAAGTGACTATAGCCAGTTCCTGCCTTAACTGATAATATTCCACAGTTGTGATTTCTTCTGCCCCAATTTAACTGGTTCAGCTCACCAGACATTCCCTTCTCCTGGACAATGAATCTCAGAAGCTCCCCACTGAGCACCTTGTGACCTCCTGTGCCCCACCTGTGCCTGCAAGACAACAACCTCCTTTAACTGCAATTTTCCACTACCTACCCAAATCCTATAAAACTGCCCTACCCCTATCTCCCTTTGCTGATTCCTTTTTTGGACTCAGTCCGCCTGCACCCAGGTGATTAAAAAGCTTTATTGCTCACACAAAGCCAGTTTGGTGGTCTCTTTGCATGGACATGCATACCATTTGGTGCTGAAACCTGGGACAGGGGGACTTTTTAGGGAGACTGGCCCACTGTCCTCGCCCTCACTCGTCACAAGATCCATCTACATCCTCGGGTAGGAACCAGCCCAAGGAACATCTCACCAATTTTGAATCAAGTAATCAGTCTTTTCACTCTCTTCTCCAGCCTCTCTCATTATCCTTCAATCTCCCTGTCCTTCCAATTCCACTTCTTTTTCCTCTGTAGTAGAGACAAAGGAGACACATTTTGTTGGTGAGCCCAAAACCCTGGCACCATTCACAGACTCAGGAAGGCAGTTTTCCCTTGGTGTCTGATAATCACGAGGATGCTTGCCCTGATCATTCACCCACATTCCATTGGTGTCTGATCACTGCAGGGATGCCTGCCTTGGTCATTTACCCACATTCCTTTGGTGGCAAGTCAGTTGTGGGGATGCCTGTTTTGGCTGCTCACCCACATTACAGCCCAGGGCTGCTTACCACCCCCTTCTCCATGTCTCTCCCTTTCTCTTTAAACTTATCTTCTTCACTATGGGCAATCTTCCACCTCCATTCCCCCTCCTCCCTTAGCCTGTGTTCTCAAGAACTTAAAACCTCTTCAACTCCTACCTGACCTAAAATCTAAATGCCTTATTTTCTTCTGCAATACCGCTAGGCCCCAATACAAACTCGACAATGGTTCCAAATGGCCAGAAAATGGCACTTTTGATTTCTCCGTCTTATAAGACCTGGATGATTTTTGTTGGAAAATGGACAAATGGTCTGAGGTGCCTCACGTCCAGGTATTCTTTACTACACATCGGCCCCTCCCTAGTCTCTGCTCCCAATGTGACTCATGCCAAATCTTTCTTCTTTCTCTCCTGTCTGTTCCTTCAACCTCCAACCCAAACTGTGAGTCGTTTGAATCCTCCTTTTCTACGGACCCATCTGACCTCTCCCCTCCTCCCCAGGCTGCTCCTCACCAGTCTGAGCCAGGTCCCAATTCTTCCTCAGCCTCTGCTACCCCACCCTATAACCCTCCTATTACCTTCCCTCCTCACACCCCGTCTGGCTTACAGTTTTGTTCTGCGACTAGCTCTCCCCCACCCGCCCAACAGTTTCCTCTTAGAGAGGTGGCTGGAGCTGAAGGCGTAGTCAAGGTTAATGCTCCCTTTTCCTTATCCGACCTCTCCCAAATCAGTTAGCGTTTATGCTCTTCTTCATCAAATATAAAACCCAGCCCAGTTCATGGCAAATTTAGCAACAACCATCAGATGCTTTACTGCCCTAGACCCAGAGGCTCCAGAAGGTCGTCTTATTCTCAGTATGCATTTTATTATCCAATCCACTCCTGACATTAGAAACAGCTCTAAAAATTAGATTCTGGCCCTTAAATGCCACAACAGGACTTAATTAACCTGGCCTTCCAGGTGTACAATAATAGAGAAGAAGCAGCCAAGCGGCAACGTATTTCTGAGTTGCAATTACTTGCCTCCACTGTGAAAGAAACCCCAGTCACGTCTCCAGCATACAAGAACTTCAAAATGCCTAAACCGCAGCAGCCTGTGTTCTTCCAGGACCTCCTCCCCCAGGATCTCGCTTCAAGTGTTGGAAATCTGGCCAGTGGGCCGAGGAATGCCCACAGCCCAGGATTCTCCTAAGCCATGTCCCATCTATGCGGGACCCCACTGGAATTTGGACTGTCCAACTCATCTGGCAGCCACTCCCAGAGCTCCTGGAACTCTGTCCCAAGGTTCTCTGACTGACTCCTTCCCACATCTTCTCAGCTTAGCGGCTGAAGACTGACACTGCCCAATCGCCTCAGAAGCCCCCTGGACCATCACAGACACTTTGGGTAACTCTTACAGTAGAGGGTAAGTCCGTCCCCTTCTTAATCAATATGGAGGCTACCCACTCCACGTTACCTTCTTTTCAAGGACTTATTTCCCTTGCCCCCATCACTGTTGTGGGTATTGATGGCCAGGCTTCTACACCTCTTAAAACTCCCCAACTCTGGTGAGAACTTGGACAACATTCTTTTATGCACTCCTTTTTAGTTATCCTCACCTGCCCAGTTTCCTTATTAGGTCAAGACATTTTGACAAAACTATCCACTTCCCTAAATATTCCTGGGCTACAGCCACACCTCATTGCCACCCTTTTCCTCAGTTCAAAGCCTCCTGCGCATCCTCCCCTTGTGTCGCCCTGCCTTAATCTACAAATATTGGATACCTCTACTCCTTCCTTGGCGACTGATCATGCACCCCTTAACATTCCGTTAAAATCACTGTTACCCTGCTCAACACCAGTATCCCATCCCACAACAGGCTTTGAGAGACTAGAGCCTGTTATCACCCACCTGTTACAACATGGCCTCTTAAAGCCTACAAATCCTCCTTACAACTCCCCTGTCCTACCCATCCAGGAACCGGACAAATCTTACAGGTTGGTTCAGGATCTTTGCCTTATCAATCAAATCGTCTTTCCCATCCACGTACACCCTCCTATCTTCAATACCCCCTTCTGCAACTCACTATTCTGTTATCAGTCTCAAAGACACCTTCTTTACTATCCCATTGTATCCCTCCTCCTAGCCTCTTTTTGCCTTTATTTGGACTGACCCTGGCACCCACCAATCCCAACAACTCACCTGGACTGTTCTGTCCCAGTGCTTCAGGGACAGCCCACACTACCTTGGCCAGGCCCTTTCTCATGATCTGCATTCTGTTCACCCATCTGCCTCCCACCTTATTCAATATTTTGATGATCTTCTTCTTTACAGCTTGTTTTACCAATCTTCCCAACAGGACACTATCCTGCTTCTTCAACATCTCTATTCAAATGGATACCGAGTATCCCCTTCCAAGGCACAAATTTCTCCCCTTAGAGTTACCTATCTCGACATAATACTCCATCAACATACACACACCCTTCCTGCAGACCGTGCTCGGTTAATCTCCCAGACTCCAATCTCCACCACCAAACAACAACTCCTTTCCTTCTTAGGCATTGTTGGATATTTTCGACTCTGGATACCAGGCTTTGCTGTCCTAATGAAACCACTTTACAAGCTCACAAAAGGTAACTTAATTGATACCATAGACCCTAAGTCATTTCCCCATTCTTCTTTTCACTTTTTCAAAAAGGCCCTGGAGAGAGCTCCCACACTAGCACTCCCTGACTCGTCCCTTCCTTTTCCCTTACACACAGCTGAAATACAAGGCTGTGCTGCTGGAGTCCTCACACAGGAGCCAGGCCCATGGCCTGTTGCCTTTCTGTCAAAACAATTTGACCTCACAATTCTGGCGTGGCCCTCATATTTGTTTGCGGTGGCAGCTGCTGCTGTAATACTTCTGGAAGCCCTCAAAATCACAAGTTATGCTCCACTTACCCTTTACAGTTCTCACAACCTTCAAGTGTTAATATCCTCCTCACACCTTTCACACTTGCTGTCTGCTCCTCGACTCTTCCAGTTCTATTCATTCTTTATTGAAACCTCAACAGTAACTATTGGCCATGGCACGATTTCAACCCAGCTTCTCACTTAGTACCCAGCATAAGTCTTGAACCCCATTACTGTATTTCCCTGATACACATAGCATCTTCCCCCTTTCCTGATATTTCTATTCTTCCAATTCAAAATTCAGACCACCCAATCAATTTTCACCAGCCAAAGCTGGATATACTGTCGTGTTCCACACCTCTATTATCGAAGCTCCTCCTTCCACCATTTCCCAACAAGTCAAACTGATTGCTTTAACTTGTGTGCTCTCTCTAAGGGGATGCACATTAACATTTATACTGACTCCAAATATGCTTTCCATATCCTCCATAACCATGCTGCCATAGGGGCTGAGAGAGGCTCTCTTACCACACAAACCCTTTCCATTATCAATGCCTCCCTAATAAAGGCCTTCCTAGCTGGTCTCCTGTTGGCCGCTTGGAGTCATTCACAAAGACACCAGAAACCTACATCTTATTGCAAAAGGAAACGCCTATGCCGACAGGACAGCAAAAGAAATAGCCAATGCCTCCTCACCTGCTAATATTCCAGCTCCCACTCCAGAGGGCTAGTATTTTTCTTCCTCACTTACCACTCCCACCTACTCTTCTGAAAACCTGCTATACCAGTCTTTTCCAACTCAGGGCAAGTGGCTCTTAAATCATGGAAAATTCATTCTTCCTGCCTCACAGCTCAGTCCATGCTTCTTCCCTGCATGATCATTTCCAGGGATACAAGCCCTCTGGCTTGCCTCCTGCAGTCCCCCCATCTCTTCTCTTCATGGAATCCATCCTAAGACCATCACCTCTCAATGCTGTGCCTACTATGCCACCAGGCCCTCAAGGCTTTCTCAGGCCTCCTTTTCCTATAATGATCAGGCTGTGGGATTTACTCCAACACAAGATTGGCAGATTGACTTCACTCATATGCCTCATATCTGTAAATTTAAATATCTCCTAGTTTGGATTGACAGCTTCACCAAATGGGTCAAGGCCTTTCCCACTATCTCTGAAAAGGCTACTGCAGTCATTTCTTCCCTTCTAGCAGACATAATTCCCTGATTTGGCCTCCCTACTTCTATTCAATCTGATAGTGGTTCGGCTTTTATTAGTCAAATCACCCAAGCTGTCTCTCAGGTTCTTGATATTCAGTGGAAACTTCATACCCCCTACCATCCTCAGTCTTTGGAAAAGGTAGAAAGAACTAATAGTCTTTTAAAAACACACCTCACCAAACTCAGCTTCCAACTTAAAAAGGACTGGACAATACTTCCATCACTAGTCCTTCTCAGAAGTAGAGCCTGCTCTCAATATGCTACAGGGTACAGTCCATTTGAACTTGTATATGGACTCACTTTCTTGCTTGGCCCCAACCTCGTCCCAGACACCAGTCCTCTGGGCAACTATCTTGCAGTCCTCCAGCAAGCTAGACAGGAAATTCACCAGGCTGCTAATCTTCTCTTGCCTCCTCCAGATTCCCAACCATATGAAGACACCCTAGCTGGACGATCAGTTCTTGTTAAGAGTCTGACCCCTCAAGCTCTATAGCCTCGATGGACTGAACCCTACCTAGTCATCTATAGCACCCCAACTGCTGTCTGTCTGAAGGACCCTCCCCATTGGGTTCACCATTCCTGAATAAAGCTGTGTCCATCGGACAGCAAGCCTGATCTTTCCTTTTTCTCCTGGAAGTCGCAAGTACTCTCCCCTACCTCCCTTAAACTCACTCACATTTCTGAAAAACAGTAATAACCCTTATGAGCCTAATATGTCCCTTCATTCTATTAGGTCTATTCATCCTTACCCTACTTTTTGCAATAGGGCTTTACACAGTCAACCTCACTACTTGGACTGTGCCCCAAACACTTGTCATCCCTACTATCTTCTGTCTAGTCATACTTCTAGTCACCATTCTCAACTACTCATAAGTGCCCTGATCTTGTTTACACTATCGGTTTACACTGTTTCTCCAAACCATCACAGCTGATATCTCCTGGTCCTATCGCCAAACTGCCACTCTTGACTTCCTCTTGGAGTGGATAGATGATCTTTGCTGGCAGGGCACACTCCAATACTTCCACCCTGATGAAGTCCTATTCTTTACTTTTATACTCACTCTTATTCTCCTTCCCATTCTTATGCTACCCTCTCCCTCTCTCCAGCTATCGCCACCACACTATCAGTCTCACTCACTCTCTTCTAGCCATTTCTAATCCCTCCTTAGCGAGCAATTGCTGGCTTTGCATTTTCCTTTCTTACTACGCATATACAGCTGTCCCTGCCTTTCATACTGACTGGGTAACATCTCCTGTCTCCCAACACCTCTGAACTTCCTTTTATAGTCCTCACCTTTACCCTCCTGAAGAACTTATTTACTTTCTAGACAGGTATAGCAAGACCTTCCCACACATTCCACATCAGCAAGCTGCCGCCCTTCTTAAAAAACTTCCTTAAAAAACTTTTCTCCTTTTATCATCTCTACTCCCCCAGTGTTTGGACCTCTCACAACACAAGCTACTATTCTTGTGGCTGCTCCTTTATGCATCTCTAGGCAAATACCCACTGAAATCCCCCTGGGTAACTTTCCACCTTTTCGATGTTCCTTCAATCTTCGTCTTCAAAGCCCAACTACACACATCACTCAATTGGGGCTTTCCAGCTCCCTGTTACAGATAAACCCTCTATCAATACTGACAAACTTAAAAACATTAGCAATTATTATTGCTTAGGAAGACATTTACCCTGTATTTCACTCCATCCTTGGCTTCCTTCCCTTTGCTCTTCAGACACTCCTCCCAGGACCTCTTCTTATTTGCTTATACGCAGCCCCGTAAATAACAGTGAAAGGTTGCTCATAGACACTTGACACTTTCTCATACACCATGCAAAGAACCTTCCCCTCTATGCAGTTACCCCATCAGTCCCCACTACAATCTCTGATGGCTGCTGTGCTAGCTGGATCCCTAGGAGTCTGGGTACAAGACACTTCTTTTAGTACTCCTTTTCATCTTTTCACTTTGCAGTTCCAGTTTTGCCTTGCACAAGGTCTCTTCCTTTGTGGATCCTCTACCTATATGTGTCTACATGCTAATTGGACTGGCACATGCACACTACTTTTCCTTACTCCCAAAATTCAATTTGCAAATGGGAACAAACAGCTTCCTGTTCCCCTCATGAAACCATCATGCCAAAAAGGGTTATTCCACTAATTCCCTTGCCTGTCGGTTTAGGACTTTCTGCCTCCACTATTGCTCTCAGACTGGACATTTCAATCTCTATCATGACCTTTTGTAGCCTCTCTAATAACTTCTCTGCTAGCATCACAGACATATCACAAACTTTATCAGTCCTTCAGGCCCAGGTTGACTCTTTAGCTGTGGTTGTCCTCCAAAACTGCCAAAGCCTCGACTTACTCACTGATGAAAAAGGAGGACTCTGTATATTTTTAAAGGAAGAGTGTTGTTTTAACCTAAATCATTCTGTCCTGGTATATGACAACATAAAAAACCTCAAGGATAGAGCCCCAAAACTTGCCAACCAAGCAAATAATTATGCTGAACTTCCTTGGGCACTCTCTAATTGGATGTCCTGGGTCCTCCCAATTCTTAGTCCTTTAATAACTGTTTTTCTCCTTCTTTTATTTGGACCTTGTATATTCTGTTTAATTTTTCAATTCATACAAAACTACATCCAGGCTGTCACGAATCATTCTATATGACAAATGGTCCTTCTAACAACCCCACATATCACTCTTTACCCCCAAATCTTTCTTCAGTTTAGTATTTCCCACTCTAGGTTCCCACACTAATCCCACTTGAAGCAGCCCTGAGAAACAACACCAATTATCTCTCCATACCACCCCCAAAAATTTTCACTGCCCCAACAATTCACCACTATTTTGTTTGTTTGTTTTTTTTTTAATAATATAAGAAGACAGAAATGTCAGGCCTATGAGCTCAAGCTAAGTCATCATATCCCCTGTGACCTGCACTTATACATCCAGATGGCCTGAAGCAACTGAAGAACCACAAAAGAAGTGAAAATAGCCAGTTCCTGTCTTAACTGATGATATTTCACCATTGTGGTTTGTTCCTGCCCCACCCTAACTGATCAATTAACCTTGTGACATTCCTTCTCCTGGACAATGAATCTCAGGAGCTCCCCACCGAACAGCTTGTGACCCCCAACCCTGCCCACAAAAGAATAATGCCCTTTAACTATAATTTTCCACTACCTACTCAAATCCTATAAAACTACCCCACCCCTATCTCCCTTTGCTGACTCCTTTTTTTGGACTCAGTCCATCTGCACCCAGGTGATTAAAAAGTTTTATTGCTCACACAAAGCCCGTTTGGTCTCTTCACACAGACACGTGTGAAAGATTACAGCCCTACTGACACCTTAACATTAGCTCTGTGAGACTTCTGACCTCCAGAACTACAGGGTAATACGTATATGTCATGTGAAATCAATAAGACTGTGACATTTTAAACAGAAATGATGGAAACTAATGCAAGGGGAAGAGACATCTTTCACCTCACTGAGAGCATGGTTGTCCTCTGTTCTTGGAAATATTTCCACCTTGTTATCTGGTGTCAATTATGACACATTTTCTACTATTTAAAGAAAAGATCTGCTACCCTAAAATTCTACGTCCAGTAAAAGCATTATTTAGAAATGAAAAAGTTGAGAAGTCCTCAGTTGTAGAAAAACTAAGAGTATTTGCTGCTAGTGGATCCCCTTTAAACATAGCCAAAATAAGCCCCAGAAAGGTAAAACAAAGGATAAAGAGGGGATATTAAATAATGTTAGGGACAAAAGGCTACAAAAATGAGAAGGTAGATGGATATAATGCATTGCTAAATCATATGTGATAGTTGTGTATTAAAGTTGTAATACTGTTTTGTTCCTAGTATGTGCAGAGAAATTACTTCAAAAAACAATCTATTTATAAAGGGGAGGAAAAATGACATAAAAAAGGTAAAATTCTGTATTTATTTTAAATGGTAATATATTGATGTCAACATACTGTGGGAAGCTATACATATAAAGGAAATACCATGACAACCAATTTAAAAATCACTACAAAAAAGAGATACCACAAAATTTGCTAAAATTAAAATGAAATTGTAAAAGTGTTCAAGTAACCCAAAGGAAGGCAGCAAAAAGAGAAACAAAAAAAAAGATATAGCAAAAACGTAGAGTACAGACTTAAATATTAATATTCAATAATTATCAATATATTAAATATGTAAAGTATGAAATTAAAAAAAAGACAACAATGGATGAATCAAAAAGAAATGTCCCAACTCTATGTTGTCTGTCAGACACTCACATCAGCTCTAACAGTACAAGTAGATTGAATATAGAAGGAATGAAAATGGTATACCATGCAAATATTAATAGAAAGAACCAGTAGCAAATACTAATATCAGATAAAGTAGACTACAGAGCCAAAGATGTTACCAGGGACAGAAAAGTACATTACATAATGAAGAAAGTCATTTTGGAAAGAAGACAGAGCAGTTCTAAGTGCGTAGACACCAAACAAGAGAGCAATATAGTGCATGTGGCAGAAACTAACAAAACAATTACACTTGGAGACTTCAAAACTCCCTCTTAATTTTTAATAGGACAATTCAACAAAAAATTGGCAAGTATATAGAAGAAATCAACAATATCACCAACCCAAGGCATCTAACTGACATTTATAGAATACTCTAACCCATAACAATAGAAATGCACATATTTTTCTTCCAAGTGCCCACAGAACAAATACCAATATAGGACATATTCTGCCCACATAATCTCTCAACACATTTGCAATAATTAAAATCATAGTAAATGTGTGCTCTGACCACGGAGGGATCAAACTAGAAATCAATATTGAAACTGTAACCCCCAAATTTTCAAATATATGGGAACTAAACAACATTGTTCTTTCCAAAGAACCAGCCTTTGGTTTGCTTGGTGTTTAGTGTCGCTTTTTCTGTTTGCAGTTTTATGGATTTCTGCCCTAATATTTATTAATTTTCCTCATGTTCTACTTCAGATTTAAATTGCTCATCTTTATGTAGTTTCATAAGGTGGAAGCTGAGATTATTGATTTTATCCCTTTTATTTTTTCAAAAACACTCATATGCACATGTTCATATACGTGCACACACAGGCATAAATATGTGCAGATGCATATGCATACATGAGGGCTTAATATCATTAATTACCCTGTAAGCACTGCTGAATACCTATGTGTATTTTCTTTCCTCTGAGCTTACTCTCCACTCACTTGCAAACATGCCACTTAACCTGCATGTTCACTGGCATCTCAATCTACAACTAAGCAAAAATAACAAACTCCTTTCATTCTATCTCAATTTTCTTGACTGCTAATATGTTTAACATCAGTAAATCCCAATCTATCTAATAGATTAAGGCTAAAGCTTCTGGGTCACTTCTAATATTACTCTTCTCACACCAAGGAGTGTAACTGACATTGATTTAAAAATATGTTATTGTCTGCTTATGTCTCCAGTACTCTTTACTGCTGCAAGACTAGTTTATGCCAGGATTCACTTTGTCCAGATAAGTCTCTCTTCTGCTTCTCACAGCCCAACTAGAGTCATTACTCTGCTAAAAAATAAATAGGACCATGGGGGTACTTTGCTTAAAAAAATTCCCAGAATGTCCTGCTGCGCTTAGAAAGCATTTGCTCCCCAAACAGAAAATGAAGGCTTCCTCAATTTCACACCAGTCATATGTGGTGATCTTTAAGACACTGAGAGAAAATGGCTCTGACCTGCCCCCTCACAGACTTTCTCTTTTTTCCCTTGGTTAAGTCACTCTCCTCATAATGCTTTTCTCTGTCATTCACATGTTCACCCTGTGTTCCTTCTAAGAGCCTTGATTGTCATGAACTTCTATGCCCTTCAGAAACTTCAGTTCAGGTCAGTTGTTCTCATTCTCCAGGTCAGTCACCTCCTCAGAAAAAGTAGCCTTTGCCTCCCCCACTAACTGACTCTATTTCCTCATGAATCACTTCCTCTTCCCTTGCCACTTTTTTCCTTTATGACCCTTAACTTTTTCTAGAATCTTTTTGTTGATTTATCTTTAATTAAACATGGCCTTTTTTTTCACCAGAAAAGATATAGGTAAAGGAGAGTCAGACAGTGACCTTCTCAGGGGTGCAGTCTAGATATATTCCTGGTCCAGCATAGTTGCTCAATTAACACTTTATTGAATGAATGAATGAATGAATGAATGAATGAAAAGTTAATGGGCAAGAAACTCTCCAAGACATAGTCAACACTCGTGATCTATACACATTGAAAACAACCCACTGAATGTAAAACATGGATTATTCTGAGTAATGAGAAGTATGAATAGCAGTGTACTGCTCTTCATAGTCAGAAAGAATGAGAGGAAATAGAGGGAAGAAATTGTTTTCTCAGCTGCATTTTGCATTTGCCGGGGAGATAAGGAAGACATCCAAAGTCCATGATAATCAGGTATGAGTTTTCTTATCTTTTTTAAAAAAACAAGCAAATAGACTTTGCAAACACAAAAATTTGAATAAATGGGACTACACTGTCACTTAACTGTATTGCCTCCTATTCACAAAAACAGGTTGTATTAGTTAGCTCTTCTTGGAAAACAAACCAGCTGCAAAGAAAATACCATAAAATGAGCATGTATAGTCTTCCCTCAGTATCTATGGGAAATAGTTTCCAGGACACCCTGCAGATATTCTAATTTTTGGAGACTCAAAACCTTTATGTAAAATGTACAATATTTGTGTATAACCTACACATATCCCCCGTACCCTCTACAGCACCTCTAGCCTACTTATAATACCTAGTACGATGTCTACACATGACTTAATTTGTGTGGATTCATCCAAGTGGTGATCAGCATATGGCAAAGTCAAGTTTTGTTTTTTGGAATTTTGTGGACATTTTTTCTAAATATTTTTGATCCAGGATTAGTTGAATCCATGGGTGCAGGTCTCGTGGATAGAGGGTTAACTGTATAGCTCCTTATAATTCTGAGGGTCAGCTCTGTGGTTCTTCCATTCTGGGCTGGCTGCACTGATCTCTGCTGAGTCTGCTCATGTGTCTGCAGTTACCCTGTGGTTCAGTTGTGACTGGATGGTCTGATGTGACTTCTTTAACCTATCTGGAAGCTGGTTTGATGTGAAGGTTGGACAACATTTGGCATCACTTTACATGGGTCAGGGAGATGGCTCCTGTTTTCCAACATCTATTAAATTTGTTCCCAGATCAACTCTGGGGTTCAAGTCTATTCATTGTGGGTTGTTTGGGAGAAATTCTACAAAGACCGCTGTTAGTGAAGAAGCTGAACTGCTGTCATTTATTGCTGTTAGCAGTTATTGTTATCCTCTGAAATTCATCTTATATAACCAAGATCTCTCCAGGGTGGCCCAACAGTGCAGCTCAGCTCAGCCCATCCAGTCACTTCCCTGGATGCCTGCAGGTGTGAGAAAGGCAATGCGCTCAGTCACAGGAAAGGCAGGGGCCCACCCTGGTGCTGGAACCTGCAGACACAGCTTTCACGCTGTTTCATTGCAAAATACAAAGACTTCATTTTCTTTATACTTAAGATAGTTAAACATTTTTTTCTATAATATCCCCATGCTTTTTAACTAATTTGAATTTTCAGAACTGGATATATTTATTATTTATGTGTTAGGTGCTCTTAGTCACTTCTTGCAAGAGTGTGTTAATAGAGACAAGATACGAATTAGTCATGGAACAATAGAGAAGTGTGTGGATTCTGATAGGATAAAGATCAAAGGGGTGAGAAATACATTATTTTGCAGAAGCAGATTCTCATAGATCACCACCAGTCAAGGTCCACATTCAAGGTGCAATGGAGTGTCAGCCACATTGTGCAAATGGTCAACTCTGCACAGTAAACTCGGCTAGCACATTATAGGACCGAAATTACCTATAAAGATATGGGGAAAATAAACCATCATGGAAATAATAATTTGAAGGAATTCTCAGTTATTTATACCTGGGTATAAAGCAGAACACTACAATGAATTAAGCTACAACCTAAAAACTTTAAGCCTTTTAAAGAGGTTTATTTTTCTCATGGTATTTATCAGCAAATAATGATAAAAATTTATGGATAAACTACTTGCACAATTAGCCGCAATAAATCCCTTCCCTGCACTCATGCTTGGTTGGCCTCATTCTAAATGGATGCAGGTGTTGTCCATGTCTCTTGCTCAGGCCATTAGGATATAGCAGATGTGACACAATTGGAATGTTGGAAAGGGCTCGCACATCAAAGCTTTCCTTCTCTCACAGTGCTTGCAAATCCTAAGGTCATAATGAGAATAAGCCTGTGCCCATCTAAATTCAATGTCAGTGGCATGGCTGCTCTTAGGTCTACTATTTGTTCTTAAAATGTGTGTTAAGTTTGTTATGGTCATGTAACAAATTACCACAAATTTATCAGCTTAAGACTATACCCATTTATCATCTCTCAATTTCTGAGTCAGCAGTCGGGATATGGCTTTGTTGGGTCCTGCCCATTGGGTTTCACAAGACTGTGCCGCAGTGTAGACTGGGCTTCATTCTCCCCTGAGACTCCCTGAGAACACAGATGCTTCAGAGCTCTTTCAGGTAGTTGCAGAGCTCATTCCTTAGCACTTCCATGACTCAGGGCTTCAATTTCTAACTGACCCTTGGCTCAAGGCTGCTCTCAGGTCGTAGAGGCTGTGGACAATTCCCTGCCGTGTGATGCTCACACAGGCAATGCCCACATGGCTATTTGCTTGTTCAAGGGCAGCAGAATGTTTCATAGAGTGTCTCTTTCCAGTCTGCTGTGATAGAGGCTTATAAAATACAATACAATCATTGGAAAGACATCTCATAACCTATGACATACCATATGGGTTAGAAGCAAGTCTAGGTTCTGCCTGTTCTCTGTGGAGGTAGATTACACAATTCTGTGATTCACTGGGGAGAGGGTTCTGCTAGGGTGTTCGCGCATCTTTAGTTTCCTCAAATATCAGGTACTTGTGCTGAGTGTGAAATCTGTCCTGCATTTACTGGCACTGACTAGTCCTGTGACCCCTGGGAACATCTTGGGAAGCATACTTTATAAGAGATGTTTCAGGATAACCTAGCTTCTATTGGTGAAGCAGAACATTTGCAAAATATCCCAGTCTTTGTGAGTTCTAACATGTCCTCAAGGTTCCTTAATAGCAATTATCATAAGCCAATTATCTAAATATCCACAAAATTTATATTTAATAGTGGGAAAATGAATTATTAAGGAGTCTGTTAAACAAGACTCAGGGAAATGATGTCAATATCCAATTGCTGCTGGCCACTACTAGACCATGTGAGACAATTTTCATTAACAATAGAACAGATACTGCATGCTAGACATTGCTGTGGGCACTACTGACTTGCTGTCTCTAGAAATGTATGCAGAATGAGGACAATGGTATGAGTCTCAAAATAGAATTTTTTTTTATTATTATTTAAGTTTTAGGGTACATGTGCACAGCGTGCAGGTTTGATACATAGGGATTCATGTGCCATGTTGGTTTGCTGCACCCATCAATTCATCATTTACGTGAGGTATTTCTCCTAATGCTATCCCTCCCATAACTCCCCACCCCCCTACAGACCCCAGTGTGTGATGTTCCCCATCCTGTGTCCAATTGTTTTCATTGTTCTGTTCCACCTATGAGTGAGAACATGCGGTGTTTGGTTTCCTGTCCTTGTGATAGGTTACTGAGGATGATGGTTTCCAGCTTCATCCATGTCCCTGCAAAGGACATGAACTCATCCTTTTTTATGGCTGCATAGTATTCCATGGTGTATTTGTGCCATATTTTCTTAATCCGTTCTATTATTGATGGACATTTGGGTTGGTTCCAAGTCTTGCTATTGGGAATAGTGCTGCAATAAACATGTGTGTGCATGTGTCTTCATAGTATCATGATTTATAATTCTTTGGGTATGTACCCAGTAATGGGATTGCTGGGTCAAATGGTATTTCTAGTTCTAGATCCTTGAGGAATCGCCACACTGTCTTCCACAATGGTTGAACTAATTTATGCTTCCACCAACAGTGTAAAAGTGTTCCTATTTCTCCACATCCTCTCCAGCATCTGCTGTTTCCTGACTTCTTAATGATCACCCTTCTAACTGACATGAGATGGTATCTCATTGTGGTTTTGATTTGCATTTCTCTGATGACCAGTGATGAAGAGTATTTTTTTCATGTCTCCGTTGGCTGCATAAATGTCTTCTTTTGAGAAATGTCTGTTCATATCCTCAGCCCACTTTTTGATGGGGTTGTTTGTTCATTTTTTTCTTGTAAATTTGTTTGAGTTCTTTGTAGATTCTGGATATTAGCCTTTTGTCTGATGGGTAGATTGCAAAAATTTTCTCCCCTACTGTAGGTTGCCTGTTCACTCTGATGGTAGTTTTTTTTTGCCATGCAGAAGCTCTTTAGTTTAATTAGACCCCATTTGTCTATGTTGGCTTTTGTTACCATTGCTTTGGTGTTTTAGTCATGAAGTCCTTGCCCATGCAAGTAATCTTTAAATTACTTAGGGCACTATGGCCTGAATGGTATTGCCTAGGTTTTCTCCTAGGGTTTTTATGGTTTTAGGTCTAACATTTAAGTCTTTAATCCATCTTGAATTAATTTTTGTATAAGGTGTAAGGAAGGGATCCAGTTTTAGCTTTCTACATATGGCTAGCCAGTTTTCCCAATACAATTTATTAAATAGAGAATCCTTTCCCCATTTCTTGTTTTTCTCAGGTTTGTCAATGATCAGATGGTTGTAGATGTGTGGTGTTAATTCTGAGGCCTCTGTTCTGTTCCATTGGTCTATATATCTGTTTTGGTACCAGTATCATGCTGTTTTCGTTACTGTATCTGTGTAGCACAGTTTGAAGTCAGGTAGTGTGATACCTCCAGCTTTGTTCTTTTTGCTTAGGATTGTCTTGGCAATGCGGGCTCTTTTTTTGGTTCCACATGAATTTTAAAGTAGTTTTTTCCAATTCTGTGAAGAAAGTCATTGGTAGCTTGATGGGATGGCATTGAATCTGTAAATTACTTAGGGCAGTATGGCCATTTTCACAATATTGATTCTTCCTATCCATGAGCATGGAATGTTCTTTCATTTGTTTTGTGTCCTCTTTTATTTCATTGAGCAGAAGTTTGTAGTTCTCCTTGAAGAGGTCCTTCACATCCCTTGTATGTTGGATTCCTAGGTATTTTATTCATTTTGATTTAATCTATGAAGTGTATTTAAATTCTCATTCTATAGAAGAAAAATCCAAAGTACCTGGAAAAGAGAAATCTTGCCATGAGATACACAGTTCTTCAGTTTCAAAGCAGAGATTATCTCTCAGATATTCTGGCTCATACAATTTTCAGTACACTGCAAGACAGAAGATGTGAAAACAACACTACCCAGTTGGCCTTGCACTTGCTTTTCTCACTGTTAACTAAGTTCATTACAAAAAACAAAACAAACAAACAAAAAAAACAGATTACGATAAAACGCATTGTCAATGAACTGTCACAAATAAATATATCTTTAGAAGCACATGTAAAGTCTGTACATAGAACATTACTATAATTCCAAAACATTTTGACCCACTCTTTTGGAATCAACTTGCTTTCCACCACACAGATCAGGGAATTTTGATCTGCTTATTGTCAGTGCAGATTCCATTTTCTTTTTAAGAGTTTCACATAAATGAAATATAGGATGCGCTCTTTTGCTTCTGGTGACTTTTGTGCAGCATAACTGTTTCTCTGATTCATTCAGATGTCCTGTGTTCTAATTATGTGCTCCTCCTTATTTTTGAGTATTATTTAACTGTTCAGTAATTTTATAACGAATCCCTTCATCTGCTGATGGCCATGTGGGTTATTTCCACATTGGGCTATTATGGATAAAGCTGCTATGAATGTTCTTGAACAAGACTTTGCATGAACATATGTCTTCATTTCTTTTGGGCTAATACCTAGGCATGTAGTTACTGTGTCATACAGTAAGTGTTTAATACTCCATCCAACTTTTCCCAAAGTGGTTGTAACATTTTACATGTCCACCAATACCTTATTATAGCTCAACACACTCCAAAATCTGTTTCAATTTTTTTTTGTAAGATTTCACCTAATTGTCAATCAACAGTAACCAGAATAGCAAGCGATTATTAAGCTATGTTTTTCTTACCATTTTCTTGTGAATTTTGGGAATTGATGTGTTACAGGATATTGAGAACAGAATCAATACTGTCCTAGTTCCCTTTCAAATGCTTTTATCAAGACATAATATTTAGGATGATAACATGATATATAAAGGGACTATTGGAGTAGTAATACGTATTTTCAATATTTATTATTATTATCCTCCATAAGGCAATATATCTTCAATGAAATGGCATTTAACTAGACTTAGGATAGAAAGGTTCTCATCTCAAGCCTAGTGTTCAATATTAGCAACAGTTTGAGGGAAAAAATATTCATATAAGCCAGAGAGTGTTTTGCTGGTCAAGTTGCACTGGAGCACTGATGCTCTTCTAATGCTAGGCCTTCACAATAATTTCCACTCAGAACATTTGGTTGCCTCCTTGCCTTGTTCTTCTTATGGGACTTCATGCTGAGGGCATGTGGCATCACAGAGGGAGCAAAGCACTTGGGTGCAGAAATATAGCTTAGGAGATTGTTTTACCTTAGAGGTGGCTGCAATGGAATACACATTTTCAAGGAAGTTCCCTGTTAAACCTCCTGGTAAACTCTTAGTTAAGACCAGGTGCAGGGGCTTATCACCGTTATCCTAGATGTTTGCAAGGTCAAGTAGGGAGGATAGCAGAAATCCAGGAGTTCAAGACTAGCATGGAAAACATAGGGAGACCCCCCTATCTCTAGAAAACATACCACTGTTTGTGAAGATGTGGTGTGAACAGTGGCATCTCTAAGTGACTATTAACATATGCTCAGAAAAGTAGAAAATAGAATGACGTCTTCTAATCCAATAATATCATAATAAAGATGTCAAGTTTTTTAACAATGGTAAATATAGAGAACATAAACTTGCCCATCTTAGCCATTTTTAAGTTTAAAGGGCAATGGCATTAAGTATAGTCACATTGTTGTGCTAGCATCAATAATATCCATCTCTAGGACTCTTTCCATCTTCTAGAATGGAAACTCCATAGCCATTAAATGAAAACCCCCTCCCCATTTTCCCTGCTGCCAGTTCCTGGCAACCTGCAATCAAATTCTGTCTCTATAACAGTGACTACTGTGAAGCAGGTTCACTGTGCACTGGTTATCAACTTATCAGAGTCCAAGGAGATAATCATACATAACAAGTTACAAGAATCTGGTTTAGTGTTTACTGGTGGCCAGCAAGTGACTGCAGAAACCTAGGATTTATTGTGAGTCTTTACCCTGAGGCACAGGTATGTGGGACTGATGGAATCTTGACTGTGTGTACCCCACTTGCACCAGAGCTAAGGAACCCTGGAAAAAGATGCTCTGGGTTTTAAACCCTGGTGTCACAGGACACATGGAGCTAAAGTACTGGAGGACTTAAGTACAGGAGGACAGTAGTAGAGGGAGCTGGAACAGAGGCCAGGCTCTTCTGACCAGTCCCTCACTATTTCAGAATGCTACATTTCCAGCACATTCTACAATTATTCTTGAGAAGTGTAAGAAAGAGAGTGGGGAAAACTAAGTGAGTCCAGGACCATCGGAGGATTGTTGTGAAGTCATCCCCCAACCTAGACATCCACCTTAGACAGTTATTCCATTTTATATGCCTACTAACCACCCTGAACTTGAGGTGGAGGTGTGCCTTGCCAGACTGATGAAGCACCTTGACTAACACAATCTCAAAGCAACATCACTGAGCCAGAGCCAGAATACATTTCACCAGGTCAATGAAAAATACTACCAGAGGCAGGATGATCAGACCCACCTGAAACAGTTATGTTGCCCAGGATCCCATGATGGACAGAAGAATTAGCTAAAAGGGTGGAAGAAGAATCCATCAGGTGGGCCCATTTTCTGCAATTCCGAGCCTGTTTCCAGATCTCCTCTACTTGAATTTCTAGGATACCTGAGGTGTTTATCCAGGTACAGCTGGAGGTGTTGGAAACTGTATACAATCCTCCCAGTTGGGATTTTTTAAAAGTCTAGAGCGACACCGTTATCTTAAGCATCCTTCCTGAAGGACTTAAGGGATGTCTGCTGGGCTAGCAAGGCAGTGTCTATAGAGGAGGAGCAATATCTGCCATAGTCAGGGGCAAGTTACTTATCATTTCGCTTTTTTTCATGAGCACTGACTCCTATACGTACTACCAAAAGTATCATAAAAGACATAAACCTATCATCTGTTATACCTTCTGGAAGGTCCCTTGTAAGTCTGAGGTATAGCTTTGGGCTGCAGGCTCAATGATTCACCTAACTGCAAGGAGTAATATCCAGAGACAACTCTAGCATTCGCAACATGTAGAATCTCACCATTCCACAGTTATCCAGAGATGGCATCAACATCCTGCATTTTGGTCACTCCCAGACCATTCACAGAGAAAGATGTAGCCCTTGGGTGCATACAGCCCCCTTTCTCCCATTTTTGTTCAATCACCCAGTCATGGTTATGAACATTGGTGTGTTCATTAGCCAAGTCTCACTGATGGCAGAGTTGTATGAGCAAAGTTTTGCCCATACAATTTTGTCTGTAGACAGAGGCATTAGTCCAGTCCTTGTTTTTGTCATTGCCATTGGGACAGTTCTCATTCATGCAATCAAAAAAGTATGGTGCATCAAAATACTAGTCCACCAATTTTTAAAAATTGTGGTCATGACATTTGCCAGAGGCAATTAAGTTAAACAGGGACCTCCAGTTTCCTCCCATGTCCTGACTTCGTGGGCCAATGCTGGGGTACTTTTGATGTACACCGTAGTATTATGAATGCTGGTGTAATTCACCCTTGGTAGAATGAAAGGGAATCTCTAGTTAATGACAGAATGAGGTCAAGAATAGGAGATTCACTATTTTGAAAGATTACCCTTGGTGACATAAAATAAGCTAACAAAAATGTTATGCTTCTAGGCCTTTGCTGTCTCATCCTTGCCAAAATGCAGCCTGACAGGTTAGTGCATCATCTCTCACCCATCCCAGGGTCTCAGGTGTCCCCTACCGATCTACAAGGGTTAAACTGTGTTGGTGTAGGAACCCGGTCTGGCTGTCCTTGCTCTGTGAACAATCCATTGCCTTTGTCACTTGACCCAGACATTTCAGTCCTGATTGTCCACTCCAGGAAGGGAGATTATGCCATGTAAAAACTTGACGTATTTCATGATATCACCAACACTAAAGGAAGGATAAGATGTCCCTGGCACCAGAAAAGGGTCCCTAGCTTCCTCATATTTCTTAGTCTTGTTATCCATCATTGTGGGATCTTGTATAAAGGAAACACCCAGAGGAAACATAATCCTCATACTAGAGTTAGGGAGCCTGTCTGGAGTGTTGTAAGGGCTGTTGTAAGTGTTGTAAGTGTTGTAGCAAAGTACCCGAGGGCATACATTTTAAAGGAAAAAATGGTTAGGAACACTGAAATGGCTTTCACAAGTCCAGACTAATAAAGTGTCTACCTGGTGTACCTTCACTTCCACCCATCTCTGTGTTTCTCAACGTGTACTCTTTCCCTTTTTCTGGAGTATGATCTTTAATGTCCATATTTCTCTAGTCAGATGGGGTACCACCCCATTAACAGACTTTCTAGATGTCCTTTCTAGATGTTGCTGGGTGAGTCCACTGATCTAGCATTCACTAGATTCATTGGCCTATGGATGAAGGGTGCATGGAAAGTTCATCGTGTTCCATGAGAGTGTGCCTATTGTCAGATTGCTTGGACAGAGAAAGATGCTCCTTTGTGAGTGAGAAGTCTCATGGGGTATCCAAGAATACGACATAAATTGCTCTCAAGGGTTAACTAGGTAGTCCCAGCATCCGATTGAGCATCATATCTCTTTTCCCTGCAGGTGGAAAGCTATGGCCATTGTCCTTTCCTCCACACTGAGGATTCTTTAACAGTCCAGTCTCTCAGTTGCCATTTTCCTGAACAGATAGTGAGGCTGTCAGCAATGGCCCACGATTTAGTGGAAATGTGGCATATACACTTCCACTAAATGTACATGCCACATTGTACATGTGGCATGTACAATGTGGGACAGCCTGCATGGCTGCATACACGTACATGCCACATGTATGCAGGCTGTGCATACATGTACATGCCACATGTATGCAGGTTGTGGGACAGCCTGCATAGCCTGCATGGCCATTGCCACTGAATGTAGTTTGGACCACTAGGTAGAAAGCCCATGTTAAGTTTCAGTTAAAAAACTGGCCATCCACTGGCTGAATGGTGGCCACACCTAGTGGACCTGTCAGTTTGTGTTTTGCCTCGCCATCAGTGACTCCTGCCATATGGAAATCTCTGAATCTTGGGCTCCACATGGGCAAATGAAGAGCCAAATTATCACCTACAAGTCATTTGGTCCCTTCTAGCAAACTCCCCATTTGTTCATGGAGCCACAGATCCTGTGGGGTCCCGACTAAACCTGATCAAGAATGTGCCATTTCCATGTGATAACATGGTGGCTGTGTTCAGATTGTTCACTTTTACTAATGGTGTTTGTAAGTATCCAAGTGAGAATGGACAGCTAAGGGAGCAGTGTCACAGTCACATGGTGCTGAAGCCTTAACATATTCAGTCTCCATCAGTGCCTAAGAGCAAGCAAGGAGTTGCCATTCAATAGAAGCACATTTGTTGGCTGCTTCAGGCAACTTGTGTGACCTAAAATTGAGAGGCTGGTGCACTCAGTGACAATTTTCTGTGGCCATACCCTCCACTGAGTATGCAGAAAGGTTGTGGATACCTGGACTTCCATTGGGTTAGCAGTCTGTAAACATCTTAAGTAAGTGACTGGGCCAGGCCTTGTTGAACAGATTCCAAGGCTACTGTTGCAAAATGCCTCTTTCAAAGTTGGCAATTTTGTTCATGATTTTGACTAAGGGAACCAAAAGAACACCCAGGTGAGGTTTATGCCATCTCCCATTAGCAAAGGGGCCTACCAGCCGTTGAGTCTCCTTTTATTCAGTGTGTGTCACAGCGATCAATGTTTCCAGCTGCTCAGTTGGCATAATAATTAACTATGAGTACACAGCTGACTTTCAAGATACATATATTCCTTGATGGAAGTAACAGCATCATACATGATTAGTGTGTCAGAACCTTCACCATGTCTGATAGGATACCAATTCAATTACCTAAGGTTTGTGTGTCAGTTTTGCTTGACTGAAAATACTTTTTCTCCTTTCTATAGAGACAGCTGCACCTGTGCAGGTGATAAGATCATGAACTGCACACTTTGCCTTACTTTCTTTGTTGTAGATAAGTTGCCTGATTCAAAGCCATATTATGGAAGAATTTTTTAACTGTGATGAAAGCACTTGGAAAGTCCTCAAATAATATTTCATGTACAAATATAACTAACTAACAAGAAAGACAAATGCATATACAGGAAAACAACCGCTGCTCTCCTCATGTTGGATGAGGCCTGCTAAAAACACCTGACACCAGCTGTTAGTCTGATCCTTGATATCTGGTACAATCTTGGGTTATTCTTCTTGGAAAGGCGGATGCTCAGAAGTGCCGGTATCCCCGTGAGTCCCAGTTAACTGAAATTCATCTTGTTGAGCCCATGCATGGATAGTCATGACATCAGTTCATGAGACTCCTGGGAAAGCTGGGAAAGGTAACTGAATGAAGTCCATGTTTTGAATTATTTTAATTATTTTGAGCTCTTTCTTCTAATGGCCTTTAGATAAGTATTCACTTAGAAAGCATTTATTTTTTCTAATGGTCCTTTTTTGGAAGGTCCAGTCATATCTCCTCCAGAATGACTTTGTGTCCAATCCTTCAGATGTGTTTCTTCTAAGGGCTGATGATCTGTGAAAACCACTAGTCAATATTGTGATATTGTTTGCAATATCCAGAGGAGGGAGAGGACAATAGTACTCCCAATATCGTGGGAGATGTCCACTCCTCCTAGTGTTATTGTTTGTAATATCCAGGGTGAAACAGGATGACATTACTACCAAGATCGCAGGGGGTTTACACCTCCCCGCCTTGTGAGATTCTTCCGAATATCTGGGGAAGGGACTATATTATTCCCTGTATATCGTAGGGGTTATACACCCCCCTTGTGATATTATTCATAATATCCAGGGGGTGAGATGACGATATTACTCCCAATATTGTGGGGGATGTACACCTCTTATTTTGATATTGTTCATAATATCCAGGGGCGGAGAAGACGCCGTTACCCCCAATATCGCGGGGAGTGCACAACACCCTTATGATGTTGCTCATAATATCCAGGGAGAGAGGACGATATTTTTCCCAATATCATAGTGAGTGTACACCCCCCAGTTGTGATATCGTTCGTAATATCCAGGAGGGGAGAGTACAACACCCTTATGATGTTGCTCATAATATCCAGGGGAGAGGACGATATTACTCCTAATATCGCCCAGGCTGTGGACGCCCCCATGTTCATTATAGCCATGGGGGAAGGGGAGATTATATTACTTCCAAAATCGTAAACACGTTGTGTGTACATCCCCCTGTGATATTGTTTGTAATATTCTGTGGGGGGTGAGGAAGATATTATTTTCAATATCGTGAACGCTTTGTATGTACACCCCCTGTGATATTGTTCCTAATATCTGGGGTACAGAGGTGATGTATTGCTTTCAATATCGTAAACAACTTGTGTGTACACTCCCCTGTGATATTGTCTGTAATATCCATGGCGGGAGAGGATGATATTACTACCAATATCACAGTGGCTTTCCACAACCCTGTAATAGTGTTCGTAATATCCAGGGCTTAAGAGGATGATATTGCTCCCAGTATCGCGGGGGGCGTACACGCCTCTGTGATATTGTTCATAACATCTAGGGGGAGACAGGAGGAAATTGCTCCCAACATCATGGGGCGTTCACAGCCCCCTGTGACATTGTTCACAATGTCCAGCGGGGAACAGGATGACATTACTCCCAATGTCGGGCGGGATGTTCACCCCTCTGTAATAGTTTTCTTAATATTTAGAGGGGAGAGGATGAGATTAATCATAATACTGCGGGGGGTGTACACCCTTCCGTGATATTGTTTGTAGCATCCAGGGATGGTTGGAGATGATACTAGCTTCAATATCGTAAACACCTTTTTTGTACACCCCCTTGTGATGATGTTCCTAATATCCAGGGGGAAAGGATGATATTACTCCCAAAATCGCGGGGAGTGTACACGCCCCTGTGACATTTTTCATAATATCCAGGGGGGGAGAGGATGATATTACTCCCCATACCGCGGGGATGTACACACCCCTGTGATATGGTTCCTAATATCCAGGGGAAGAGGGGATGATATTACTCCCAATATCTCGGGAGGTGTATACCTCCCTGTGATATTGTTCCTTATATCCATGGTGGGGATTGGAGATGACATTACTTTCAATAACATAAACATCCTGTCTGAACATCCCCCTTTGATATGGTTCGTAATATCCAGGGGAGTAGAGGATGATATTACTCCCAGTATCGTGGGGTATTTACACCTCCCCGTGATATTGTTAGTAATATTCAGGGAAAGAGAGGATGATATTACTCCCAACATCGCAGGGGATTTACACTTCCCTGTGGTATTGTTGGTAATATCCAGGGGTGAGAGGATGATATTACTCTCAGTATTGCGGTGGGGGATACACCCCCTGTGATATTGTTTGTAATATTCAGAAGGGGAGAAAATGATATTACCTCTAATATCATGGAGGGGGGGTGTTGTACACTCCCCTGTGATATTGTTTGTAATATCCTGGGAGGGAGAGGGTGGTATTACTTCCAATATCGCTGGGGCTTTACACACCCCTGTGATTTTGTTCATAATATCCAGGGGTGAGAGGATGATATTATGCCCAATATCACGGGGAGTATACACTCCTGTGTGATATTGTTCATAATATCCGGGGGCGGGGGGGAAAGGATGATATTACTCACAATATCGTTCCATGTGTACACCACCATGTGATATTTTTTGTAATATCCGGAGTTGTAGAGGATGACATTACTCTCAATATTGCAGGTGCTATAAATCCCCCTGTGATATTGTTCGTAATATCCAGGAGGGAGAGGATGATACTACTTCCAATATTGCTGTTGGTGTACACTCCCCCTGATATTGTTTGTAAAATCCAGGGGAAGAGAGGTTGATATTACTCCCAATATCGCAAGGGGTGTATAGCCTTCTGTGATACTGTTCGTAATATCCAGGAGTGATTGGAGACGACATTACTTTCAATATCATAAACTTTTTGTGTATACATGCCCCTGTCCTATTGTTTGTAATGTCCAGGAGGGGAGAGTACAATATTACTCCCAATACTGTGTGTGTAGGGGGGTGTACAACCTCTCGTGATCCTTTTTGTAATATCTGGGAGGGAGAGGATAATCTTACTCCCAGTATTGCAGGCAGTGTACTCCCCGCTGTGATATTGTTCGTAATACACAGGGCTGTCAGGATGATAATATTCCCAATATCTCGGCATTGTACCCTGCCCTGGCATGATGTTGCTTGTAATACCCAGGCAGGGAGAGGATGATATAACTCCCAATATCACGTACAGTGTAACCCTTCTGTGATATTGTTTGTAATACCTTGTGGTGGAGAGGATGATAATATTCTCCTTATCGTAGGTGATTTACTCCTCTTTTGTGATATTGGTCGTAGTACCCTGTGGTAGAGAGGATGATATTACTCCCAATATCACCACCCACGTGACATTGTTCATAATACTCAGGGCAAGTCTTTCCCTTGTTTGTCTTATGATAGGGAATAAGTCTGTTGAGGTCTGATGGTTTTATGAAGAGGAATTCTGCACAAGCTCTCTCTCTTTGCCTTCTGCCATCCACATAAGTTGTATCTTGCTACTTTTTGCCTTCTGCCATGGCTGTGAGGCCTCCCCAGCCATGTGGAAGTGTAGCTTAATTAAACATCTTTTTTTTGTAAATTGCCCACTATTGGATATGTCTTTATGAGCAGCATGAAAATGGACTAATACAGTCAATTGGTACCAGGAGAGTGGGGTGCTATTGAAAAGATACCCAAAAATATGGAAATGACTTTGGAGCTGGGTAACAGACAGAGGTGGGAACAGTTTGGAGGACTCACAAGAAGACAGGAAAATGTGGGAAACTTTGAAACTCCCTAAAGACTTGTTGAATGGCTTTGACCAAAATGCTGATAATGATATGGACAATGAAATCCAGGCTGAGGTTGTCTCAGATGAAGATATGTTGGAAGCTGGAGCAAAGGTTATTCTTGTTATGTTTTAGCAAAGAGATTGGTGGCATTTTGCCCCTACCCTAGAGATCTGTGGAACTTTGAATTTGAGAAAGATGATTTTGGGTATCTGGTGGGAGAAAGTTCTAAGCAGCAAAGCATTCAAGAAATGACTCAGGTGCTTTTAAAGGCATTCAGTTACATAAGGGAAGCAGACCATAAATGTCCAGACAATTTGCAGCCTGACAATGTGATAGAAAAGACAATCCCCTTTTCTGAGGAGAAATTCAAGCAAGTTCAGAAATTCAGAAATTTAAATAAGTAATGAGGAGCCTAGTGTTGTGAATCCCCAAGACAATGGGGGAAATGTCTCCAGGGCATGTCAGAGGACTTCCTGGCTGTCCCTCCCATCACAGACCCAGAGGTCTAGGAAGAGAAATAGATTTTGTG
The DNA here is from genome assembly GCF_008728515.1 of Papio anubis. Taxonomy (NCBI): domain Eukaryota; kingdom Metazoa; phylum Chordata; class Mammalia; order Primates; family Cercopithecidae; genus Papio; species Papio anubis. Next base: position 88,839,444 of record NC_044989.1, read on the forward strand.
GACCAGGCCCAGTGCTGTCACGCTGTGTGCAGCCTAAGGACTTGTTGGCCTGTGTCCCAGCTCTTCCAGCCATGGCTGAAAGGGGCCAATGTAGAGCTCAGGCTGTGGCTTCAGAGGCCCCAAGCCTTGGCAGCTTCCACGTGGTATTGAGCCTGCAAGCACATAGAAGTCAAGAATTGGAGTTGGGAAACCTTTGCCTAGATTTCAGAGGTTGTGTGGAAACACCTGGATGCCCAGGCAAGAAGTTTGCTGCAGGGGAGGGGTGCTCATGGAGACCCTCTGCTAGGCCAGTGCAGAAGGGAAATGTGGGGTTGGAGCCCCCACACTGAGCCCCTACTGGGGCACTGCTTAGTGGAACTGTGAGAAGAGGGGCACTGTCCTCCAGATCCCAGAATGGTAGATTCACTAGCAGCTCACACTGTTCACCTGGAAAAGTCACAGACACTCAATGTCAGCCCTTGCAAGCAGTCAGGTGGGGGGCTGTACTCTGCAAAGCCACAGGGACAGAGTTAGTCAAGACCGTGGAAACCCAACTCTTGCATCAGTGTGACCTGAATATGAGACATGGAGTCAAAGGAGATCATTTTGGAACTTTAGATTTAACTGCCCTCCTGGAATTCAGACTTGCCTGGGGTCTGTAGCCCCTTAGTTTTGGCCAAGTTCTCCCATTTGGAATGGCTGTATTTACCCAATGCCTCTATCCCTAGTTGGGCCTAGGAAGTAACTATCATGATTTTGGTTTTACAGGCTCATAGGTGGAAGGGACTTTCCTTTTCTCAGATAAGACTTTGGACTGTGGGCTTTTGAGTTAATGTTGAGATGAGTTGAGACTGTGGGGGACATCTGGAAAGGCATGATTGGTTTTGAAATGTGAGGACATGATATTTGTGAGGGGCCAGGGGTGGAAAGATATGGTTTGGGTGTGTCCCCACCCAAATCTCATCTTGAATTCTCACAGGTTGTGGGAGGTACCGGGTGGTTGGTAATTGAATCATGGGGGCAGGTCTTCTCCATGGTGTTCTCATGATAGTGAATAAGTCTCATGAGATCTGATGGTCTTATAAAGAGGAGTTACCCTGCACAAGTTCTCTCTCTTTGCCTGCTGCCATCCACGTAAGATGTGACTTGCTCCTCCTTCTGCCATGGTTGTGAAGCCCTCCAGCCATACGGAACTGTAAGACCTTTAAACCTCTTTTTTTTGGTGAATTTCCCAGTCTCAGGTATGTCTTAATCAGCAGGGTGAAAACGGACTAATACAGAATTCAGACAGATTTAGAATTTTAATTGCTTCTTGATGGATTTACACATTTATAATTATAGAATGTCCATTTTTATCTCTTGCATTGAAGTCACGACCTATTTTCTTTTGCTCAATTGTGCATGATATGTACTTTTCATTCTTTCATTTACAAAGTCATTCTATATTCTTCCTATAGTGTGTATCTGATAATTTTGTGATTTACTTGGAAAATTTGTTTATTTATGATGCAATTATTTTAAAGTTAGGGTTAAACCTACCATCTTTTCCCTCCGATTTTCTTGACTCATGCTTTCATTTGAATTAGTCAGTTTAGTTACAGATTTTTTCTTATATTAACTTGCTAAATATGCAAGATTATTATACACCACACATCCTCAACTTATTACTCTCTAATACACATATAGTGTATTATAATTTCTCTTTCAAATTATTTCTAGGTAAATCATGGAAGCAGAATCAACCCTTGGAAGCTCATCTATGTCCTACTGTGTTGACCTGGAATGTGTGATACAACCTAAGGTAACTTTGAGTCACTAATGACCTAGAACTCTGTATGGTGCAGTACTTCCTCTGCAGCTTGCAGTGGCATCAGGGCCCCACCTTGAACACCAGGCAGGAATCTCTCAACTCTGTGATTCTTCCTAGGAAATACATAAGAACTTCCATCTGGGTTCATATCTCAAACACAACCCACCAGTCTCTCACATACTGCCCTCTGCTCAAAGTCTTTAGATGGTTATTTTTTCATTGGGTAAAAAGTTGGCTTATATTTTGTCTTGCAATGATCCAAATTCTGTTTAAGATGCCATATATATGTTCCTTTATTCTCTCAGACTTGGTCCTTATTGTTGAAACCCAGCTTTGGAGTTCAGAAAACTACTTTTTTGCTTCAATATGCTGTTGTTGAGACTGTGCAAAGACTTTTGGCACTAGGTCTTTATTTTTGCATACATTTGCTGCAACATATCTAGTAATTAAAAAATCTAGACTGTGAAGAATTTTATTTGGGTACTCCCTGAAAAAAGTAGGATAAAGTACAGTGACTGCTGCTGTCCTGGTCAGGGGTCTGCCTTACAAAAAGTCATGGGGGGAGGTGGAGAAGGGGAGAGAAACTGTTTTAATAACACTAAACCTTATCAATATGTATGTATTCTAGTAACTGCTAAACCAAATCAAAAGAATGTATTAGTTTTGTGTTGCCAGCAATCAGTCTCAATTAGGTGCCTGTTATGCAGAATGAATTTACTTGATTTATGAATGTAGGGAAGGAAGAGAGAATTAGAATGAGCTCTCATTGAGCTTTCTCTTCTCTCGTGTCTCATTGCTCAAAGGGCACAAGTACCTCCTCCATTTTACAGACTCTGTTATGCAAAGGCTGCTGCAGCTGATGGGAACTTAAAATGTGGTGCCTGAGGTGTAGCTGAGAAATTTATGGTCAAGAGCCCTCAGCTGCACCAAATCCTCTGAGTTCTCCAACATCTTCCTCTTTAGGCATCTAAGAGAATCCTCAGTGCCTTCTCTCCACAGAAACAACACATCTGGGCAGCTGGGCCACAGCAAGCAGGGAGGTTTGTGTTCAGGACTGTACCATTGTGGGAGAATAATGTGTACTTTGCTGGCAGCAATAGACCTCAACATCCTCTGCATCCATCCTCCTGATTTTAAGCCTGAAATTTATCACTGACTCACTGCCACTGAACCTTTCTGGGACTCCAGGTTCCCTGTTGGAAACCACATAAATCGGGAGCCGTGAAGGCTGGCCTGACTTCTGTAGGGCCCAATTCAAATAGGTGTATCCATTACTGTAAAGGGGGCTGTGACTAGGCCTGCAAGAGATGGAGGCCGGCTCTTCAGGGGTGACGGGCAGGGAGAGTGGAGGCTGGGTCATCACAGCAGCTCCATTGGATCCTGAAATAATGAGAGAGAAGTGCAAGGTTATGTACAAATATTGTGAGTTGTTTTAATAATTTTCTGTCTGTTCTTTACGTTTTAGTCAATTATTTTTTGTGGGTGATTTTGGTTAATACTCCCAAAACATACAGGTTTAAAAAGAACCAAGATTTGCAAATAACAAAGGGGCCCCTAGGAATCACCTACCCCATACCCCTCTTTCTGTGTCACAGCTTTCACTAAAGTACATGTCCTTGCTCATTCTGGAATCTTCCTCATTCTCACAGATCTAGACATCACATGCCCCATCCTGGAGGACAAGACACAGGTAGCACGAGGACAGGAAACACATGAGAGGTGGCAGGGCCCTGGCCAGGCGCGGTGGCTCAAGCCTGTAATCCCAGCACTTTGGGAGGCCGAGATGGGCGGATCACGAGGTCAGGAGATCGAGACCATCCTGGCTAACGTGGTGAAACCCTGTCTCTACTAAAAAAATACAAAAAAACTAGCCGGGTGAGGTGGCGGGTGCCTGTAGTCCCAGCTACTCCGGAGGCTGAGGCAGGAGAATGGCTTAAACCCGGGAGGCGGAGCTTGCAGTGAGCTGAGATCTGGCCACTGCACTCCAGCCTGGCCGACCGAGCCAGACTCCGTCTCAAAAAAAAAAAAAAAAAAAAAAAAAAAAGAGATGGCAGGGCCCACAGAGCTCATGCCCTGACCCCATTGTCCTCCCTCATCTCCCTTTTGCCCTTACCATGGACCCAGAGTATTAGCCCCAGGAGCTGAGCAGGGGGCCTTATTGTGGGAAGGTGAACTGAGGAGTCCCAGTCAGTGAAGGCAAGATTAGATCTGAGCTTTTATCTCAGACTCACAAGGGAAGGTACTCCCTAGGGGACAGTGTGCAAATCCCCTGGTGGGTGCAGTGGGGTGGAAAGAGCCAAGGAGAAGGTAGGGGGCCTCTCTTGTGAACAAAATGACATAAATATATTTTATATTTTTATGGAAATTAAGAGAGGTAAAATCTGTGTTGCCTGAGTGGCAGAAGGGACGTATTTGGATTTTTCCTGCTCTTTTCTCTACCGGATTTCTAGTTCTTTAGGACTTTCTCAGGCATGTTTCACACTTCTCTTTAGTAAGGTTGAGCTTTCATAAATATTTGGTGATTCTTATTTTTGGTTCACGTTTATTTAAAAGAGCCTAGGTTTGCTTTATTTTATTGAATTTAAGGTAAAACACACAGTGTAAAGGGTTCAAATCTTAAGGGTACAAATGAGTGTCAAGATCCAAATCATTTCATGTCATGATCCATATCAAAACATGGAAGGTTTCCAATTCTCTCACTGCCTTCTTTATGTAGGTTCCCAGTCAGCAACTGAGCCTCAAAACACAATCAATGTAACTGATATCGTGACTTTTGTTATAATTGTTTTTTTTTTCCAGGACTTAATCTTTATATCAGGTAAACATTATTTGTAGCTTCCTTCTTATTTCTTTCATTTTAAGGGCTTGCTTCCTTCTCTTCAATTTGAATTGCTCTCTGCTGTCATTCCCTGTTATTCTGAAGAATTTTCTCTTGAATTTTCCACAAGGCATGTATACTATTAATGAATTAGTCTTTGTGTATGAAGGAACATTTCTACCTTGCCTTTATGTTTAAATGATTGTTTTGCTGCATATAGAGTTTGTGGCTGACTTTTCTCCCCCAGCATTTAAATATATCATTCCACTGTCTTCCCACCTCCATTAGTAATTATGAAAATTTAGCCAATTGCTTTATTATTGCTTCCTAGTATAGAGTAAGTTGGTATTTTAGTGATGCCTTCCAAATTCTCTGTGTCTTTGTCTTTCAACATTGGTACTATAATGTGTATAGTTGTGAATTGCATTGTGCTTATCCTAAAAGGGTTTCACTGAGCTACTTTCAGATATAGATTAATGTGTTTCATCACTGTGAAAAATGTGTTTCATTATTTCTCCATTTTTTTCTTTTTCAGTTTTTATTTTAGAATCAGAGCATATATGTACAGATATGTTACAAAATTATTTTGCATGATGCTAAGGTTTGGGGTATGACTGAAATTATTAACCAGGTAGTGAACATTGTACCCATAGGTAGTTTTTCAGCCCCTGCCCTTTCTCCCTTTGTGTTCCCTCTAGTAGTCCCCAATGTCTATTGTGACCATCAACTGTGGATTTGATAAAGAAACTGTGGTATATATGCACCATGGGATGCTATGCAGCCCCAAATAAGAACAAAATCATGCCCTTGCAGAAACTTGGATGCAACTGTAGGCCATTTTCCTAAGTGAGCAGAAGCAGAAACAAAAAATAAAAAATCATATGTTCTCACTTACCAGTGGGAGTTAAACATGGAGTACTCATGGGCATAAGGATAAAACACATGTTTAGCTTCTTCTATCTTCTCCTTTGTGATTCCTAATACAAATGTGTTGGTATTCTACACATGGACTTATAATGTCTGAGAGTTTATTCATTCTTCTTTATAATTTTTTCCTTCTTTATATGAGATCATTTCTATTGACTAATTTTTCAGTTCACTGATTCTCGTGTCATGTTAAATTGCTGTTGAGTCTATCTAATACATTTTTCCATTGAGTTGTTGTACTTTTCATTTCTAAATTTCCCAGTAGGTCTGTTTTTATAGTTTAGTCTCTGTTTGAGAGCCTCTATTTGTTGAATCGTTGTCTTTACAAATTCCTTTTTAAGTCTTTTATTATAGGTTAAAATAATTCTTTGAACATATATTTGATAAGGGTGGAGCACATAGACACCATGGAAATGGAACATAAGGCAGGGAGCTCAGAATTAGATTAGGTGAATTTGGAGTCTCTGACTGTATGATGCTCTTGTGGGTTTTAATTATTTCCCATATTTTATGTTTTTCATATTACAAATAGCTTTTATTTTTAAGATAGTAACTATGTATAGAAATTCAACTTATTATTCCCTGGAAATTTCTAACAGAAAATTTGATGAAAATGTGGTTTTTTTTAGGTCCCCACAGCAGCCTCTGCCTGGGACCTGACTTTGTCTCTGAGCCAGTGGAATCTGTGATAAGGTTTTGAGTTGGGCAGTGAAATCACGTCAGGGCAGGCTGTGCTCTGGGTGCTGTGGAGGACAGGAGGACACTCCTTCAGGGTCAGTGATGCTGAGAGTTCGAGGGGAGACTCAGCATGGAGCTGCCTGTGAGTTGTCCCAGTAATCCTGTCTGGACAGCAATCATCTCACAAGTGTACTCAGATGCCAGTGGATGGCCCAAATGTGGGCTCAGGTTGGAGAAGGACAAAGCTACAGGGATGAATATATAAGACTCATTTGATACTGTGAAATGTCAGTATAACCTTAATGAATTATATGGGAAGATAAAGGAGTCACAGGGTTGTGATTTTTTATTTGATATAAAAATATATCCCCTCTACTCATTTTTTCCCTCCAGGATGTACTTACCGATACACATTTAACAAAAGTCACTGTTTTTAATTGTCGTTTTAGTAACTGACAGTCTGTATGCAGAGTTCCTAAGTAACTGGGAAGCCAGACTATCATTCTTATGGGTGAAGCCAGGAAGTAACTGTGGATGTGAACAAATGTGAGTTTCATGTACACGTCTCCAGATCCACGGGCCACTGATCTGGGGAGAACCCGCAGTCATTTCACTTTCCTATGCCCAGATGAGAGGACACCTTGATTTGTGTTCATCTGATGAACTCTAAACACTGGACCATATTCTGAAGGTGTAGTTCACCCTTCTTTTCTGTGCTAGAGAGACTCTCTCACTGACACATATTGTATCCTCTGCATAGGACAGTCTGTGATACATACAACTTGTTGTCTGATAAATACTAATCAATCATGTCATTTATGAGTCTTCCATAGGTGTTACCTGACCTATGGCTATGGGGTGTTCCAAAAGAATGGGCCAGAGGTAGAGCTGTCAAACTGTAGCTGGATAAAAAGTGTAAATGTCAAGAAAGGGTAATGAAGTGGTGATAACAATAGTAATATTCCAAATTAGTCTGGGCTCTTGGCTGTGATTACTGGTTAGTGTGAAAGAGTCTAGGTTTAGTTTTTATTAGTTTTATTTCAATTGATAAAGTAGCCAAAGTGCGTAAATCTTGAATGTGCAACTGAATAAAATTATGTGTAATTCATTGTCCCAGTGGAATGATAGAGTATTTCACATTCCCTTGTGCTTCTCTCATGGACAATTTGTCAGTTGTCACCCCTCCCACCCAGCGAAAGTAACTGTCTTTCTGACATCTACACAATCATTTAGGTTTTCCTGTCCTGAACTTCGTATAAATATCATTAAGTGTATTTTTATCTCTTTAGACTTATTGTTCCTTACAACTTTTGAGGCCATCATTTCTTCCAGAGGAGCCAAGATCCTGTCTCATGTCATTTCCTGTGCTTCTGAAGGATTTTCTCTCAAATGTCTTGCAAGACAAAGCTGCTGTGAATGAATGTATTTTGTTTATCAAATAACTTTTTGCTTTTTTCTTTAGATTTGAAGGGTATTTTCACTGGATATAGACTTCCTGTTTGTCTTCTTTTTTTTCCTTTCAGTATTTAAATATGACATTTCACTCCTTCTACCCTCTATTGGTCCTGATGAAAACTCAGCCAATGGCTATGTTGTTGTTTCTCTGGGTATAGTGTCCGCTTTCATTCTTGATGCAATGAAGATTTTCTTTGTCTGTCAACATTTTAATATAATGTGTTCACTTATTAATTTCTACTGATTATTTAAAAGGTTTTTATTAAATTTTTTCATCTGAGATTTTTTTTATTACTTTTGAAAAGTTGTTGTCATTATTTCTCCAAATATTTTTTCTGCCACTTTCTCTTTCTCTCCTCCTTTGTGACTCTCATTATACATTTGTTGGTATCCTTCACTCTGAGCTATAAATCTCTGAAGTGTTCTCTTTTTTTCCTAAATATTTTCTTTAGACTCAATAATTTCTTTTCCTCTATTTTCAAGTTAACTGATTGTTCTGCCATCTCAAATTGCTATTAGACCTAGCTAATAAATATTTATATTGGGTTATTGCAGTTTTCATTTCTAGAGTTCCTATTTGGTCATTTTTTATATTTTCCACATCTTTTCTGGAGGCCCTCCTTTCCGAATCTTCTTTTTTAAATAAAATGTTTTCTTTTTTATATCAATGATCATAGTTTTAAAAATAATTATTTGAACACCTGCATATTAACTGCTTTGTAGTCTTTGCTAAATCCAATAATTAGGGCAAGTTAGAATTAGCTTTCATTGACTATTTTCTGTTGCTTTATTTTTGTTCCTTTGATATTGTTCATACTTCTCTTTTTTTCCAGGAGTTGTTAAACTGAAAATTGTATGTTGTTGATAGCATATTATAGTACCTCTCTTAAGATTATGGGCTTTCTTATTTTAAACTTAATTTTTTAAAAATAGGGTCTTACTCTTTCAGCCATGCTGGAGCATGGTGGTGTGATCATAGCTTGCTGCAGCTTCAACCTCTTGGGGTCCAGCTGCTCTCCCGCTTCCTCCTCCTGAGTAGCTGGGACTATAGGGGCATGGCACTACTGTCTCCTATTTTTTTTAATTGTAAGATAAGTGTGTCACTATTTTGCCCACCCAACCTGGTCTCATTCTCCTGGCATCAAGTAATCCTTCTGCATCAGCTCCCCAAAGTACTGGGATTGCAGGCTTGAGCCAGCATGTTAGGCCTGGAATTTGTTTTCTCTGATCATATTTTAATTTTCTTCTTAGTTACTTGTCTGTACTTACTGATAGTGTCTGACTTATGACAGTTGGAATTGTAATTTTTGACTTTCAGATCATGTGAATGTGATATGCATTCAAGTAGAAACAGAACTTCTAGTATTCATACAACTATTTTCTCTTTCAGTACAGTATTTGATAAATTACATGAGGTATTCAACAGTTTATTGTAAGATAAGCTTTGTGTAAGATAACGTTGACCAACAATAAGCTAATGTAAGTGTTCTGTGCACATTTAGGATGGGATAGGCTGAGCTATAATGTTCAGTGGATTAGATGTATTAAATGTATTTTCATGCATGATATTGAAAAATCTGTATCTCACGTGGTGTTTGACCACAGATATCTCTGCTTCTTTTTATTCTTAATATTAATCCTTGGTTTGAATTTATAGGAACTGCACATGTGTCTGCACAGCGAAGTGGTCACCAATGATTTGAGATGTTTTGCTCAAATATCTGGAGGTTATAAATCTATCTTCTGTCAACCCATCTGTGTGTAGTTTAAAAAGCAAACTGCATACAAAATGCAGCTAGTTCCTACCTCCCTCTGGTTTTACTTTGAACTGGAAACTCCTGGTTCTCATCCCTCGTATCTATAGCTTCTAGGTCACTAAGAATGTGTGTAGAGATTGTTTCAGCAATATGGGTCTATCTTATCCAGGAATCTGCTATTTACCGTCAGCAGATGTACTACTTGCCCCAAACAGGGCATCATCTTGGACTAGCAAAGCTATGGGCTTTTTCTGTTCATTTCCTATGGAGTTCTACATGTTTAACTGGAAACACTGAAGAATTTTTTTCCACTCTTTGGCTTTACTCAAGTCCACCCCCTTTGGCAGCAAGCTGCCAGTTTCATTTGCTATCCTCACATTGGTAAAACTCCAGTTCTGTAATTCACGTTGACTGAGCTGGGAATAGAAGGGTGCTGTCACAGGCAAAAGGCTACAGATTTTTTCTGTCCTTACTCAAAGCACTAGTGCTTTTGTTTTCTAAAAAGAATATGCATCCTTAATTATTTTATGCTTCGCCAATTTTCAGAGTGCTGAAATAGTTTTGATATTTCAGCTTTAAAAGTGTGTTTGTTTTTTATTTTTGCACAGAAGATTTATTAAACTCTTTGTGATGCCATAAACAGAGATGCCTTCTAAAATGCGTTTAAATGAACATAATAGCCAGGCTGAAATGGTATGATGCAATGGACTAACATAAGTAATTTTGGACTTGAGAACTTGAACTCCAAAATGTCCAAATAGACCAGAGATGCTAAAACTGAGTGGCCACCCCACTAACTGTCTGTAAAGGAAGCAGCTGGTGTAATCTAATAAACACTGATGGTCTTGTCAAGGTTTTTGTTTCATGTTGAATCACTGTGGGAGGCCAGTCATTGTACTTCTGACAGTAATAAACTCCAACATCTTCAGGATCCAGGCTGCTGATGGTGAGAGTGAAGTCTGTCCCAGACCCACTGCCACTGAACCTGTCTGGGATGCCAGTGGCCCTGCTGGATGCATAATAGACGAGGAGCCTGGGAGCCTGCCCAGGTTTCTGCTGGTACCAGGCTAACCTGCTGCCAACACTCTGACTGGCCCTGCAGGAGAGGGTGGCTCTTTCTCCTGGAGACAAAGACAGGGTGGCTGGAGACTGCGTCATTACAGTTTCTCCCGTGGTATCTGAGATTGGAAAGAAAACAGAAATGCACTCATATAATCAAGATCAAATCCACTGTCTTTGAGTAGAGCCAAAATTGTTGATCTACATTGAATTTTAATATATTTCTATAGGTGTCAGGAGATTTCACTAATGTGCAAAATCACCCGATATTCCCCTCACCTGGGAGCCAGAGTAGCAGGAGGAAGAGAAGCTGTGCTGGGGCTTCCATGGTTCCCTCTGGGTCCTAACTGAGCAGTTCCTCCCCAGAGCTCTGACCCAGGCATTGATATGGGCTCTGGAAGGTAGGGCAGCTGGGAGGGACATGCAAAGCAGCTGGGTGGGAGCTGGGCTTCCAGCTGCAGGGACCACCTGCTTCTTCCTCTCTGCACGGAACATCCTGCGCCTCCCTGGTTGTCAGAGATCAGAAAAGTCTGTTGGTTCAGTCTGAGTGTAGAACTTCCCCCTTGTGCTCACAGAATTTCACTCCTGTGTCTTTCTTCTCCTCAATCACCTAAATCCACCCAGATGATGTTTGGCACAAGGCTGTTAAGAACAATGTAAGAGGCTTTTTTTTCATTTCTCTCTTCCTATCCTCAATATGCCCAGTCATCTTCCTAAGTGCATTATTGGATCTATTGAAATGGAGAGTCTGTTAAAACTTAATCTTCCAGATACACTTTTCATTTGCTTGTTAGTAATGATTTGTGAGGGTCTTGAAGCTTTCCATTAACCCAGACACATCCGTCTTTGAGTTAAAAGTCAAAAACTTCTGTTCACAGTCCCATGTCCTGGCAGGCCCTGACATAGATGCTCCGTGGCTTGCTGATTGCTTGAAATTGATCAAGTAACTTAACTTCCCTCTGTCTCAGTTTCCATATCTGTGTGACTGTGACAATAGTGGTACCTATCTTACAGTGCTGTAGACAGTTTATAGAAATAAGATAAAACCTTTACAATAGTATTCAGGACATTATGTATGTGACAATTAATTTTGTTTTTATTGATTAAATATTCAGCACTACAGTCATCATCATTATCATAAATATACTTACTTAGCACTGGAAAGAGTCTTCAGTCTAACTCAAGAATGTTTTATCCACAGCCAGATTTAATTCTAAGGCTTTTCCTTCACTAACTCTACACAACTCTTTAAATCCTAATCATTTGGTCTTAATCTGTGCTAAAGTACTCAGACCTTCAATCATTCTCACCCATCCCTGTCTAACTCATTACTTCTCATCATCCATTACCAAAATGTTACCCTATAAAAGGTTACCATGTACTGTTGCTGCCCTTCTTTCTTATGTAATCTTTATTCTACCTTGTTATCTTTTGTCTTATTCTTGCCTCAGGACAATAAGGATAAGCTACCATCATTACTTGTGGACTTGCTCCAATATAATTTTGTCAGGTTTGTTATCTTGAAAATGAAGACTATGTCTTGCAAAAGAAACATATTCATTGGGTCATTGTGTTATCAAGTAAAATATTTTATCTACTTATGATCCAATAATTAATTTAGATTGATGTGAACAGATTTTTTTTAAATGACAAATAGGAGAAGATAATATAAGAGGAAAATACAATAACAACAGAAAACACAAGCTATTGTAACTCTTGCTTCATGGATTGCTACATATATATTAGACATATGCTGGGTATATGTGTGCAATGGTGATCCAAAAACTGAATGGTAACTGGCTTAAGGAATGCCTGTATTACACTGGGTCTTGTCTGCTTTTCCAATTATGAACAGAAAGCTACAGTGCTATTTGTAAGAGTATGAAACCTAGCTACCTGAGATAGATGTAGAAGAGATTTACTGAGACAAAAGCCTTGGAAGTAGTAAATGTTTGTCCTATGATGTTACAGGTGTTGCTGTGGTTGTTGTTAGGAAATACAGTGGGACTGAAAGTAAGTAGAAGATTTACAAGCTTTGGTCTTCCTCATACTCATAACCCCCTCTACAGATGGACAGATATTGGTACAGGAATCTCTGACACCTCTAAGGAAGTCTTTCTTGCTCTTTCCAGAATCTTTCCTGACAAGTATTGTTTTGAGCCACAGATTAGGTGGAACTGGGTGTAGAAGAAAGGACTAGAGCAAGGGAAGAAGTTTTTCAATCCCAGGTAGTAGTTGTAGGCACAGGCAAATGGAATTTTTCATAGATTTATGCCACACTTGTATCACGTTGGGGAGAGAGGCATCAAACCAGGCTCATTCTTGAAAGAAACATTGCATTATTTTAAAGAGAAGGAACTATGAATTTCTCATCAAATAGATGTTTAAAATTCCAAGCTTCAAAGCTACATTTTTTTTTTTTTTTTTTTAATGACAGTATCTTGCCCTGTCGCCCAGGCTGTAGTGCAGTGGTACGATCTTAGTTCACTGTAACTTCCATCTCCCTGGTTCAAGCAATTCTTCGGCCTCAGCTTCCCTGCTTGAGAATCCCAAGCTACTTGCTGGGATAACAGGCATGTGCCACCACACTGGCGAATAACAGGAGGCAGTAAAGGGCCACAAAAGAATGTACACAAGAGACAACTTTTCTTCTTTTTTACAGAGTAAGTCAAAATGTAAAATAGTATTATAATGTATGGAATCATGTTTAAGACAACTTTCTTGGTTTTCTAATTTGTGCTGAACCCAAGCAGTGTTGTGATAGAAAATGAGTTCCTTTTTCTTTAAGCTGAATTTGAATTTGCTCCAATAACTTAATAGACACCCTAATGGCAAGTCCTCTGTGATGCTTGCCATTGTCCCTATTTCTAACAAGGATTTCTACTGGACACAGAAGTTTTTCTAAGTCCAACAAGAGGAAAAGTGACTGGGCCATCATTGTTCTCATCTCAGATTTCCACTTCCTGCATAGAAGGTGTACATATAGGTAGCAAGATGTTCTAAAAGTGGAGTGTAAGCATTTGTTAGTGAACAAAATATGACTAAAGCAGTATTTTTATTTTTTTTAAATTGTTATTTATTATTATCATTATTTGAGACAGACTGTCACTCTGTCACCGAGGCTGGAGTGCCATGGTGCAGTCTTGGCTCACTGCAATCTTCGCCTCCTGGGTTCCAGTGATTCTCGTGCCTCAGCCACCCAAGTAGCTGGGATTACAGGCATGTGCCACTACGTCCAGCTCATTTGTTTGTATTTTTAGTAGAGACAGGGTTTCACCCTATTGGCCAGGCTGGTCTTCCTCATCTCAAGTGATCCGTCCACCTTGGCCTCCAAAAGTGCTGTGATTACAGGCATGAGCCACCGCACTGGGCTTTAAGCAATATTTTTATTAAGTAAAATGTAGAAGAAAAAGTGTAAATAAAGTGACAATAAGAAAACAATTATGGAAAATGATAACTTTAGGGCAGAAAATAAGAAAAGGCAAACCAAACCAAGATTCCTGTAGGGTGAGCCTCCAATGCACAATCCAAGGAGGAATGTCAAGGCTGAAATCTCTGGAGCATCCAGGTAGAGGCCTAAAATACCAAATTCTGAAAACACAGAGTACCCAAGTATCAGCCTGTGAGTGTCCCCACACCAAATGCCAGGAAGCCCTGGAGTATCCAGGGACTGATCAGTGCAGGAAATCCTGGAGCTTCAGTGGGGTGGCCAACAGTGAGCCCCAAAGGCCTGGTTGGGGCCGCAGAACAATGTGACTCTGGCTTCTTAGAGTCAACAGAACAGGAGAATTCTTACATCCAAGTGTCCTGCCTTAAACAATTGCACAAACCTAATTAGCAGTGAGCCAAAGCCAAAACTGCAAACCAAACATATATATCAGGGCAGAAAATAGGATAAATGACTGATGGTTAAATAAAATGGCATTGGAGGAGAAATGACTAAGAGAAAGAGCAATGAGGATGTAGTCAGGTGTGCTATGGGGGACTTCAAATGGACTATCTAGCCAAAGGCCTTATTCCCTGGATCATCCGATATAGGGCAGGTGGGCAGAGGGGACCCTTACAGGTCTGCAGGAGCCAAAATGGTGACAAGCAGTCTCTAACATGGGGCCTGCATGAAGATCTCTCCAGGTCCCCAGCTTGGGTGGATTGGGCTCCCGTGGGGGAACTGGAGCACGGAGCGGCTGGCCTGCATGAAGCAGTGGCTCTGTGGCCACTTACCCATCCCCAGGGCTCCACCACCTGTCAGGAAAGATGATGGCTCTTAAAACAGCCTTTGGCCAGTGTTAACAGCTGTGCAATGTTAGCAACTCTGTAGCTTTGATGGCTGTAGCGCTAATCACTGTCTCGCCCTCTCTCACTGGTCTCTGTCTTGCCACATCTCCAATAGCTGTCTTCCCCATTGCTGATCAACGTGTCCATCTTCTCATAAACTGCCATATTGTGCTGTGTCTTGCTGTCTTGCTTCTCCTCTGTTTCTACCATCTCACTGCCACATCAAAGGCTGCCTCTCACCATCTCTAGTGGTGGGTGGCTGGCTCAATACTGATGCAAAGCAAGTTCTCAGCTTTGCTCAGGAAGGAATGAAAGAGTAAGCCAGTGATAGAAGAAAATAGCTTTATTGAGGCGGCAGTGTTGTTACACTCTGTGACTACTCCTGCAGAGCAGGGGTATTTCATAGTCAGAGGGCCGAGAGGAGCATCCAGGGGCAGTTTTACAGTCACATCTATACCTACTTTTAATTATGTGATAATTAAGGGTTAGGTTGTTCAGAAATAGCTAGAAAGTGGGTGGTGTGCCCCAGCTTCCAGGTGTTGCCATGGTAGGGGCAGGAATTTCCAGGTGTTGCCCTGGCAAGGGACTGTGACTTCTGGATGTTGCTATGGCAACGGTAAACTGTCATGGCATTGGTGAGCATATCTTATGGAGCGGTCCTTTCAGAACCGTGTTCCTGTTTTGGCCAGCCTCACATCTGGTCCAGAGTAAACTCCTGCCTATGTCTTGCCTCAAAAGTAACAAGAAATCTGTAATAAAAAGTTACCCAGAAAAAAAACTCCAATTTTATATTTGGTGTTTAGTGACAAGCTGCTTATCAAAGTTACACAAAGATTCAAGTGAACCAAGAAAATGCTCTCAGAACTATTATAGGAGGTCATAACGTCCTGTAGTCCAAAAATTAATATGGATATAACCAAACAAAGAAATTAAAGACTGGCATCTGTTATGAATATAAAAAACTTAAGAAAAAAGAAAAATGGAGTCCATCTGTATATCTAAACATTTAGTGAACACACATGGTAAAAAGTATTACAGATTTTATAAGAACTCTTGATAGGTAATTTTAATTTACAAAAAATATATATGAACCGTAAGATATGTTGGGTATCTTTCCCTAACTTAAAAAATATTTCCTTGCATTTAAATTCTTTACTAATTTTTAGTCACTTTTTATTGCTTAGAATTTTAGCTGATATAAATAAGAAATGTGTATTAAAAGCCTACCATTTTGATTTAACCTGTGAAATATATTTAAATTCTTGGAAAAATCCAAAAATACCTAGAAAAGGGAGCTATTGCCAGAAGATACACAGTTCTTTAGTGTCAGGCTGAGATTATCTCCCAGAAATAACTTTTGGCTCATGTAGCTTCCAGTACACCGCAAGAATAAAAGATGTGAAGACAACGTTACTTAATTGGATTTGCAATTACTCACTCTTCACTGTTAACCAATTTTATTGAAAAAAATGATTCCAATCAAATAAACTGATTTTAAATGTACTGTTAAACAAGATTTTATAAATAAATACACTCTTGTAAGCAAAATCAGTACACAGAACATTTCTATAACTCCAGAAAGTTTTGTCCTGCTCTTCAGGAAGCAACTTGCTTTCCACCTCACAGAACAGAAAATCCTTGGTTGGCTTATTGTTCATATAGATTCCACTTTCTTTTTAAGAATTGCACATAAATGGAATATAGCATATGCTCTTTCGTGGCTGGTGACTTTCGTGCAGCATAATTGTCTCCCAGTCTCACTCATGTCGCCCTCACTCACTCATTGTCTCCTAGTCTCACTCATGTTATGACAGCTGACCAGGAGGCTGTCTCTGCTGTTTGCACCTCCATATCCCACTATGCGTTTCATCTTCCCTTTGCCTCACTGGAGATCCAAGTGCAGGGAATGCCTCACATGACTGATCCCTAGAACTTCATCCTGATGACTGTTGAAATTTTCTCTGAGTTTTACCAGTGGAAATGGCAACAAATAGAAACATTCCGGAAGGTCCCCTAGGGTCCACATTTTCTGTACTTCCTCTCTAAAATATGGAACATCAATCCTATTTGCTCTTGCTTTATATGGGCTAGATCTATGACTGCAGCACACACCCTAATGCCCTGTGTTGACAACTTATCCAGTATTGTATTAAGTCTAAATGGTCACACGTGTATCATATCGTTTCTTCCAATTTAATGAAACAAGTGCTATGTCAACTCTTTGGATTCAGAATCATCAACTGGAAAACCACAGCCCTGAGAAAACAGAAATCGAGTATATCAAGCTGTTCAGTTGACATAACAATGATGAGTCTACAGCTGATTTTCAAGATATAAATATTCTGTTTATGAGAGTAAAAGTACCATTCACACAGTTAGTGTTTCAGAGCCTCCACCACATCTGACAGCACAGCAATTCAATAGAACTAGGGTTTGTGTGTGAGCTTTGCTCAACTGATAATAGTATTTTCCCTGTCTATAGGGAAAGCTGCACCTGTGCACATGACAAGAGCATGAGCTACACTTTGCTTCACCTTTTTTGAGTTAAATAAGTTGCTTGATCCAGAGCCATATTATGGAAGAACTTCCTGACTCTGATGAAAACACTTTGAAAATCCTTAAATAATATTTTATGTGGAAACGTAACCAAAAAGGAAGGCAAATTCATATATAGTAAAATAACCACTGCCCTCCTCATGTTACAAGAGGTCCACTGAAATCACCCGATACCAGGCCCTGATGTGTGGTACAATGTTAAGGGTTCTGGAGGGGTCCGTTTTCTTGGCAAATTAGGTGTTAAGAAGAGCCAGTAGCCCTGCACATCTCAGTTAGTTGAAACTCATATTATTGAGTCCCCACAGGGACCTCCATGACATTGGTTCATTGGACTCTCTGGGAAAGCTGGGAAAGGTGACTGACTGAAGTCCATGTATTGAATCGTCCTCATTGTTAAAAGCCCCTGCTCATTAATGGCATTTCAATTAATATTCACTTGGAAAGCTTTTTTTTTTTCCTTGATTATGTTTTTTTTTTTGAAACTTCTAGTCATAGCTCTTGCAGAATGACTTTGTCTGAAATCATCCTGTTGCCTTTCTTTTAAGGCCTGATGATCTATGAAAACCAACAGCCAATATTATTAAATTGGTGTTCTCTTGGCAATGTGATCATCATATGTAATCCTTGCAGTTTACCCACTGTTATGATTTTTACATTTCCAGGGCTTCCTTGACAATGGCACTAATGTGACTCCATCCAGCATCCATTGTTGTGAGAACTCTATTTGGTATATCATCATTGTGAGCATGAACATAATGGAGACTTTCATAGGATGCAATGGTTAATATTTAACATTAGTCAAAATTTTCTCTAGTCCTACCCTTGGAGCTCTACTGGATTGGAAAAATATTTTAGGTAAGGACAACGATTTGGTAAAGTTTTAAAAATAAAGGCCACAAATAAATTTTCTGTAGCAAGAGTATGAATTATATGTTGTCCAGAATACCATTTTTTTGTGGAATGTAACAACAATTATTTAAATGTATATAATTCAGATAATATTTTATAAATATGTATATATTGCATATATAAGAGTGAATGTACTTAAGTATGAATACTCTACATATTTGTAGCCAAAATTTTATCAAATAAATATATATTCACTTCTATGTATCTTAAATATATACACACATTTTTCCATAAATAAGGTAAATTTTAATTTTTTATTGAAAACTAATGTTTTAATTTTGTATTTTTCTCTTAATAACTTAATAATTTGATTACTAAATATTTCCATTTATACCACCAATTTAAGAAAAAATACATATGTTTATATAGGTAGAGGTGTAAATATTGTATCTGGAAGCATTTATGCATTAATTATTGGTAACTGGTTAAATACACAACTCAGTGGCTGATAACAGTAAACTTTTATTTTCATGTTCATGGATGCTCATGTTCACAGTCATCTGGCTGATTAAGGAAGGGCTCTGCTGAGTGATTCCTCTGCAGGGCACTGAGCTTGTATTCAGCCTGTAGATATCAGTTGTTTAATGACAATGCTGAACAGCAGTGACTAAACATGACACAAGATTCTTGTGACAGGTCACAGGAGACATCAACCTCCCAAAACAAATGGCACAGTTGAATTTACGTCCAATAATTTCTAATACAGCTTCACAAATTTTAAATATATTCCTTTATTTCAATGAGTACAAATTTTCAAGAAAATATTACTCCATTTAATTATAGAGGGGTTTGATCATTCCATGGACAAATAAATATGTTTTCAAGCTTTACAATGCTGAAAATATTTGCAAATGTAAGTTTGCATTAATAAGAAAACAAAACTGGATGTGTTTTCAACATGTGGCTTCAAATATAATTTTTTAAATGGTCTTTTTGGGAGAAAATCATTTTAACTTATGTAAATATCCCTCCTTACCTCTCATTTCCTATAGAGTTGCCCAATAAGAGGTCCCCCCATGAGATTTGGAAGTCAGAAAAGGAAGACTCAATATTCAATATTATCCATTGGTACCTAAGACAGGCACAGAGACAAAGGTGAAGACTGGAGAAACACCTGGAAAGATACTCTAGGAAGCTGAGAACTTCAGCAACCCCAGACTGAAGCTTCCAGACAGGACTGAGGACCACATGGTTAAATAGCCCATACTTCAGGGGCGGATGCAATCTGTTTTCTGAGGGAGCACCAGAGAATCCTGTTTCTAATACCAACTTTCCTGAATACTATATCCTTGGCTTTGAAAGGCTGTGGTGTGAACATTAATCATAGGAATTGGGTCATTCTGTCACACCCAACAAAGACAAGAAATCAGAGGAGAAAGACACTCAAGGTGAAAAATATTGTTTCTAGAACGCAATTGAAATAGGCCCTATTATCCCACAGAACTAATGTTTATGGTTTTTTGAATAAACATGGAAATTGACTTCCTCAGTCTTAAAACACAAGATAGTTACATCTGTCTTACCTGAGCTCTTTTTTCAGTAAACCAAGCATCAGGTCTCCCAGATACTATCAAGGAGCTGAAATTTACGTATCACTGAATCGGGACAGTGAGACATCAGACCCTTCACCCACTGTGATTACCTAACTGACCTCCTGCTTCCTGTTGACCAAATTCTCTTTCTTATCCCGCCATAATTCCTGTTTTCCCACATTTCTTCCCTGCTATGTAAACCCCTAATTTTAGTAGTTCAGGGAGATACATTTGCGAATGGTGTCCCGTGTCCTCGGCTGCAGCACCTGATTAATGTCTGTTCCTTGGCAATGCTTGTTGTCTTAGTGATTGGCTTTCTGTGTGGTGAGATGCAGGATCTACACCAAATCCCTGGTATTTCAATAACAACATTCTCTGCAAACTTCACTGCTTTGGCTTCTTTTTTTTTTTTTTTTTTTTTGAGACGGAGTCTCGCTGTGTCGCCCAGGCTGGAGTGCAGTGGCCGGATCTCAGCTCATTGCAAGCTCCACCTCCCGGGTTTTTACGCCATTCTCCTGCCTCAGCCTCCCTAGTAGCTGGGACTACAGGCGCCCACCACCTCGCCTGGCTAGTTTTTTGTATTTTTTAGTAGAGACGGGGTTTCACCGTGTTAGCCAGGATGGTCTCGAACCTGAAATCAAATTGATCCACAACTTCTGAGATAACTTGACTTAATTCTAGGATTCACTTTGTCTACCACTGCTTACCAGCCTGAGCTTGCCAGTTTGCAACTCTTCCTCGTGCCAATGAACTTTCTCAAAGAGCCGTAGGTAACATTTTCCCTCTTTCATAAAATGTTACCTTTCTCTTTGTTCTTCCAATATACTGAAGTCCACTGAGTTTTCCTGTATGTCCCATTTGGGAAATGTTTCTATGCAAATAAAAACAAATTCAGAGATTCATCTCTACATTTTATTTAGACTTCAGTAGTTTACTCTAATTCTCTGTATTAAGACAATTCCTGCTGAGAATATCTATAGTGGCTTCTTCTGTGTTGTATAAAGTCCAACTGAAGCCATAAACTAGACTCCTCAGGTGTCATCATCTCTGTCTTTAGTAAATCAGGAGAGGCATTGCTATATCTGTGTAGTTGGGGCTGAGAAAGAGAAAAGAATTAGGGCACCGAAGTTACTTCATGTCCCCATCTACCAACACCATCAGAGTGTGGCTGCATCTGAGGAACACTCTCAGCCCATAGAGGCATCAGGAGGAGCAGCTGGGGCAGCCCAGCCTCATACATCTGCTTCCCTGGGGGTTTATGTTCGGGTGTGTAACACTGTGGGAGGGTCACTGTTATACTGTAGACAGTAATAAGTTGCAAAATCTTCAGGCTGCAGGCTGCTGATGGTGAGAGTGAATTCTGTCCCAGATCCACTGCCACTGAACCTTGATGGGACCCCACTTTCCAAACTGGATGCAGCATAGATCAGGCGCTTAGGAGCTTTTCCTGGTTTCTGCTGATACCAATTTAAATAAGTGCTAATGCCCTGACTTGCCCTGCAAGTGATGGTGACTCTGTCTCCTACAGATGCAGACAGGGAAGATGGAGACTGGGTCATCTGGATGTCACATCTGGCACCTGAGATTGGAAACATAAAAACAAATGTCCACACAATTAATCATGTTGTTAGACAATTTCCCTGAATAGTGAAGCAGTACTCAGAACCCTGGGCTGTGTAAACTGCTAGTGTTCTCCTTCCTTACCTGGGAGCCAGAGCAGCAGGAGCCCCAGGAGCTGAGCGGGGACCCTCATGTCCATGCTGTGTCCTGAGTGGTTCTGACTCCTACATGAAGTGTGACCAGCCTATTAATAAGTCTTCAGGGCAGGAGGATGTGCTCTGGGAACATGCAAATGAGCAGGGGATGGGGCAGGCTGGGCACAGCTGCAGGGTAGCTCATGTCAGTAACTCAGCAGCGACTCAGTGTCTCCAGGTGTCCCAGGTAAGATCAGGGTAGCAGAAATTTGTCTGCAGAGAATGTGTTTCTACTGGGGACTATTTTGTTATGAGAGACATTGTTTAGATTTTTTTTTTGACAATTTGAAATATTCCTCAAAAGTAGATGAAGTAACATATTTCATTGGTGTATAGGGAGTATTTAGGAGGATATTCTTTTTTATAGGAAGCACATAGTAAAATTTTAGACGATACAATTCTAAGGTCTTTAAAGACTCTCCTATGATTCTGGTTAGGGAAGGGGATATTTGTTATACACTTGTATTTTTTTCTGTAAATTTATCATTGTTCCTTTCAAAAAAAAATTGAAAATAAAATGTATTGTCATGATGCTACATATATTTGTAAGTATTAGGTAATGGTGTTATTCCATTGTTCTTAGCAGTATAAGTTCAAACAATTTACTACAAATACACAAAGATGACACTGAATTTTCTCAATGCATGCAGCACTCACAGATTCACCATTATCAAGAGTGACAGTTCTCTTTAATACCCAGAGACTAAATGGGCTGCACCTTATTCTTGTTTTGGGCACCTTCATAGTCTACCTTCTTTTCTGCCATTGAGTATTATTTCCCAATGTTCATCTCTCTTAATGAGGGTGGCCACTGAACGGAGTATGTCCCTGCCATGCACCATCAATGACACTTTCCTCTTTTACATTTTATCAGTGACTGGGGACATCATCTTGACCCAGACACCAGCCTCCCTGTTAACATCTTTAGGAAAGAGACAACCTTTTATCATGCAACTGCCCATGTACATGGAGAAATCAGTTGGATCCAGATGAAACTGGACAGGGATTTGCACTCATTATATCTAATATCTCTAATGTGCCCAAAAATGTCCCAGCCAGGCTCAGTAGCAGAGGAAGTGGATCCAACAATGTCAGCATCAGTGGGCTTCAGCCTAGGGCTCTACAAAATTTTACTGATGCCTGACTAGTGGAGCCAAATCACAGTGCTGTAGCCTGTGCACAAACCTTCCTGCTGCTTTGTAAGCAGCCCAAATTTCAAGAGAACTTGGTTATATTGGGAGAAAGGAAGAAAGCTCCATTTGTCCTCTAAATGTTTGCTGAAAATAAACTGACAAAAGGAAGATTAATAAGAGAAAAGGCAAACAAAATTCACTTAAAGTGCAGTGGGACATCATCGCAGGGCGATGACCCGATAAGTCAATGAAATCCAGGTGTTTCTATTTCTTTTCTAGGGAAGAGGGAATTGGGAAGTGTAGGCAACCTGGAGAGAATAGATGAGAATAGAGGTGCATCCTCAAGAGAACAGGTAATCAGCTGCCTGGTTAAAGTATCAACTTCCAGTCTCTTCTATTTTTGATTCCTGTTTTGTGTTAATCTTCACTGATAAAAATTCTTAGGAAGAATTTTCTTGACAATTGGTATCCTTCTGAAGAATTTGCTTTTAGGCAAATAAGGGATATTTAGGAAAAGTCTTTTTGTGCATTTGCTCCTTTCTAAATGCCTTTGGTTTTTCATAATCATCATACGAATGCAGCATAGTTTGAGATGTTATTTTCTGGATTCCTTTACTTGCAACCCACCTGCCAAGATGCTGT
Organism: Papio anubis; assembly: GCF_008728515.1. Taxonomy (NCBI): domain Eukaryota; kingdom Metazoa; phylum Chordata; class Mammalia; order Primates; family Cercopithecidae; genus Papio; species Papio anubis. The sequence continues at coordinate 88,862,728 of NC_044989.1, forward strand.
TCCAGAGAGATGCAGCTACAGACTGAAAGGGCAGTTGATCCCTGAACAACGTGGAGGTTGGGGTACTGAGCACTGGTGCAGATGAAAACCTGTGTAAACTTTTGCATCCCTAACTTAAGTACTAATAGATTACTTTTGACTGGAAACCTTAGTGATAAAATAGTTGATTAATTGCTTTTTTAGTTATATTTATTGTATACTCTATTTTTCCAATAAAGTATGCTAAAGAAAAAAAATGTTAAGACAACCATAAAAATCAGAAAATATATTTACTACTTATAAAGTACTTGCTCACAGGTGACACACACAGAAGAAAATATACGTGAATCTGCAAATTTAAAACTCAAGTTATTCTAGGGTTAACTGTACCATGATGAATGTAGCAGTCCCCATCTGTAATCTAGGGCTTTCCCCTTTGTTGTACCTGTGCTCACTTCTAGTGGCTGTATATATGTCTTAGGTTCTTTATGATCTTGGGCAGAGAGATCTGCCTGCCTGCCTTGCTGGCCAGATGCCTCGAATGTGTATCTCTTAGAAAAGTGCTATGCTTTGTCTATGTCCTCCAGTAACCATCTGTTGTAAAGCTAAATCTCAGTGTAATGGTATTGCCAGGTGGGGTCTATTGGGATGTGTTTAGATCATGAGGGTGGAACCCTCTGGAGAAATACACTAATAACACAATAAACAGAGCTTATTGAGCTGGAATCTTTTTCTCTCTTCTGTTCATCTGTAACGTTAAGACAAGGCCTTTCTTTCTTTGAAGGAGTCAATGCTCCAGGCATCATCTTGAAAACAGAGAAAGCAGACATTTACCTGCCCATGCCTTGATCTTAAATTTCCCATTCCTCAGAAGTGTGAGAAAATCCATTTCTGTTCTTTATGAATTACACAGTGACAAGGAATCTGTTATAGCAGCTTGAAATGAAACAAGAGGGACAGCTCACAATCAGTGAGGACAGGATGAGGTGTATACATACCCCAGCTTCCTCATCTCTCCGGTGGAACAGCCCAGAGGAATTTACTCCATGTTTCCACATGTGGGTGATCTTCATTTCTCCTGAGTCAGGTGAGTTGTTGATTTGTCTTTTACCATTCATCTTCTATTCCCTTCCTCACTTTCCTCCTTCCTCCCAGTGTAAATTTGCTGCCTAAATAGGAATCGTCATTGCTGGTGGACACGAACTAAGATAGTAACAAAAATTGTTTATCTTTTCTATGAGAAGTATTTCCCATCTTTATTCTTATCACTTCTCTCTCTTTGACATGTAGGAATATTCAGGAAGCATTTAATTTTTTTTAACCAATCTATTTTAGATTGAATTTATGCAGGGATTTTTTTGTTGCTCTGTTTGTTAAAAGAAAAAAATAAGTTGTAAGCCACCAACCAGCTGAACAATCTCCTCTTGTAGCAGAGATAGCTTCAAAGAAAACAGAAAAACTAGGTTAGGGCATGACTGGTAGGTGGGTTTAGATATGCCTCATTATACTCTCTTCCGTTTGGAGTTCAGACACAACTGACCAGCATTATCATTACAATAGATCTTTAGACTGACAAAACAGATGCTTTGTAGCAATAAGGCAGCATACTCCAACATTACAGAGAATAGGCCCTGAAGAAAATCTAAATATTTTACCCCAAAAATATTTCTTCATCATATTCTGAAGTGACCCTGCAAAGTTGCCTGTAGTCAGGGAAATTTTCATTCTTGAGAGAATCTCCTCCCCTTACTAAGTCTTTTCCAGAGAGTCTAACATTTTTTTTTTTTTAAACATCGGATAGGCACCATTCACCATCTCCTTTGTCTGCTACCCACAGGATTCTTCCACATAACAAGAAACATGGCTTCCATGCTCCCTTATCTAAACTCAAGTATTTCTTTATGATAAATTCAGGTCTTTAGGCAGAGCTTAACTCTTTCAACCAATGGGCAGTCAGGAAACCTTTGAATCCATATATGACCTGGAAGCTCCTTCTTCAAGACATCCCACCTTTCCAGGACAAACTAACATATATCTCATATGTACTAATTTATGTCTTTCCTCTTAATCTCTGTCTCTCCAAAGTGTTTAAACCCAACATGTAATCCTATCACCTTGGGCACATATTTGCAGGACATCCTAAGGCTGTGTCACAGGCCATAAGCTTTATCTTTGGCAAAATAAACCTGTAAATTGATTGAGACCTGTCTCTGATACTGTTTTGCTTACACTGGGTCACAAACTTAAAAATCCTCTAAAACTGTCTACACATCAATAAATCTACATTAGAGACAGTGGAGTGATCATACTTTAACAGTTAAAGCTCACAATTTAAAGGAACTTGAATCTCAGATTTGGTCCAGCTCTCTTTTTTCATAAAAATACTTTGCGATTTTTAAAAATTTTACTTTCCAAAAGGACAATTTTGGGGAATACGTTATACTTCTGTATTTCTTTATACTATGTATCTGTTTATGAAAAAATATGCGATATATGTTTATATATAAAGAGAACTCTGATTGCTAGTATAAGGTATAGTTTTAAACATTAATAAATTGAACGTGAACATTGAAAATGAACACCAGGTGCAACACCTGAAGGCTCCTTTCTTACCACAGTCCCTGAGGGTGATAAAGCTCAGGACCCTCTTCCATGTTCCCCTGGGCTGAGAGCAGAGAGCTGCCCGTTGCTGAGGATGATGAGTGACCTGATGTAGGGTGTGTGGAATCACAGAGCAGCAGATGCCCAGGAGATGGATAGTGAGTCTGGGCTCTGAATGGAGAGAAGTTTTTTCTCCAGAGCTCAGCATAGACAACTCCTCTTCTGGTCATTTCCATGAAAGAAAGCAGCACATGTGGCTCAGAGGCTGCATGGTCACGGATGAAGACCCTCCAAGGCTCATTTCCAACTTCCCCTCTGGCTGGGGTGATGTGGGATCTCTGCCCAGCTTTCATGGCTCACCAGCTGCTGGGACTCTGTTGACAATGGTCTATGTCTACTCCATGCACAAGCTTCTCAATATTTGACATTTTACTTTCTGGTCTCCAGTAACCATGACCTGCCAACCATGATCCTTCCACAGAGATTCATGGAGTAGGGCCAGAACCATGAGTTCAGCAATGTGCTGGGCCAGGTACACAAGAGAAACAAGACATGGCCCGCTGAGGTATGAAGTGAGGATGAATTTGCATCATGAATTCAGAGTAGGAGGTGGGAGAAAACATCCTGACATGCGCCAGGCAGTGATGCCCACAAGATACACTAGAGGTGTCCATAAAGGAGGTGGGAAGAGGATGTGAGGCAAAGAGGGGATGTGAATTCAGAGGTGTCCCCCAGCCTGGTTCCCTCAGAAGATTTCAGACCCTTAGCAGCTCCTGTGCAGAGCCGTTGCTAGGGAAGATTTGTGCATGACAGGGGACAGGAAGAGGGAGCACCTACTTCTGAAGGCATCTTGGTTGCTGATGGCCAGAGTGACATCTGTTCAGTCCCACTGCCCTTGACCCAGGAAGGGATCATGTCCAGCAGGGCAGCAGAAGCCTGCAGGAGCTCAGAGCCAGGCCTGATTTTTGCTGGTGCCAGACTAGGATGCTGTTAATACTCCAGCCAGCCCTGCAGGTGACAGTGACCCTCTCACTTGGGACACAGGGTGGGGGATGGAGATGGCATCCACACAACATGCTGACTATTATCCAAGTGAGGAACAAAGATGCAGATCCCCAGATATTAACACGAAACAAGCAGTTCATTCAATTTGATGCAATTCTGATCAGAAAACAAAAGAGCAGGCTAACAACTTCATCATCAAAGAAATGTTCATGTTTAACACAAACTGTCTGAGGATGAAGCGTCAGTTCCCCTTCCTCACCAGGCAGTCAGAACAGAAGGCGGAAGAGAAGAAAAGATGGGTCCCAGAGTCCACAAGATGCCTCCTGAGGCTGATCCTGCTCAGATAAGGTGGGGGCAGTAGATTGTCTGCTGGGACTGCCACACCAATATTCCCTGGGCTGCATGGCTTAAAGGAAGGACATTTACTTCTAACAGTTTGGAAGGCTGGGAAGTCCAAGATAAAGATCCAGAAAGATCTACTTTCTGCTAAGGACACTCCCTGTGATTTTCAGTTGCCACCTTCTGTCCATGTCCTCACATGGCCTTTCCTCATTGCATGCATGGAGGTTGGGGGTGGAGGAGAGCTCAATGGAGTCTCTTTTTTATAAAGATACTAATCTTATTGAATCAGGGCCCTACTCTTATCATCTCCTTTAACCCTAATTACCGCCTTATATGCTTTGTCTTCACATGCAGCTATACTGGAGGTTAGAGATTCAAGACAAGAATTTCCGAAGCACAATTCGGTCCATAGCAGGTAGGCTTTGGGGACACAGCCAAGGCGGGCATGAAGGCAAGGCTGGGCTTCTAGTCTCAGAGCACAGAGCACAGAGGTGGTTCCCATAACTCAGGACACTGGCAACTCCTCCCAGGTACTCTAGGTAACACAGAGACCACATTCCAGCCTTAGGGGCTATTGATAATGAAACATTATCACTCCTAAGCTCTCCCAGTATTTCTATGATCAGGCTTCTGTCTTAGGGTTATTAGGGGGTTTGTCTACCATCTAGTGTCAGGATTGTGGCTTAGCATCTTCTATAGGATCACAGATGCTGAGTCCCAATGAGTCTTGACTGTGAGTCTTTTCATGGATATTAATGAAGGGCATCCTAGGCCAGATTCATCCATCACTAGGCCACATTCATAAAATAATTTCTCTTGTCAGTAAACTAGTTACATAGTTGAGGACAAAAGATATTCAGAAAAGTTATTTGTCAGAAAAATATTATGAGCTAGATTCTATGACTCATGTGAGATGCCAAAGGTTTTGGAAAAGAGATGATGGGCCACGAGGAATGCTGCAGGACATAATGGCAGGGGTGGGAATGGGAAGCACAGGGTGCTGTTCTGGAACTGTCATCCCAGTCTCCTTCCTCCCATCCAAGAAACCCTTTCAGGGCAGCTCTGAGGACCACTGCAGCTAAAGAGGTGAAAGGGGGATCTTTCAGACGCCCCATTGTCCGCAGCCATTGAGCCTGCATCAGGATCACCTCTACTTGTATTTCTAGAATACCTGAGGTGTTTATCCAGGTACAGCAGACAGTGTTGGGTGTTGGTAATTACATGGAATATCCATTATGTTTCATGAGAACATGCCCATTGTCATGTTGATTGGGCAGTGAGGTTGTTTCTTGATCAAAGTGAAGTCTCATGGAATATCCAAAAATGTGACATGAATTCCTCTCGAAAGTGGCCATGATAGCCCCAGCATCTAATTGTTTGACATATATTTAAGTGTCCAAGAAGCAAGCTATTGCCATAGTCCTTTTCCCTGCACAGGGGATCCTTTAATAGTTCAGTCACTCGGTTGCTATTTTCCTGACCAGGTGACTGGGTTGTTGACAATGGCCCATGATTTAGTGGAAATGAGTAAAATATAGTGTAGGGGCAGCCTGCATGGCTACTGTCATTGCATGTAGTGTGGCCCATTGGGTAGAATGTCCATGTTCAGTGTCAGTCAAAAGACGCCATCCCCTGGCTGGATGGTGGCCACACCCAGGGGACCCACTGGTGTCTGTTTCGTACAATCATCAGGGCTCCATGCCATACTGACACAGGCATGTGTCTGAATCTTTGGCTCATTGTGGCCAAAGGAGAAGCTAAATTGTCCCCTATGGGTCATTTGTTTCCTTCTAGGAAGCTTGTCATTTTTTTACGGCATTCATTCATTTGCACATGGATCCTGTGGGAACTGGGTTAGGGCAAATTCTGACGGCATCATTTCCATTTAATAATTTGGATCTGTTGGGCCTGTCCAACTTTATTGATTGTGTTTGTAGGCAACAAAGTGAGAATGGGTAGTTAAGTTAGCAGTGTCATGCCTGATGCTCTAGCTCTTAGACACTCAGACCCTATCAGTTTCCTACAGCAAGCAAGGAGTGGCCTTTCAAAAGAGGCACAACTGGTGTCTGCTGTTGACACAGGCTTCAGTCAGCATGCATAGTAATAGTGAACACCTGGATTTCCATCAAGGAAACAGGCTCTAAAGGTTTTAAAGAAGTGCCTCAGTCATGCCTTGTTGAACAGATTCCAAGGGTACCATTGCAAAGGGCCTCATTCAAGGATGGCAATTTTCTTCGTGATTTTGACTAATGTGACCAAAAGAACATGCAGGTAAGTTTTCTACCATCCCCAGTACCCAAAAATACCTACTAGCTTGTGGGTCTCCTTCTTATTAGTGGATGCCACCAGGACCAACAACAATTAATTATACCTGGAATATCTCCTCATAACTATACCTTGGATACCTCCTCGGTTTCCTGTTCAGGTGGCCTTGACATTCATCCTTCAACAGTCCGTCGTTGGTCTGCCAAAGTGGGTCGTTCCATTGTGACACCAGGCTTTGTGACATTTCCATCTTATTGTACCAACTATTAAATTAACTAAGTAGTGTTCCAATCTCTGTTGAATATGCAGTCTTGCTTTTGCTGAATAAGGTTCTCGGGCTTGGGAAGCTTAGGAGGCAGGTAGGAGTGGATATGCCCCACTGCCATGCCTTGAATACTTAGCTATGAGTGGGGATAGCCCCTCAGGCAGCAGTGATGTTCTGTGGCACAGCAGCAAAATGTCAGTACCTCTATTGCACTCAGCAGTGAGAACCATGGTCACCAGCACCCAACATGGCCCAAAGGGAATGGTCCACATGCAGATCAGGACGTGAGCACATACTCATCACGGGGTCCTCATTTGTCTGGACACCTTCTGATGTCATCAGTTTAATTTTTTCTGATGGGACCTGGAAATATTTTCAGGTGGATTACAGCATATAAAAATCCCAGAGAAGTCTGAATTCCTTTTTTTCACCTTCCACCTTGAGAGGAAAATAGGGCCAGTAGCCTCTGGTGGAGACCTTGGCCCTATTCCTAACTGTGCCGTTCAGACAAAGACATTTGGTCTGTAATGTGGCTTAACCAAACAATTACACCAACTGGGATGCACAAAACTTTCCTGGCCTTTTTCCATGTCTCTTTTATAGAGAGTGAGCCTCCTTTTCTGTGAAGGCCCTTTTTGTTGATTTTGGTTCCTTCCTAGATGCTTCAGGGACCACTGAGAGTATCTTTCTTGTTTCATTTTGAGTGACTCAGGGTCCATCTGATTATCCATGTCCTGTGCTCTCTGGCCCTAGGAATGAGCAGTCATACAACTGTCTAACAACTAGAGAACTGTGTACCCCATTCCTATTTCCACATTCTTTTCTCTCTGTCTCAATTCATAAGCCAGCTGAACCTTATTAATGGGAGGAGGACAAATGTCCCATTTATCCTCTCTCTTCATTAAACATCCATCTGCATGTCCAGCCCTTGCATCCCCAGGCTGATGTCTCTGTCCTGGGCCAGATACAGGAGAGTATTTTTCCTCCAACTTTACCAATAAGCCACAGTTCTCTCAGATCAACCCTACTCACTGCACCAATTTTGCCAAGAAAGTTTGCTGTGCACAGGTCACCAACTTACCCAAATCTAGTGAGACAGAACACCGATGCACAACCAGTTACATAAAGTGAATTATTACTTACAGAGAGTCAGCATGAGAGAGCACAAAGCTCCCTGGGCCTGATTGACTCTAGGCCATGCATACCCACAAGGACTGCAGCTGAGGGGCCCTGGAATGCAGCCCACCCTGGGTTTTATGTCTTGGGATCACATGACACACTGAACTAGTGTTGAAGGAATTACTGTTTCCTGTAGGGACAGAAACAGAACCCAGGCTATATTGGCCAATCTTGCCCTATCTCAGAATATTACATTTCCAGAACATTCTACAGTTATTCCTGAAAATTACAAGCAAGAAAGGGAAGGAGACTGGGTTGATTCATGACTAAATGGAAACTGTTCTGCAAATACCAAAGTGAAATCATAACTCAGTATTTTTGTGACTGAGTTATTTCACTTAGTGTAATGTCCTCTAGTTTCATGCATGTTGTAGCATGTGTCAGAATTTCACTCAATAATATTCTATTGTATGCATATACCACATTTGGATTACCAGTTCTCTCCTTTGTGAAGATGTGAGTTGCTTCTACCTTTTGGCTATTATGAATAATTCGGTTCTGAATATGGGTAGACTACTATCTTCTCAAGTTAATGTCTTCAATTAATTGGGTATGTGTCCAAAAGTGTAATGGCTGAGTTATATAGTATTTCTATTTTTAATTCTTTGAGGAATCACCACATGGTTTCCTATAGAAGGTGGGCCATTTACATCACCACGACAGTGTCCACAGCAGTTCCAAATACCTATATTCTTATCAAGACTGGTCAGTCTCTGTTGGGGGAAAAAAATCTCCTAATAAGTGTCAAGTGGGGTTTCTTTTTATTTTTCTATGGATTAATAATATTGAGCATCTTTTTCTATGCTAGTTATCTAATTATCTCTAAATAATCTTCTTTAGGGAAATATCTATTCATGTACTCTTCTCATTTTTAATCAGGTATTTTATTTTTATTGTTGACATGTAGGACCTATGTTTGTACAGTAGATATTATTAACCTCCATCGGATATATGATTTACAAATATTTTCTTCTATTCCACATGTTGCAATTTCACTGGATTGATTATGTATTTTGATGCACATTTTAAATTTTTATGTAGTCCAATTTATTTTTTTTCTTTTGCCTGTATATTGGTGTTAAAAGTGTCAGTGTTTAAATGTCTATAAATACTGACTTACTACACTGAGGAGGTCACACTAGGCCATCTCTCTGATGGTGGAGCTAAGAATTTTACACTCTCCCATTTTGTACCAGGGGACAGTGCAGATACGTGAGAACCCAGTGGTTTTGCCGAGCTTATTTGTCTTGCATTTGTGGTGACATGGGTAGTTGTTCACGTTGGCTTCCTCTGGAGGTCCACCTGGAAAGCATTATATTTAGCAAGAAAAAAGGAGAGAGTGAATGATGGCCCTATGGACTGTGTATATTCTCTGTTGGAAATGTCAAATCCATGACGCATAAAGGGATTTACTAGAGATATTAAATTCCCTACAAATTGTTGAAAGGCCGTAAGGAACAGGCTCCAGGCAAAGACACTAGAACAATTCCAAGAACGGCACTTGGAGCGCAGGCTGGGGAGGAGCTCCTGCTGCCTGAAACTCCACATTCAAGCTGTCTCCTGCAGAAAAGAGAGCAGCTCTTCTCACCACTGTCCCCAGAAGGACAGCAGCTCTACTATCAACTGCTAGAGACCTGACCCCTTTCTCTGCAGCCCTGCCTGTGTTGATTACATCTTCATTTCAGTCTCATGCAGATTCATCTGTTTTCATACGTACAGGGGTTATTTCTGCCCAAGTGCATCCTGTGGCTTTCTATCATAAATACACATCTTTCTACACTTGAATTTCCAGGCATTACTAGCACCAACTGCAGCATGCTACAACCTAACATAAAGATTTTCTTTACAAAGAACATCGTGGTACCCACATAACATTGTCCTCCCCAAAATGTGGGGAAACTCCAATCTGTTCAGCCCAATGCCATCTAGGAAAAAATGTTCTTGTCTCATGAGCCATTAATTTGTTTACTTATTATTTAATTTGTGGTCTAAATTGTAAAGGTGGCTAAAAATAGCACTTTGATTTTTTTTTTAAAGAAAGGGTGTATAGAAAAGATTAAATTATTTAACACACATATATGAATGACTCATTTCGTTATTGTCAACAGCTTCTTTCATATTTATTTTATTCTCTAGTTTCTGGCAATACTTTTTCTATGGTACATCTGGAAAGGCTACTCCTCATGTCCTTGGCTTCCTAAGACCCAGATGTGGTGAAGAATGCCCATTAGCTGTGTTACTACACAGTGGTTTATGATTGAAATGAGGGAGAGAAAGTGCCTGATCTCACTCAAATGTGCTCATTTTCCTGAACTGGGTCACAGCCAGGCAGCACAGTCCTGTGGGCACTTGCCACATTTCTATCACAATATCTTCACTTGCCACATTTCTATCAACATGAGCGTGTCTTCCTTCACTGTGGAAAACACAGGGTGGGCAGGGTCAAGGAATAGCAAAAGGAGTACTTGGAGTTGCCTGAGCTTCCACACTGGTTTCTCCAAATGTTTTCAATCCATTTAATTTATGATAATAGACACCTTTCTGCCTAACCAGACATAACTGCTTTTCTCAGATCCAACTGATTCAGTGATAAAGCTATAGAGAAAAATAAATACATTTTTCGACGTTTAAGCTGACCAGGAGGCTATCCCTGGTGTTTACCCCTCCGTATTCCACTATGCGTTTCATTTTCCCTTTGCCTCACTGGGGATCCAAGAGCAGATAATGCTTCATATGTCTGTGATCCCTAGAACTTCATCCTGATGACTGTTGAAATCATCTCTGAGTTTTACCAGTGGAAATTACAATAAATACAAATATTCCAGAAGGTCCCCTAGGGTCCATATTTTCTGTACTTCCTCTCTAAAATATGTAAAATCAATTATGTTTGCTCTTGCTTTATATGGACTCGATCTATGGCCCAAGAACACACTCTAAAACCCTTTGTTGACAATTTGTCCAGTATTGTATTAAGTCTAAATGGTCACATGTTTATCATCTCATTTCTTCCAATTTAATGGAATAATTGTTATGTCAACTCTTTGGATTAAGAACCATTAACCAGGCCAGCGCTGTGGCTCACATGTGTAATCCCAGCTCTTTGGGAGGCAGAGGTGGGCGGATCATGAGGTCAAGAGATCGAGACCATCCTGGTCCATATGGGAAAACCATGTCTCTACTAAAAATACAAAAATTAGCTGGGTATGATGGCATACACCTGTAGTGACAGCTACTTGGTAGGCTGAGGCAGGAGAAAAGCTTGAACCCAGGAGGCAAAGATTGAAATGAGCCGAGATGGTGCTAATGCTCTCCAGGCTGGCAGCAGAGCAAGACTCCATCTAAAAAAAAAAGAACCGTCAACCAGAAAACCACAGCCCTGAGAAAATAGAAATCAAGTGTTTCAAGGTGTTCAGTTGGCATAACAATGATGAGTCTACAGCTCATTTTCAAGATAAAAATATTCTGTTTATGGGAGTAAAAGCACCAATCCCCCTGAGTGTTTCAGAGCCTCCACCACTTCTGAAAGCATAGCAATTCAACAGCACAAGGGTTTGTGTGCCAACTTCGCTTGACTAATAATGAGTTTTTCCCTGTCTATAGGGAAAGCTGCACCTGTGCACATGACAAGAGCATGAGCTACACTTCGCCTCACTTATTTTTTGAGGTAAACAGCTTGCTTGATCCAAATCCATATCATAGACGAATTTCCTGACACTGATAAAAGCACTTGGAAAATCCTCAAGTAATATTTTATACAGAAACATAACCGAAAAGAAAGGCAAACTCATATGTAGGAAAATAACCACTGCCCTCCTCATGTTACATGAGGTCCACTAGAATCACCTGATACCAGCTATTAGTCTGAGCCCTAATGTGTCATACAATGTTAAGGGTTCTTCTTGGCAAATTAGGTATTTATAAGAGCCAGTAGCCCTGTAAGTCTCAGTTAGTTGCAACTCATATTATTGAGTCCCCACTGGGACCTCCACAACATTGGTTCATGATACTCCCTGAGAAAGCTGGGAAAGGTGACTGACTGAAGTCCAAGTGTTGAATCATCCTCATTATTAAAAGCCCCTGCTCACTAATGGCATTTCAATTAATATTCAGTTGGAAAGCATTTTCTTTGATTATGCCTCATTTTTGAAACATCTAGTCATAGCTCATCCAGAATGGCTTTGTCTGCAATCATCCTGTTGCATTTGTTTTGAGGCTTGATGATCTGTGAAAACCAACAGCCAATATGATGAAGTTGCTGTTCTCTTGGCAATGTGATCATCAGATGTAATCCTTGCAGTTTACCTGCTGTTATGGTTTTTACATTTCCAGGGCTTCCCTGACAATGGCACTGATGTGACTCCATCCAGCATCCATTGTTGTGAGAACTCTATTTGGCATATCATCATTGTGGGCATGAACATAATGGAGACTTTCATAGGATGCCATGGTTAATATTCAATATTAGTCAAAATTTGTTCTAGTCCTAACCTGGGAACTCTACTTAGTTGGAAAAATATTATAGGTAAGGACAAGCATTTGGTAGAGTTTTAAAATAAAGAATACAAAGAAATTTTCTTAGCAAGAGTATCAACTATATGTGGTGCACAGTGCCATTTTTGTATGGAATGTAACAAAGATTATTTAAATGTATATGAATACTATATATATTTGTAGCCAATATTTTATCAAATAAATGCATTTTCACTTCTATGTATATTATATACATATATACACATTTTTCCATAAAGTAAATTTTAATTTTTTATACTGAAATACTAATTAGTTTTAATTTTGACTTTAATTTTCCCTTAATAACTTCATAATTTCATTACTAAATGTTCACATTTATACCACCAATTTAAGAAAAATATATTTGTCTATATATAGGTAAAGGTGTAAATACTGTATTAAGAAGCTTTCATGCATTAGTGATTGGTAACTGGTTAAATATACAGCTCAGTGGGTGATAACAGGAAACATTTGTTTTCATGTTCATGGATGCTCATGTTCACAATCATCTGGCTGATCAAGGAAGGGCTCAGCTGAGGGTTCTCTGAAGGGCACTGAGCCACCAGCCTAGATATCAATTGGAGGACAATGAACAGCAGTGAGCATTACGACACACAAGATTCTTGTGGCAGGTCTGAGGAGTCAACAACATCCCAAACCAAACTGCACAGTTGAATTTAAGCCCAATAATTTCTAACATAGTTTCACACATTTTAAATATATTCCTTTACTTCAGTGAGTACAAATTTTCAAGAAAATATTAACTCCATTTAATTAAAAAGGTGTTTGATCATTCCATGGACAAATAATTGTGCTTTCAACCTGTACAACCTTGAAAATATTTGAAAACGTAAATTTGCATGGAGAGGAAAATAAAGCTGGATGTGTTTTCAACATGTGGCTTTAAATATATTTTATTTATGGCCTCAGTGTGGAAGAAATCATTTTAACTTATGTAAGTGTTCCTTTTCGTCTCTCTTTTGTCCTGTAGAGTTGCCCAATAAGAAGTCCTCCCATGAGATGTGGAAGTCAGAAAAGAATGACTCAATATTCTCCATTGGTACTTAAGACAGACACAGGGACAGAGGTTAGGACTGGAGAAACATCTGGAAAGATGCTGTAGGAAAGCTGTCAGCATCAGCACACTCACCCTTACACTTCCACACAGGATTGAGGACCACATGGTTAGAAAGCCCATAATTAGGGGCAGGTGCATTCTCTTTTCTGAGGGAGCACCAGAGAATCCTGCTTCTAATATCTTCTTCATGACTACTATATCCTTGGCTTTGAAAGGTCGTAGTGGGAAAGTTAATCATAGGAATTGGATAATTCTTGTCATAGCCAACAGAGCCAAGAAACCAGGAGGAAAGGCACTCAGGATGCAGAATATTGTTTCTAGAATGCAATTGAAATAGGCCCTATTATCCCATGGAACCAATGTTTATGGATTTTTGAATAAATATAGATATTGACCCCTCCCCCGGTCTTAAAACTCCAGATAGTTACATTTGTCTTATCTGAGTTCTTTTTTCAAGAAGCCAACCATCAGGCCTCCAGATACCATCAAGGAGCTGAAACTTACATATCACTGAAACAGGATAGTGAGATCCTTCGCCCATTATGATTGCCTAACTGACCTCCTGCTTCCTATTGACCAAATTATCTTCCTTATCCCTCCCTATTTCCTGTTTTCCCACATTTCTTCCCTGCTCTATAAACCTCTAACTTTAGTTTCTCCCGGACATACATTTGTGAATGATGTCCCATCTCCTTGCCTGCAGCACCTGATTAAAGCCTGTTCTTGGTAATACTTGTTGTCTTAGTGATTGGCTTTCTGTGTGCTGAGCAGCAGGATCTTCACTAAATCCCTGGCATTTCAATAACAAAGTTTTCTGCAAGCTTCACTGCTCTGGCTTATTGTAACCTGAAATCAAATTTACCCACAACTTCTGAGATAACTTGATATTATTCTAGGATTCACTTTGTCCACCACTGCTTATCAGCCTGAGCTTGACAGCTGCCAACCCTTCTTCGTGCCAATGAATTTTCTCAAAGAGCAATATGTAATATTTTCCCTTTTTCATAAAACGCTAACATTCTCTTGTTCTTCGAACATACTGAAGACCATTGAGTTTTCCTGTATGTCCCATATGGCAAATATTTTTTTGCAGGCAAAATATTAAATTTAGAGATTCATCTCTCCATTTTATTTAGACTTCAGTAGTTTAGACTCTAATTCTCTGTATTAAGACAATTCCTGCTTAGAATATCTATAGTGGCTTCTTCTGTGTTATTTGAATTCCAAACGAAGCCATAAACTAGACTCCTCAGGTGTCATGATTTCTGTCTTTATTAACTCAGGAGAGGCATTGCTATATCTGTGCAGCTGGGGCTGAGAAAGAGAAAAGAATTTGGGTACAGAGGTGACTTCATGTCTCCCTCTACCAACACCATCAGAGTGTGGCTGCATCTGAGGAACACTCTCAGCCCATGAAGGCATCAGGAGGAGCAGCTGGGGCAGTCCAGCCTCACATATCTGCTTCCCTGGGGGTTTATGTTCGGGTGTGTAACACTGTGGGAGGGGCACTGTTATACTGTTGACAGTAATAAGTTGCAAAATCTTCAGGCTGCAGGCTGCTGATGGTGAGAGTGAATTCTGTCCCAGATCCACTGCCGCTGAACCTTGATGGGACCCCACTTTCCAAATTGGATGCGTAATAGATCAGAGGCTTCGGGGCTTTCCCTGGTTTCTGCTGATACCATGCTAAATAACTGCTAATGCCCTGACTCGCCCGACAAGTGATGGTGACTCTGTCTCCTACAGATGCAGACAGGGAGGATGGAGACTGGGTCATCTGGATGTCACATTTGGCACCTGAGGTTGGAAACATAAAAACAAATGTCCAAATAATTAATCATGTAGTAAGAGAACTTCCCTAAAAAGGCAGGCAATACTGAGCTCACTGGCTTAGGTAAACTTCTAATGTTCCCCTTCCTTACCTGAGAGCCAGAGCAGCAGGAGTCCTAGGAGCTGAGCGGGGACCCTCATGTCCATGCTGTGTCCTGACTGGGTCTGACTCCTGCATGAAGCGTGCCCAGCCTATTAATAAGTCTTCAGGGCAGGAGGATGTGTTCTGGGAACATGCAAATGAGCAGGGGACAGGGCAGGCTGGGCACAGCTGCAGGGCTGGCTCATCTCAGTAACTCAGCACCAGCTCAGAGTCCCCAGGTGTCCCAGGTAAGACAATGGTAGCACAAATTTGTCTGAAGAGATATGTTTCTACTGGAGACTATTTTGTTATGAGAAACCTTTTTTCAGGTTTTTTTTTTTTGAATATTTGAAATATTCTTCAGGAACCGATGGAGTAATGTATTTCATTAGTGTGTGGGGATTATTTAGGAAAATATTCTTGTTTGTAGGAAACACGTAGTGCAACGTTAGATGGTAGGATTCTTAGGTCTTCAAAAGACTCTTGTATGATTCCAGTTAGTGAAGGGGATAAGTGAGCTATACTTGCAAAATTTCTGTGAGTTTAACATTGTTGTTTTCTAAAAACGTTAAAAATAAAATTTATTGACACGATGATATATATATGTATTTGTAAGTATTAGGTTAGCGTTATGCCATTATTCTTACCAGTATAAGTTCAAGCAATTTACTTCAGATATACTAAGTTGATACCGTGTTTCCTCAATGCATGCAGTGCTCACAGATCCACCATTTCAAGAGCTACAGGTCTCTATAATACCCGGAGACTAAATGGAGTGCACCTTATTCTTGTTTTGGGCTCCTCCATAGTCTACCCTCTTTTCTGCCGTTGAGTATTATTTCTCAAAGTTCTCCTCTTTTAGTGAGGGTGACCACTGCACGGAGGATGTCCTTGCCATGCACCATCAATGCCACTTTCCTCTTTTACATTTTATCAGTGACTGGTGATATCATCCTGATGCAGACACAAGCCTCCCTGTTAACATCTTTAGGAAAGAGACACTCAATCTTGTATCAAGCAATTGCCTTTTGTACATGGAGAAATCAGCTGGATCCAGATGAAACCATACACGGGTTTACACTCGTTATATCTCATCTCTCTAATGTACCCAAAAATGTCCCAGCCTGGCTCAATAGCAGGGGAAGTGGATCCAACTACATCAGCTTTAGTGGGCTGTGGCCTAGGGCTGTACAAAATTTTACTGATGCCTGAATAGGGAAGCCAAATCACAGTGCTGTAGCCTGTGCACAAACCTTTCTGCTGCATTGTAAGCTGCCTGAATTTTAAGGGAATTTGCTGATATTGGGAGAAAGGAAAAAAGTTCCATTTGTCCTCTAAATGTTTGCTGAAAATAAATTGACAAAATGAAGAATAATAAGAGAAAAGGCAAACAAAATTCATTTGAAGTGCAGCAGGATATCATAGCAGGGTGATTACCCAGATAATTCAGTGAGATCCAGTTGATTTTATTTTCTTTCTAGGGAAGAGGGAATTGGGAAGTGCAGGCAACCTAGAGAGAATAGATGAGAATAGAAGTGCATCTTCAAAAGAACAGGTAACAACCTGCCTGGATAAAGTATCAATTCCCAGTCTCTTCTATTTTTGATTCCTGTTTTGTGTTAATCTTCCCTGATATAAAAATTCTCAGGAAGAATTTTCTTGACAATTGGTTTCCTTCTGGAGAATCTGCTTTTAGGCAGATAAGGGATATTTAGGAAACACCTTTTTGTGCATTTGCTGCTTTCTAAATACTGTGGGTTTTACATATCATCATACAAATGCAGCATAGTTTGAGATGTTATTTACTGGATTCCTTTACTTACAACCCACCTGCCAAGATGCTGTTCCAGAGAGATGCAGCTACAGACTGAAAGAGCTGTTGACCCCTGAACAATGTGGAGGTTGGGGCACTGAGCACTGGTGCAGTTGAAAACCTGTGTAGAACTTTTGCATTTCTAACTTAAGTACTAATAGCTTACTTTTGACTGCCAGCCTTAGTGATAAAATAAATAGTTGATTAACACTGTGTTTAAGTTATTTATATGATATACTCTATTATTCCAATAAAGCATGCTAAAGAAAAAAATGTTACTAAGAAAACTATAAAAATGAGAAAATATATTTGCAACTTATTAATTGCTTGCTCACTGGTGACACACACAGAAGAAAATATAAGTGGATCTGCAAATTTCACACCCAATTTATTCAAGGGTTAACTGGGCCAGGATGAATGTAGCAGTCCCCATCTGTAGTCTAGGGCGTTCCACTTTGCTGTACCTCTGCTCACTTAGAATGGCAGTATACATGTCTTATGTTCTTTACGGTCTTGGGCAGAGAACTCTGCCTGCATGCATTGCTGGCCAAATGGCCTGGAATGTATATCCCTTAGAAAGTGCTATGATTTGACACTGTCCTCCAGAATCCATCTGTTGTAAAGTTAATTCTCAGTATAATGGTATTGCCATGTGGGGCCTACTGGGATGCGTTTAGGTCATCAGGGTGGAGCCCTCTAGTGGAATACATTAATGCCACTATAAACAGGGATTAAAAGGCTGGGATCTCTCTCTCTCTCTCTCTCTCTCTCTCTCTCTCTTCTGTTCCTCTGTCATGATAAACTATGGCCTTCCTTCCTTTGAGGGACCCAAAACTCCTGGACTCACCTTGAAAATGGAGAAAGCAGACCTTAACCTGCCCATGCCTTGATCTTAAATTTCTCATTCTCCAGAAGTGTGAGAAAATAAATTTCTGTTCTTTATGAATTGCACAGTGACAAGGAATCTGTCATAGCAGCTTGAAATAGAACAAGAGAGACACCTGACAATCAGTGAGGACAGGATGAGGGGTATACATACCCCAGCTTCCTAGTCTCCCAGGTGGAACAGCCCAGAGGAATTTAGTCCATGTTTCCACATGTGGTTGATCTTCAGTTCTCCTGAGTCAGGTGGGTTGTTGATGTGTCTTTTAGCATTCATCTTCTGTTCCCTTCCTCACTTTCCTCCTTTCCTTCCAGTGTAAATTTGCTGCTTAAATGGGAATCATCATTGCTGGTGGGCTGAAACTAAGATAGTAAAAAAAAAAAAAAAAAAAAAAAAAATTGTTATTCTTTGTATGAGGGGTATTAATCATCTCAAGTCTTATCATTTCTTTATCTTTGACATGTAAGAATATTCAGGAAACAATTTGCATTCTATAGAGAATCTCCTCCCGTTACTAAGTCTTTTTTAAAGAGTCTGACATTTTTTAAAGGTCTGATAAGCAACATTCACCATCTACTTTACTTGCTACCCATAGGATTCATCTATGCGACAAGAATCTTTGCTTCCACACCCCCTTTTCTAGACTCAAGCATTTCTTTATGATGAATTCAACTCTTTAGACAGAGCTTAACTCTTTCAACCAGTAGCCAGTCAGGAAAGCTTTGAATCCACCTATGACCTGGAAGCCCCTGCTTGAAACTTTCCGACCTTTCCAGGACAAACTAATGTATATCTGATATGTATTGATTTATGCTTTTGCCTGTAATTTCTGTGTCTCCCTAAAGTGCAAAAAACCAATGTGTAATCCAATCACCTTGGGGACATATTTACAGGACTTCCTAAGGCTGTGTCACAGGACATAAGTCATATTTTTGGCAATATAACTCTGTAAATTGATTGAGTCCTGTCTCAGATACTGTTTTGTTTCTACTGGGTCTCAGACTTTGAAAATCCTCTAAAACTACCTAGACATCAATATATTAATCTACATTAGTGACAGTGGAGTGAGTGAACCCCAACAGATAAAAATCACAAGTTAGAGGAACCCGAGTCTAAGATTTTGTCCAGCTCTCTTGATTCATAAAAATACTTCGTGATTTTTTAAATTTTACTTTAGAGAAGGACAACCCTGGGGAATATGTTTCTTGTTGGTAGAATCAATAATGTCCCACCCCAAAAGATGTCCATGTCCTCGTCTCTGGAACCCAAGTGTTATAGGAGCTATTAAGAAATTATTTTAGGCAAAGAGAGAGGAAAGGGGGTCCTTGGGAAGGTTTTGTTTCTTTTAAAGCAGCTCCAGAAAAGCTTCTTGTCTAGCAGGATGCAAATCCCAGCCATTAGAAACCGAATTCACCCAAACATGGCGATTCCCTCCTTCTTCTTCCTTGTCAACACTTGTGCTTGGAGAAAAACCTAGAAAGATGCTGTAGGAAGCTGAGAGCAGCAGCACCCCACCGTTAAGCTTTCAGACAGGAATGAGGACCACATGGTTGGATAGCCCATACTTCAGGGACAGACGAATTCTATTTTCCGAGGGAGTACTAGAGAATCTTGCTTCTACTATCAACCTTCCTGACTACTATATCCTTGGCTTTGAAAGGTTGTAGTGTAAAAGTTAATCGTAGGAATTCAGTCATTCTTGTCATACCCAACAGAACCAAGAATCCAGGAGGGAAAGGCATTCAGGATGCAAAATACTGTTGCTAGAACTCAATTGAAATAAGCCCTATTATCCCATGGAACTAATGTTTATGTTTTTTTGGATAAACATAGAAACTGACTCCCCCAGTCTTAAAACTCAAAATAGTTACATTTGTTAATCTAAGTTCTTTTTTCAGGAAACCAACCATCAGGCCTCTAGATACTATCAAGGACCTGAAAGTTATATATCACTGAATTGGAAGAGTGAGACATCAGACCCTTTGCCCATTATGATTGCCTAACTGACCTCCTGCTTCCTGTTGATCAAATTATCTTCCTTACCCCCCCATTCCTGTTTTCCCACATTTCTTCCCTGCTATATAAACCCCTAATTTTAGTAGTTCAGGGAGATACATTTGCGAATCGTGCCCCATCTCCTCGGCTGCAGCACCTGATTAACACCTGTTCCTTGGCAATGCTTGTTGTCTTAGTGATCGGCTTTCTGTGTGGTGAGCAGCAAGATCTTCACTGAATCCCCGGTATTTCAGTAACAAAATTCTCTGCAAACTTCACTGCTTTGGCTCATTGTAACCTGAAATCAAATTGATCCACAACTTCTGAGATAACTTGACATAATTCTAGGATTCACTTTGTCCACCACTGCTGACCAGCCTGAGCTTGCCAGCTCCCAACCCTTGTTAGTGCCAATGAACTTTCTCAAAGAGTCATTGGTAACATTTTCCCTTTTCCATAAAATGCTTACTTCTCTTTGTTCTTCCAACATATTGAAGACCATTGAGTTTTCCTGTATGTCTCATTTGGCGAATACTTCTTTGCAAGTAATCATTAAATTTAGAGATTCAGCTCTACATTTTACTTAGACTTCAGTAGTTTAGACTCTAATTCTCTGTATTAAGACAATTCCTGCTTAGAATATCTACAGTGGCTTCTTCTCTGTTATATGAATTCCAACTGAAGCCATAAACTAGACTCCTCAGGTGTCATGATCTCTGTCTGTATTAAATCAGGAGAGGCATTGCTATGTCTGTGCAGCTGGCGCTGAGAAAGAAAAAGGAATTGGGATGCAGAGGTGACTTCATGTCCCCCTCTACCAACACCATCAGAGTATGGCTGCATCTGAGGAACACTCTCAGCCCATGGAGGCATCAGGAGGAGCAGCTGAGGCAGCCCAGCCTCACACATCTGCTTCCCTGGGGGTTTTTGTTCGGGTGTGTAACACTGTGGGAGGATAACTATTACGCTGTTGACAGTAATAAACTGCAAAATCTTCAGGCTGCAGGCTGCTGATGGTGAGAGTGAATTCTGTCCCAGATCCACTGCCGCTGAACCTTGATGGGACCCCACTTTGCAAATTGGATGCATCATAGATCAGGAGCTTAGGGGCTTTCCCTGGTTTCTGCTGATACCAGGCTAAATAACTGCTAATGCCCTGACTCGCCCGACAAGTGATGGTGACTCTGTCTCCTACAGATGCAGACAGGGAGGATGGAGACTGGGTCAACTGAATGTCACATCTGGCACCTGAGATTGGAAACATAAAAACAAATATCCACACAATTGTAAGAGAAGTTCCCTGAAGAGCCAGGCTGTACTGAGCACACTGGACCAAGTAAATTCCTAATGTTCCCCTTCCTTACCTGGGAGCCAGAGCAGCAGGAGCCCTAGAAGCTGAGCGGGGACCCTGATGTCCATGCTGTGTCCAGACTGGGTCTAACTCCTGCATGAAGTGTAACCAGCCTATTAAGAAGTCTTCAGGGCAGGAGGATGTGCCCTGAGAACATGCAAATGAGCAGAAGATGGGGCAGACGGGGCACAGCTGCAGGGCTAGCTCATCAGAATAACTCAGTACCAGCTCAGTGTCCCCAGGTGTTCCAGGTAAGAGCAGGGTAGCACAAATTTGTTGGCAGAGAATGTGTTTCTACTGGGGACTATTTTGTTATGAGAGACAATTTTTAGGTTTTTCTTTTTTTTTTTTGACAGTTTGAAATATTCCTCAGGAGTCGATGGAGTAATGTATTTCATTGGTGTATGGGGATGACTTAGGAGAACATTCTTGTTTGTAGGAAATACATAATAAAATGTTAAACGGTATGATTCTCAGATCTTCAAAAGACTCTCAAATGATTTTTGTTAGGGAAGGGTGTACTTTGTCCTATACTTGCAACATTTCTGTGAGTTTAACATTGTTCCTTTATAAAAAAATTAAAAATAAAATTTATTGACATGATGCTATGTATATGTGTAAGTATTAGGTAATGGTGTTATGCCATTGTTCTTACCACTATAAGATCAAGCAATTTACTACAGAAGCACAGAGATGATACCATGTTTTCTCAATGCATGCAGCACTCACAGATCCACCATTATCAAGAGCTGCAGGTCTCTGTAATACCCAGAGACTAAATGCGCTGCAGCTTATTCTTGTTGTGGGCATCTTCATAGTCTACCTTCTTTTCTGCCACTGAGTGTTATTTCCCAAATTTCATCTCTCTTAGTGAGGGTGGCCACTGCACGGAGCATGTCCCTGCCATGCACCATCAATGCCACTTTCTTCTTTTACTTTTTATCAGTGATTGGGACATCACCATGACCCAGACACCAGCAACCCTGTTAACATTTTTAGGAAAGAGACACTGAATCTCTTATCAAGCAATTGCCTATGTACATGGAGAAAGCAGTTTGATCCAAATGAAACTGGAAATGATTTGCAATCATTATATCGCACATCTCTAATGTACCCAAAAATGTCCCAACCTGGCTCAGTAGCAGGGGAAGTGGATCTAACTATATGAACATCAGTGGGCTGCAGCCTAGGGCTGTGCAAAATTTTACTGATGCCTGACTTCGTGAGCCAATTTCCAATGGCAATATACATGTCTTATGTTCTTTACAGTCTTGGGCAGAGAATTCTGCCTGCATACATTGCTAACCAAATGGCCTAGAATGGGTATCTCTTAGGCAAGTTCTGTGGTTTCAGAGTGTCCTCCAGAATGCATCTGTTGAAAAGTTAATTCTCAGTGTAGAGGTAATGCCATATGGGGCCTATTGGGATGTGCTTAGGTTGTCAGGGTGGAGCCCTCTAGTGGAATACACTAATGTCACTATAAAGAGGCATTGTAGTGCTGGGATCCCTCTCTCTCTCTCTCTCTCTCTCTCTCTCTCTCCCCTGCTCGTCTGTCATGTTAAGACATGGCCTTCCTTCCTTTGAAGGACCCAAAATTCCAGGCATCATCTTGAAAGCAAAGAAAACAGACCTTAACCTGCCCATGCCTTGATCTTAAATTTCCCATTTTCCAGTCGTGTGAGAAAACAAATTTGTGTTCTTTATGAATTACACAGTGACAAGGAACCTGTTATATCAGCTTGAAAGAGAACAAGAGAGACAGCTCACAATCAGTGAGGACATGATGAGGTGTACACATACCCCAGCTTTGTCATCTCTCAGGTGGAACAGCCCAAAGGAATTTAGTCCGTGTTTCCACATGTGGTTGATCTTCAGTTCTCCTGAGTCAGGTGGGTTGTTGATGTATCTTTTACCATTCATCTTCTGTTCCCTTTCTCACTTTCTTCCTTTCCTCCCAGTGTAAATTTGCTGCCTAAACAGGAATCCCCATTGCTGGTGGACCCAAACTGAGATATTAAAAAGAAAATCATTAATCTTTTGTATGAGGGGCATTTCTCATCTGAATTCTAATAATTTCTCTTTCTTTGACATGTAGGAATATTTAGGAAGCACTTAATTTTTCTTTACCAATCTATTTCAGATTGAATTTTTGCAGTGAATTTTTTTTTTTCCTGTGTGTTAAAATCAAAAATTAAGTTGTAGGCCACAAACCAGCTGAATGGACTCCACTTTTGGCAGAGAGTACCTCAAAGAAATTTGAAAAACTAAGTTAGGCTATGACTGACAGATGGGTTTAGATGTGCCTCATTGCACTCTCCTGACCAAACAGATGCTTTGTGGCAGTAAGATGCCATACTTCAACATGACAGAGAATAGGCCCTGAAGAAAATCTGAATATTTTACCCTAAAAATATTTCTTCATCGTATTCTGAAGTGGCCCTGCAAAGTTGCCTGTAGTGAGGGAAATTTTCATTCTTGAGAGAATCTCCTCCCCTTACTAAGTCTTTTCCTAAGAGTCTGACATTTTTTTTTTTAAACGTCTGATAAGCACCATTCACCATCTACTTTGTCTGCTACCCACAGGATTCCTCCACATGACAAGAACCATGGCTTCCACACCCCCTTATCTAAACTCAAGTATTTCTTTATGATGAATTCAACTCTTTAGGCAGAGCTTAACTCTTTCAACCAGTGGCCAGTCAGAAAACCTTTGAATCCATGTATGATCTGGAGCCCTTGCTTCAAGATATCCTACCTTTCTAGGACAAACTAACCAGCATTGTCATTACAACAGAGATCTTTGGACTGACAAAACAGGTACTTTTGAGCAACAAGATACCATACTCCAACATGACAGATAATAGGCCCTGGAGAAAATAAAAATATTTTACCCTAAAAATATTTATTTGACATATTCTGAAATGGCCCTGCAAAGCTGCCTGTTGTGGGGAAAATTTGCATTCTATAGAGAATCTCCTCCGCTTACTAAGTCTTTTCCAAAGAGTCTGACATTTTTTAAAGGTCTGATAAGCAACATTCACCATCTACTTTACTTGCCACCCATAGGATTCATCTACATGACAAGAACCCCCCGTTTTCTAGACTCAAGCATTTCTTTATGGTGAATTCAACTCTTTAGGCAGAGTTTAACTTTTTCAACCAGTAGCCAGTCAGGAAAGCTTTGACTGCACCTATGACCTGGAAGCCCCTTCTTCATGATATCCTACCTTTCCAGGAAAAACTAATGTATATTTTATGTGTATAGATTTATGTCTTTGCCTGTAATTTCTGTGTCTCCTAAAGTGCATAAAATCAATGTGTAATCCAACCACCCTGTGCACATGTTTGCAGGACCTCCTAAGGCTGTGTCACAGGCCATAAGCCATATATTTGACAAAATAAACCTGTAAATTGATTGAGACCTGTCTCAGATAGTGTTTTGCTTACATTGGGTCACAAAATTTAAAAATGCCTAAACTGCAGCAGCCCGGCATTCCTCCAGGGCCTCCTCCCCCAGGATCTTGCTTCAAGTACTGGAAATCTGGCCACTGGGCCAAAGAATGCCCACAGCCTGGGATTCCTGCTAAGCTGTGTCCCATCTGTGTGGGACCCCACTGGAAATTGGACTGTCCAACTCGCCTGGCAGCCACTCCCAGAGCTCCTGGAACTCTGGCCCAAGGCTCTCTGACTGACTCCTTCCCAGATCTTCTCGGCTTAGCAGCTGAAGACTGATGCTGCCTAATCACCTCGGAAGCCTCCTGGACCATCACAGACACTCTGGGTAACTCTTACAGTGGAGGGTAAGTCCGTCCCCTTCTTAATCAATGTGGAGGCTACCCACTCCACATTACCTTCTTTTCAAGGACCTATTTCCCTTGCCCCCATAAGTGTTGTGGGTACTGATGGCCAGGCTTCTACACCTCTTAAAAATCCCCAACTCTCGTGTGAACTCAGACAACATTCTTTTATGCACTCCTTTTTAGTTATCCTCACCTGCCCAGTTTCCTTATGAGGTCGAGACGTTTTAACAAAACTATCCGCTTCCCTGACTATTCCCGGGCTAGAGCCACACCTTATTGCCACCCTTTTCCTCACTTCTAAGCCACCTTCCCATCTTCCCCTTGTGTCTCCCTGACTTAATCCACAAATATAGGATACCTCTATCCCTCCCTGGTGACTGATCATGCACCCCTTACCATCCCGTTAAAACCTAATCACTGTTACCACCAGAGCCTGTTATCACCCACCTGTTAAAACATGGCCTCTTAAAGCCTACAAATTCTCCTTACAACTCCCCTATCCTACCCATCCAGGAACCGGACAAATCTTACAGGTTGGTTCAGGATATTTGCCTTATTAATCAAATCTTCTTTCCCATCCACCCTATAGTGCCAAACACGTATACCCTCCTATCTTCAATACCCACTTCCACAACTCACTATTCTGTTATTGACCTCAAAGACACCTTCTTTACTATCCCCTTGCATCCCTTCTCTCAGCCTCTTTTTGCCTTTACTTGGACTGACCCTGACACCCACCAATCCCAACAACTCACCTGGACTGTTTTACCCCAATGCTTCAGGGACAGCCCACACTACTTTGGCCAGGCCCTTTCTCATGGTCTGCTTTCTTTTCACCCATCTGCCTCCTACCTTTTCAATAGTTTGATGTTCTTCTTTGCAGCCTCTCTTAGCAATCTTCCCAGCAGGACACTATCCTGCTTCTTCAACATCTCTATTCAAAGCGGTACTGAGTATCCCCCTCCAAGGCACAAATTTCTTCCCCTGGTGTTACCTATCTCGGTTTAATCCTCCATCAACATACACGCACCCTTCCTGCAGACCGTGGTCGGTTAATCTCCCAGACTCCAATCCCCACCACCAAACAACAACTCCTTTCCTTCTTAGGCATTGTTGGATATTTCTGACTCTGGACACCAGGGTTTGCTATCCTAACCAAACCACTTTACAAGCTCACAAAAGGTAATTTAACTGATCCCTTAGACCCTACGTCTTTGCCCCATTCTTTTTGCTCTCTCAAAAAGGCCCTAGAGAGAGCTCCCACACTAGCACTCCCCGACTCGTCCCTTCCTTTTTCCTTACGCACAGCTGAAATACAAGGCTGTGCTGCTGGAGTCCTCACACAGGAGCCAGGACCATGGCCTGTTGCCTTTCTATCAAAACAACTTGGCTGAGTGCGGTGGCTTACGCCTGAAATCCCAGCACTTTCGGAGGCCGAGGCGGGCGGATCACGAGGTCAGAAGATCGAGACCATCCTGGCTAACACGGTGAAACCCTGTCTCTACTAAAAATACAAAAAATTAGCCAGGCGTGCTGGCGGGCACCTGTAGTCCCAGCTACTTGGGAGGCTGAGGCAGGAGAATGGCATGAACCTGGGAGGCGGAGCTTGCAGTGAGCAGAGATTGGGCCACTGCACTCCAGCCTGGGCAACAGAGTGAGACTCTGTCTCAAAAGAAACCACAAAAAACAACTTGACCTCACAACTCTGGTGTGGCCCTGATATTTGCGTGCAGTGGCAGCTGCTGCTGTAATACTTCTGGAAGCCCTCAAACTCACAAGCTATGCTCCACCTACCCTCTACAGTTCTCATAACCTTCAAGCATGAATATCCTCCTTACACCTTTCACACTTAACTATCTGCTCATCGACTCCTCCAGTTCTATTCATTCTTTATTGAAACCCCAACAGTAACTATTGGCCATGGACATGATTTCAACCCAGCTTCTCACTTAGTACCCAACACAAGTCCTGAACCACATTACTGTATTTCCCTGATACACATAGCATCTTCCCTCTTTCCTCATATTTCTATTCTTCCAATTCAAAATTCAGACCACCCAATCAATTGTCACCAGCTAATGTTGGATGTACTGATGTGTCCCACAACTCTATTATCAAAACTGCTACACTTCCTCCCTCCACCACTTCCCAACAAGTCAAACTGATTGCTTTAACTTGTGTGCTCTCTCTCACTAAGGGAATGCACATTAACATTTATACTGACTCCAAATATGCTTTGCACATCCTCCATAACCATGCTGCCATCTGGGCTGAAAGAGGCATCCTTACCACACAAACCTCTTCCATTATCAATGCCTCCCTAATAAAGGTCCTCCTTAAGGCTGCTCTCCTGCTAGCCAAGCCTTTAGTCATTCATTGTAAAGGACACCAGAAACCTACTTATCTTATTGCAAAAGGAAATGCCTATACCGACAGGACAGCAAAAGAAATAGCCAATGACTCCACACCCGTTAATATTCCACCTCCCACTCCAGAGGGCCAGCATGTTTCTTCATCATCTATCACTCCCACAAACTCTTCTGAAAACCTGCCTTTCCAGTCTTTTGCAACTCAGGGCAAGTGGTTCTTAAATCATGGAAAATTCATTCTTCCTGCCTCACAAGCTCAGTCCATGCTTTTTTCCCTTCGTGACCACTTCCATGTGGGATACAAGCCTCTGACTCGCCTCCTGCAGCCCCTCATCTCCTTCTCTTCATGGAAATCCATCCTTAAGACCATCACCTCTCAATGCTGTGTCTACTATGCCACCAGCCCCCAAGGCTTTCTTGGGCCTCCTCCTTTTCCTACACATCAGGCTCGTGGATTTACTCCAACACAAGATTGGCAGATTGACTTCACTCCTATGCCCCATTTCTGTAAATTTAAGTATCTCCTGATTTGGATCGACACATTCACCAGATGGGTCGAGGCCTTTCCCACTATCTCTGAAAAGGCTACTGCAGTCATTTCTTCCCTTCTAACAGATATACTTCCTTGATTTGGCCTCCCTACTTCTATTCAATCTGATAATGGTTCGGCTTTTATTAGTCAATCACCCAAGCTGTCTCTTAGACTCTTGATATTCAGTGGAAACTTCATAACCCCTTGTGTCCTCAATCTTTAAGAAAGGTAGAAAGAACTAATGATGTTTTAAAAACAAACCTCACCAAGCTCAGCTTCCAACTTAAAAAGGACTTGACAGTACTTCTTTCCACTTGCCCTTCTCAGAATTAAGGCCTGCCCTCAAGATGCTACAGGGTACAGTCCATTTGAAATTTTATATGGACTCAATTTCTTGCTTGGCCCCAACCTTGCTCCAGACACTGGCCCTCTGGGCAACTATCTTGCAGTCCTCCAGCAAGCTAGACAGGAAATTCTCCAGGCTGCTAATCTTCTCTTGCCTCCTCCAGATTTCCAGCCATGTGAAGCCACCCTAGCTGAACGATCAGTTCTTGTTAAGAGTCTGACCCCTCAGGCCGGGCGCGGTGGCTCAAGCCTGTAATCCCAGCACTTTGAGAGGCCGAGACGGGCAGATCACGAGATCAGGAGATCGAGACCATCCTGGCTAACCCGGTGAAACCCCGTCTCTACTAAAAAATACAAAAAACCAGTGGGGCGAGGTGGTGGGCGCCTGTAGTCCCAGCTACTCGGGAGGCTGAGGCAGGAGAATGGCCTGAACCCAGGAGGCGGAGCTTGCAGTGAGCTGAGATCCGGCCACTGCACTCCAGCCTGGGTGACAGAGGGAGACTCCGTCTCAAAAAAAAAAAAAGAGTCTGACCCCTCAAACTCTATAGCCTCAATGGACTGGACCCTACCTAGTGATCTATAGCACCCCAACTGCTGTCCATCTGCAGGACCCTCTCCACTGGGTTCACCATTCCAGAATAAAGCTGTGTCCATCGGACAGCAAGCCTGATCTTTCCTTTTTCTCCTGGAAGTCACAAGTACTCTCCCCTACTTCCTTTAAACTCACTCACATTTCTGAAAACATGAATAACTCTTATAAGCCTAATATGTCCCTTCATTCTATTAGGTCTATTCATCCTCACCCTACTTTTTGCAACAGGGCTTTACGCAGTCACTCCCACTACTTGGACTGTGCTCCAAAAACTTGTCATCCCTACTATCTTCTGTCTAGTCATACTTCTAGTCACCATTCTCAACTACTCATAAATGCCCTGCTCTTGTTTACACTGCTGGTTTACACTGTTTCTCCAAACCATCACAGCTGATATCTCCTGCTCCTATCGCCAAACCGCCACTCTTGACTCCCTCTTAGAGTGGATAGATGATCTTTGCTGGCAGGGCACACTCCAATACTTTCACCCTGATGAAGTCCTATTCTTTACTTTTATACTCACTGTTATTCTCATTCCCATGCTTATGCCACCTTCTCCCTCTCCCCAGCTATCTCCACCACACTATCAGTCTCACTCACCCTCTCCCAGCCATCTCTAATCCCTCCTTTGCGAACAATTGCTGGCTTTGCATTTCCCTTTCTTCCTGCACTTACACAGCTGTCCCCCCCTTACATACCTACTGCGCAACATCTCCTGCCTCCCAACATCTCCCAACTTCTTTCAACAGCCTTAACCTTTAGTCTCCTGAAGAATTTCTTTACTTTCTAGACAGGTCCAGCAAGACCTCCCCAGACATTTCATATCAGCAAGCTGCCACCCTTCTTTACACTTCCTTAAAAAGCCTTTCTCCTTATATCAAGTCTACTCCCCCAATGTTTGGACCCCTCACAACACAAGCTACTATTCCTGTGGCTGCTCCTTTATGCATCTCTTGGCAAATACCCACTGGAATTCCCCTCGGTAACCTGTCATCTTCTCGATGTTCCTTCACTCTTGATCTCCAAAGACCAGCTACACACATCACTGAAACAATTGGGGGCTTTCCAGCTCCATATTACAGATAAGCCTTCTATCAATACTGACAAACTTAAAAACATTAGCAGTTATTATTGCTTAGGAAGACATTTACCCTATATTTCGCTCTGTCCTTGACTGGTCTTCCCCTTGGTCTTCAGACTCTCCTCCCAGACCTTCTTCTTGTTTGCTTATACCCAGCTCCATAAATAACAGTGAAAGGTTGCTCATAGACACTCAACACCTTCTCTTACACCATGCAAATCGAACCTTCCCCTCTATGCAGTTACCCCATGAGTCCCCATTACAACCTCTGACGGCTGCTGCGCTAGCTGGATCCCTAGGAGTCCGGGTACAAGACACCTCTTTTAGTATTCCTTCTCATCTTTTCACTTTGCAGTTCCAGTATTGCCTTGCACAAGGTCACTTCTTCCTCTGTGGATTCTCTAGTTACATGTGTCTATCTGCTAATTGGACAGGCACATGCACACTAGTTTTCCTTAGTCCCAAAATTCAATTTGCAAATGGGAACAAACAACTTCCTGTTCCCCTCATGAAACCCACAAGACAAAAAAGGGTTATGCCAGTAATTCCCTTGCTTGTCGGTTTAGGCCTTTCTGCCTCCACTATTGCTCTTGGAACTGGAATAGTGGGCATTTCACCCTCTGTCACAACCTTCCGTAGCCTCTCTAATGATTTCTCTGCTAGCATCACAGATAAATCACAAACTTTATCAGTCCTTCAGGCCCAGGTTGACTCTTTAGCTGTGGTTGTCCTCCAAAACTGCCAAGGCCTCAACTTACAGCTGAAAAAGGAGGACTCTGTGTATTTTTAAATGAAGAGTGTTGTTTTTACCTACATCAATCTGGCCTGGTATATGACAACATAAAAACACTCAGGATAGAGCCCAAAAACTCGCCAACCAAGCAAATAATTATGCTCATCCCCCTTGGGCACTCTCTAATTGGATGTCCTGGGTCCTCCCAATTCTTAGTCCTTTAATACCTGTTTTTCTCCTTCTCTTATTCAGACCTTGTGTCTTCCGTTTAGTTTCTTAATTCATTCAAAACCACATCCAGGCCTTCACCAGTCATTCTATATGACAAATGCTCCTACTAACAACCCCACAATATCACTTTTTACCCCAAAATCTTTCTTCAGTTTAATATCTCCCACTCTAAGTTCCCTTGCCACCCCTAATTCCCCTCAAAGCAGTGCTGAGAAACAACGCCCATTATCTCTCCATACCACCCCCCCCACATTTTTGCCACCCCAACACTTCACCACCTTTTTTTTTTGTTTTTCTTATTAATTTAAGAAGACAGGAATGTCAGGTCTCTGAGCCCAAGCTAAGCCATCATATCCCCTGTGACCTGCATGTATATATCCAGATGGCCTGAAGCAACTGAAGAACCACAAAAGAAGTGAAAATAGCCAGTTCCTGCCTTAACTGATGATATTCCACCATCGTGATTTCTTCCTGCCCCACCCTAACTGATCAATTAACCTTGTGATATTCCTTGTCCTGGACAATGAATCTCAGAAGCTACCCCACTGAGCACCTTGTGACCCCGACCCTGCCCACAAGAGAACAACCCCCTTTAACTGTTATTTTCCACTACCCTACCCAAATCCTATAAAACTGCCCCACCCCTATCTCCCTTTGCTGACTCCTTTTTTGTACTCAGTCTGCCTGCACCCAGGTGATTAAAAAGCTTTATTGCTCACACAAAGCCTGTTTGGTGGTCTCTTCACACACATGCATGTGACAGATTACAGCCCTACTGACACCTTACCATTGGCCCAGTGAGACTTCTGACACAGGGTACTATATTCATGTTGTGTGAAGTCAATAAGATTGTGGTGATTTAAACAGCAGCATTGGAAACTAATGCAAGGGGAAGAGATGTCTTTCACCTCACTGAGAACATGGTTGTCCTCTGTTCTTGGAAATATTTCCACCTTGTTATCTGGTGTCAAGTATGACATATTTTCTAATATTTAAAGAAAAGATCTGCTACCATAAAATTCTATGTCCAGTAAAAGTGTTATTTAGAAATGAAGGACAAATTGAGAAGTCTTCAGTTGTAGAAAAACTAAGACTATTTGCTGCTAGTGGATCCACTTTAAATATATATAAAATCAGCCCTAAGAAGGCAAAACCAAGGATAAAGAGGGGATATTAAATAATGTTAGGGACAAAAGACTACAAAAATGAGAAGATAGATGGATATAATGCATTGCTACATCATGTGTGATGGTTGTATCAAAATTGTAATACTGTATTGTTCCTAATATATGCAGAGAAATTACTTTTAAAAAACAATCTATTTACAATGGGGGAGGAAAAGTGACATAAAAAAAGTAAAATTCTATATTTATTTTAAATGCTAATATATGGCTCACATAACCTCTTGACATATTTGCAATAATTAAAATCACAGTGAATGTGTTCTCTGACCACAGAGGGATCAAACTAGAAATCAATATTGAAAGTGTAACCCCCAAATTTTCAAATATATGGGAACTATACAACATTGTTCTTTCAAAGAACCAACCTTTGGTTTGACTGGTGTTCAGTGTCGTTTTTTCTGTTTGCCATTTTATTGATTTCTGCTCTAATATTTATTATTTATTTTGCTCATGTTCTGCTCCAGATTTAAATTGCTCCTCTTTATGTAGTTTCATAAGGTGGAAGCTGAGATTATTGATTTCATGCCTTTTATTTTTTGAAAAACACTCATATGCATATGTTCATATACGTGCATACACATGCACAAATATGTGCAGATGCATATGCACACATGTGGTTTTAATACCATAAATTACCCTGTAAGCACTGCTGAATACCTATGCATATTTTCTTTCCTCTGAGCTCAAATTCCACTCACTCGCAAACCTGGCCACTTAATCTGCATGTTCATTGTTGTCTCAATCTAGAATTGGGCAAAAATAACAAACTACTTTCATTTGATCTCCATTTTCTTGACCGTTGATATATTTAACATCAGCACATCAGAATCTATCTAATAGATTAAGGCCAAAGCTGCCAGGACACTCCTAATATGACTCTTCTCACACCAAGGAGTGTAATTGACATTGATTTAAAAATATGGTGTCATCTGCTTATGTCTCCAGTACTCTTCACTGCCGCAAGACTAGTTTATGCCAGGATTCACTTAGCCCAGAGAAGCATCTCTTCTGCTTCTCACATCCCAACTAGAGTCATTACTCTGCTAAAAAATAAATATGACCATGGGGATACTTTGCTTTAAAAAAATCCCAGAATTTCCTGCTGTACTTAGAAAGCATTTGCTCCCCAAACAGAAAATGAAGGCTTCCTCAATTTCACACCAGTCGTATGTGGTGATCTTTAAGACACTGAGAGAAAATGACTCTGACCTGTCCCTTCACAGACTTTCTCTTTTTCCTCTTGGTTAAGTCACTCTCCTCATAGTGCTTTTCTCTGTTATTCACACATTCATACTGTGTTCCTTCTAAGAACCTTGATTGTCATGAACCTCAATGTCCTTCAGAAACTTCTCTTCAGGTCAGTTGTTCTCCTCATCCAGGTCAGTCACCTCCTCAGAAAAAGTGGCCTCTGCCTCCCCGACTAACTGACTCCATTTTCTCATGAATCACTTCCTCTTCCCTTGCCATTTTTTTCCTTTAGGACCCTTAACTTTCTCTGGAATTTTTTTGTTGATCTATGTTTAATTAAACATGGCCTTGTTTTCAACAGAAAAAATATAGGTAAATGAGAGTCAGACAGTGACTTTCTCAGGGGTGCAGCCTAGATATATTCCTGGTCCAGCATAGTTGTTCAATTAACACTTTATTGAATGAACAAATGAATGAAAAGTGAACGAGCAAGAAACTCTCCAAGATATAATCAACACTCATGACCTATACACATTGAAAACAACCCACTGAATTAAAACATGGATTATTTTGAGTAAGGAGAAGTTTGAACAGCAGTGTGCTGCGCTTCATAGTCAGAAAGAATGAGAGGAAATAGAGGGAAGAAATTGTTTTCCCAGCTGCATTTTGCATTTGCTGGGGAGATAAGGAAGACATCCAAAGTCCATGATAATCAGGTATGAGTATTCTTATCTTTTTTAAAAAAAACAAGCAAATAGGCTTTGCAATCACAAAAAAATTGCAATAAATGGGACTACACTATCACTTAACTCTATTGCCTCCTGTTCACAAAAACAGGTTGTGTTAGTTGGTTCTTCTTGGAAAACAAACCAGCTCCAAAGAAAACACCATAAAATGACCATGTACAGTCCTCCCTCAGTATCCATGGGAAATAGTTTCCAGGACACCCTGCAGATATTCCAATGTTTGGAGACTCAATACCTTTATGTAAAATGCACAATATTTGCATATAACCTACACATATCCTCCTGTACATTTCACACCATTTCTAGCCTCCTTATAATATCTAATATGATGTCTACACATGACTTAACTTGTGTGGATTCATCCAAGTGTTACTCAGCACATGGAAAAGTCAAGTTTTGCTTTTTGGAATTTTGTGAATTTTTTTTCTAAACATTTTTGTTTCAGGATTAGTTGAATCCATGGGTACAGGTCGCATGGATAGAGGGCTGACTGTACAGCTGCTTATAAGTCTGAGGGTCAGCTCTGTGGTTCTTCCATTCTGAGCTGGCTGTACTGATCTCTGCTGAGTTCACTTATGTGTCTGCAGTTACCCTGTGGTTCAGTTGTGACTGGATGGTCTGATGTGACTCCTTTAACCTATCTGGAAACTGGTTTGATGTGCAGGTTGGACAACATTTGGTATCACTTTACATGGGTCAGGGAGATGGGTCCTATTCCCCAACCTCTGTTAGATTTGTTCCCAGATCAACTCTGGGGTTCAAGTCTATTCATTGTGGGTTGTTTCAGAGAAATTGTACACAGACCATTGTTAGCGAAGAAGGTGAACTGCTGTCATTTATTTCTGTTAGCAGTTATTGTTATCCTCTGAAATGCGTCTTATATAACCAAGGTCTCCCCAGGGTGGCCCAACAGTGCAGCTCAGCTCAGCCCATCCAGTCACTTCCCTGCATGCCTGCAGGTGTGAGAAAGGCAATGTACTCAGTCACAGGAAAGGCAGGGGCCCACCCTGGTGCTGTATACTGCACACACAGCTTTCACACTGTTTCGTTGCAAAATACAAAGACTTCTTTGTATTTAAGATAGTTATACATTTTTTTCTATAATGTCCCCATGCTTTTTAACTAATTTTGATTTTCACAACTGGATGTATTTATTATTTATGCGCTAGGTGCTCTTAGTCACTTATGGCAAGAGTAAGTTAATAGAAACAAGATATGGATTAGTCATGGAACAATAGAGAAGTGTGTGGATTCAGGTAGGATAAAGATCAAAGAGGTGACAAATACATTCTTTTGAAAAGTAGATTCTCATAGATCACCACTAGTCAAGGTCCACATTCAAGGTACAATGGCATGTCAGCCACATTGTGCAAATGGTCAGCTCTGCACAGTAAACTTGGCTAGCACATTATAGGATCAAAATTACCTATAAAGATATGGGGAAAATAAACCATCATGCAAATAATAATTTGAAGGATTTTTCAGTTATTTATACTTGGATATAAAGCAGAACGCTACAATGAATGAAGCTACAACCTAAAAATATTAAGCCTTTTATAGAGGTTTCTTTTTCTCAGGGTATTTCTCAGCAAATAATGATAAAAAATTTATGGATAAACTACTTGCACAATTCGCTGCAATAAGTCCCTTCCCTGAACTCATACTTTGGTCAGCCTCATTCTAAACAGATGCAGGTGTTTTGCCTATGTGTCTTGCTCAGGCCAATAGGATAATAGCAGATATGACACAATTGGAATATTGGAAAGGGCTTGCACAACAAAGTTTTCCTCTCTCTCACAGTACTTGGAAACCCTAAGGTCACAATGAGAATAAGCCTGTGCCCATCTACAGTCAATGTCAGTGGCATGACTGCTCTTAGGTCTACTATTTGTTCTTAAAATGTGTGTTAAGTTTGTTATGGTCATGTAACAAATTACCACAAATTTATCAGCTTAAGACTATACCCATTTATCATCTCTCAATTTCTGAGTCAGCAGTCGGGATATGGCTTTGTTGGGTCCTGTCCATTGGGTTTCACAAGACTGTGCCGCAGTGTAGACTGGGCTTCATTCTCCCCTGAGACTCCCTGAGAACACAGATGCTTCAGAGCTCTTTCAGGTAGTTGCAGAGTGCATTCCTTAGCACTTCCGTGACTCAGGGCTTCAATTTCTAACTGACTCTTGGCTCAAGGCTGCTCTCAGGTCCTAGAGGCTGTGGACAATTCCCTGCCATGTGATGCTCACAGGCACAGGCCGTGCCCACATGGCTGTTTGCTTGTTCAAGGCCAGCAGGAGGTTTCAGAGAGTGTCTCTTTCCAGTCTGCTATGACAAAGGCGTATAGAATACAATACAATAATGGGAAAGACATCTCATAACCTATGACATACCATATGGGTTAGAAGCAAGTCTAGGTTCTGCCTGTTCTCTGTGGAGGTAGATTACACAATTCTGTGATTCACTGGGGAGAGGGTTCTGCTAGGGTGTTCTGACATCTTTAGTTTCCTCAAATATCAGGTACTTGTGCTGAGTGTGAAATCTGTCCTGCATTTACTGGCACTGACTAGTCCTGTGACTCCTGGGAACATCTTGGGAAGCAAACTTTATAAGAGATGTTTTAAGATAACTTAGCTCCTGTTGGTGAAACATAACATTTGCAAAATATCGTAATCTTTCTGATTTCTAGCATGTCTTCAAGGTTCCTTAATTGCAATTTTCATAAGCCAGTTATCTCTAAATATCTTCAAAATTTATATTTAATAGTGGAAAAATGAATTATTAAGGAGTCTACTAAACAAGACTCAGGGAAATGATGTCAACACCCAATTGCTGCTGCCCACTGCTAGACAATGTAAGACAATTTTCATGAACAAG
The DNA here is from genome assembly GCF_008728515.1 of Papio anubis. NCBI lineage: Eukaryota > Metazoa > Chordata > Mammalia > Primates > Cercopithecidae > Papio > Papio anubis. Next base: position 88,899,577 of record NC_044989.1, read on the forward strand.
GAAACAGATACTGCATGCTAGACACTGCTGTGGGCACCACTGTCTTTCTGCCTCTAGAAATGTGTGCAGAATGAGGGCAATTGCTATGAGTCTCAAAATATAAATTTTTTCATTATACTTTAAGTTTCAGGGTACATGTGCACAGCGTGCAGGTTTGATACATAGGGATTCATGTGCCATGTTGGTTTTCTGCATCCATCAACTTCCTCAGTTGTGGGAGGGATAATGATATCCCTCCCACAACTGCCCACCCACCGACAGGCCCCGGTGTGTGATGTTCCCCACCCTGTGTCCAAGTGTTCTCATTGTTCAATTCTCACCTACGAGTGAGAACATGTGGTGTTTGGTTTTCTGTTCTTGTGAGAGTTTACTGAGAATGATGGTTTCCAGCTTAATCCAAGTCCATGAAAAGGACATGAATCCATCCGTTTTTATGGCTGCATAGTATTCCTTGGTGTATATGTGCCACATTTTCTGAATCCAGTCCATCATTGATGGACATTTGGGTTGGTTCCAAGTCTTGCTATTGGGAATAGTGCCACAATAAACATACGTGTGCATGTGTCTTGATAGTAGCATGATTTATAATTCTTTGGGTATATACCCAGTAATGGGATTGCTGGGTCAAATGGTATTTCTAGATCTAGACCCTTGAGGAAACACCCCACTGTCTTCCACAATGCTTGAACTAATTTACATTCCCACCAAAGTGTAAAAGCGTTCCTATTTCTCCACATCCTCTCCAGCATCTGTTGTTTCCTGACTTTTTAACGATTGCCATTCTAACTGGCATGAGATGGTGTCTTAGTGTGGTTTTGTTTTGCGTTTCTGTGATGACCAGTGATGATGAGCATTTTTCCATGTGTCTGTTGGCTGCATAAATGTCATCTTTTGAGAAGTGTCTGTTCACATCCTTTGTCCACTTTTGATGGGTTTGGTTTTTTCTTGTAAATTTAAGTTCTCTGTAGATTCTGGATATTAGCCCTTTGTCAGATGGGTAATTTGCAAAAATTTTCTCCCATTCTTTAGATTGTCTGTTCAATCTGATGGTAGTTTCTTTTGCCATGCAGAAGCTCTTTAGTTTAATTAGATCCCATTTGTCTATGTTGGCTTTTGTTACCATTACTTTGGTGTTTTAGGCATGAAGTTGTTGACCATGCCTATGCCCTGAATGGTATTGCCTAAGTGTTCTTCTAGGGTTTTTATCATTTTAGGTTTAACATTTAAGTCTTTAATCCATCTTGAATTAATTTTTGCATAAGGTGTAAGGAAGGGATCCAGTTTCGGCTTTCTACATATGGCTAGCCAGTTTTCCCAGCACAATTTATTAAATAGGGAATCTTTTCCCCGTTTCTTGTTTTTGTCAGGTTTGTCAATGATCATATGGTTGTAGATGTGTGGTGTTAATTCTGAGGCCTCTGTTCTGTTCCATTGGTCTATATATCTGTTTTGGTACCAGTACCATGCTGTTTGGTTACTGTAGCCTTGCAGTATAGTTTGAAGTCATGATATCTCCAGCATTGTTCTTTTTGCTTAGGTTTGTCTTGACAATGCAGGCTCTATTATGACCTAATCGTCATATGAATTTTAAAGTAGTGTTTTCCAATTCTGTGAAGAAAGTAATTGGTAGCTTGATGGGAATGGCATTGAGTTATAAAGTACCTTGGGCAGTATGGCCATTTTCACTATATTGATTCTTCCTTTCCATGAGTATGGAATGTTCTTCCATTTGTTTTTTGTCCTCTCTTATTTTGTTGAGCAGTGGTTTGTAGTTCTCCTTGAAGAGGTCCTTCACATTCCTTATAAGTTGGATTCCTAGGTATTTTATTCCTTTTGATTTAATCTATGATGTGTATTTAAATTCTCATTCTATAGAAGAAAAATCCAAAGTACCTGAAAAAGAGAAATCTTGCCATGAGATACACAGTTCTTCAGTTTCAAAGTAGAGATTATCTCTTAGATATTCTGGCTCATACAATTTTCAGTGCACTGCAAGACAGAAGATGTGAAAACAACACTACCCAGTTGGCCTTGCACTTGCTTTTCTCACTGTTAACTAAGTTCATTGCAAAAAAAATGATTACAATAACAAAAAGGATTACAATTAAACACATTGTCAATGAACTGTCACAAATGAATACATCTTTAGAATGACCTCCAAAATCCAGACATTTCTATAACTGCAAAACATTTTGACCCACTCTTTTGGAATCAACTTGCTTTCCACAACACAGATCAGTGAATTTTGATCGGCTTTTTGTCAGTACAGGTTCCATTTTCTTTTTAAGAGTTGCATGTAAATGAAATATAGGATGCGTTCTTTTGCATCTGGCGACTTTTATGTAGCACAACTGTTTCTCAGATTCATTCAGATGTCCTGTGTTCTAATTAATTGTGTTCCTCTTTATTTTTGAGTATTATTTAACTGTTCAGTAATTTAAAATGGATCCCTTCATCTATTGATTGCCGTGTGGATTGTTTCCACTTTGGGCTAATATGAATAAAGCTGCTATGAATGTTCTTGAACAAGACTTTGCGTGAACATATGTCTTCATTTATTTTGAGCTAATACCTAGGCGTGTAGTTGCTGTGTCTTACAGTAAGTATTTAATACTCTGTCCGACTTTTCCCAAAATGGCTATAATATTTTAAATGTCCACCAATAACATATTACAGCTCCATGCCTTCCAAAATCTGTTTCAATGGTTTTTAAGATTTAACCTAATCGTCATTTAACAGTACCCAGAATGGCAAGTGATTATTAAGCTATGTTTTCTTACAATTTTCTTGTCAATTTTGGGAATTGTTGTGTTATAAGATATTGAGAACAGAATCAATACTGTCCTAGTTCCCTTTCAAACACTTTTATCAAGACATAATATTTAGGATGGTAACAAGATATATAAAGGGAGTGTTGGAGTAGTAATAAGTATTTTCAATATTTATTATTATTATACTCCATAAGGCAATATATCTTCAATGAAATGGCATTTAACTAGACTTAGGATAGAAAGATTCTCATCTCAAACCTAGTATTCAATATTAGCAACAGTTTGAGGGAAAAATATTCATATAAACCAGAGAGTGTTTTGCTGGTCAAGTAGCACTGCAACACTGATGCTCTTCTAATAACAAGCCTTCACAATAATTTCCACTCAGAACATTTGGTTGCCTCCTTGCCTTGTTCTCCTTATGGGACTTCATGCTGAGGGCATGTAGCATCACAGAGGGAGCAGTGCACTTGGGTGCAGAAATACAGCTTAGGAGATTGGCCTTAGAGGTGGCTGCAATGGAATACACATTTTCAAGGAAGTTCCCTATTAAATCTCCTGGTAAATTGTTAGTTAAGACCAGGTGCAGTGACTTATCATTGTTATCCTAGATGTTTGCAAGGTCAAATAGGGAGGACAGCAGAAATCCAGGAGTTCAAGACCAGTCTGGAAAACATAGGGAACCCCCTCTCCCATTTCTAGAAAAAAAAAAAACACTGTTTGCTAAGATGTGGTGTGAACAATGGCATTTCTAAGTGATTATTTATTAACATTTTCTCAGAAAATTAGAAAATAGAATGATGTCCTGTGATCCAATAATATCACAATAAAGATGTCAAGTTTTTTAACTGTGGTAAATATAGAGAACATAAACTTGCCCATCTTAGTCTTTTTTAAGTGTACAGGGCAATGGCATTAAGTATAGTCACATTGTTGTGCTAGCATCAATAATAGCCATCTCCAGAACTTTTTCCATCTCCTAGAACTGAAACTCCATAGCCATTAAATGACAACCCCCTCCCCAATTCCCCTGCTTCCAGTCCCTGGGAACCTGCAATCAAATTCTGTCTCTATGACAGTGACTACTGTGAAGCAGGTTCACTGTGCACTGGTTACCAACTTATCAGAGTCCAGAGAGACAGAACAATCACACACAACACGTTATAAGAATGTGTTTAGTATTTACAGGTGGCCAGCAAGGGACTGCAGAAGCCTAGGATTTATTGTGGGTCTTTACCCTGAGGCACAGATATGTGGGGCTGATGGAATCTTGACTGTGTGTACCCCACTTGGACCAGAGCTAAGGAACCCTGAAAAGAAGATGCTCTGGGTTTTAAACTCTGGTGTCACAGGACACATGGAGCTAAAGTACTGGAGGACTTAAATACAGGAAGACAGTACTAGAAGGAGTTGGAAGAGAGGCCAGGCTGTTCTGACCAGTCCCTCCCTATTTCAGATTGTTACATTTCCAGCACATTCTACAATTATTCTTGAGAAGTGTAAGAAAGAGAGTGGGGAAAACCAAGTGAGTCCAGGACCACCGGAGGACCATATTGAAGTCATCCCCCAACCCAGACAATCCCTTTAGAATGTCTATTCCATTTTATATACCTACCAACCACCCTGAACTGGAGGTGGAGGTGTGTCTTGCCAGACTGATGAAGCACCTTGACTAAGACAATCTCAAAGCAACATCATTGAGCCAGAGCCATATGGTGTACACCATAGTGTACATCAAATGTTGAAATGTTGATGCAATTTGCCCTTGGTAGAATGAAAGGAAACTTCTAGTTAATGGAAGAATGAGGTCAAGAATGGGAGATTCACTATTTTGAACGATTACCCTTGGTGACGTAAAATAAGCTAACAAGGACATTATGTGTTCAGGCCTTTGCTGCCTCATCCTTGCCAAAATGCAGCCTGACAGGTTAGTGCATCATCTCTCACCCATCCCAGGGTCTCAGGTGTCCCCTACCAATCTACAAGGGTTGGGCCGTGTTGGTGTAGGAACCTGGTCTGGCTGTCCTTGCTCTGTGAACAATCCATTGCCTTTGTCACTTGACCCAGACATTTCAATTCTGATTGTCCACTACAGGAAGGGAGATTATGCCCTGTAAAAATGACATATTTCATGATATCACTAATACTAAAGGAAGGATAAGATGTCCCTGGCACCAGAAAAGGGTCCCTAGCTCCCTGATATTTCTTAGTCTTGATATCCATCATTTAGGGATCTTGTAGAATGGAAACACCCAGAGGAAACATAATCCTCATACTAGAGTTAGGGAGCCTGTCTGGGGTGTGGTAACGGTTGGAATTGCAAACCACCTGAGGGCATACGTTCTGAAGGAAAAAAAGAAAAAGAATGGTTAGGAACACTGAAATGGCTTTCACAGGTTCAGACTAATAAAGCGTCTGGCTGGACTACCTTCACTTCCACCCAGCTCTATGTTTCTCAACATGTCCTATTCCCCTTTATCTGGAATATGATCTTTAATGTCCATAATTCTCTAGTCAGATGGGGTACCACCCCATTAACAGACTTTCTAGATGTCCTTTCCAAATGTTGCTGGGTGAGTCCTCTGATCTAGCATTCACCAGATTCATTGGCGTGTGGATGCAGGATGCATGGAAAGTTCATCGTGTTCCATAAGAGTGTGCCTATTGTCATGTTGCTTGGGCACTGAAAGATGCTCCTTGGTCAGTGTGAAGTCTCATGGGGTATCCAAAAATATGACATAAGTTGCTCTCAAGGGTTACCTAGGTAGTCCCAGCATCCAATTGAGCATCATATCTCTTTTTCCTGCAGGTGGAAAGCTATGGCCATAGTCCTTTCCTCCACATTGAGGATTCTTTAATAGTCCAGTCTCTCAGTTGCTATTTTCCTGAACAGATGGTGAGGCAGTCAGTAATGGCCCAGGATTTAGTGGAAATGTGGCATGGTACGATGTTGGGACAGCCTGCATGGCCATTGCCACTGAATGTAGTTTGGCCCACTGGGTAGAAAGCCCATGTTAAGTTTCAGTTTAAAAAGTGGCCATCCACTAGCTGAATGGTGGCCACACCTAGTAGACCTGTCAGTTTGTGTTTTGCTCAGACTCCTGTCATATGGAAATCTCTGAATCTTGGGCTCCACATGGGCAAATGAAGATCCAAATGATCACCTACAAGTCATTTGGTCCCTTCTAGCAAACTCCCCATTTGTTCGTGGAGCCACGGATCCTGTGGGGTCCTGACTAAACCTGATCAAGGATGTACCATTTCTATGTGATAACATGGTGGCTGTGTTCAGATTGTTCACTTTTACTAATGGTGTTTGTAAGTATCCAAGTGAGAATGGACAGCTAAGGGAGCAGTGTCACAGTCACATATGGTGCTGAAACCTTAACATGTTCAGTCTCCATCAGTGCCTAAGAGCAAGCAAGGAGTTGCCATTCAATAGAAGCACATTTGGTGACTGCTTCAGGCAACTTATGGACCCTAAAACTGAGAGGCTGGTGCACTCAGTGGCAATTTTCTGTTGCCATACGCTCCACTGAGTATGCAGAGAGGTTGTGGATACCTGGACTTCCATCTGGTTAGCAGGCTCTAAAAATCTTAAAGAAGTGACTGGGCCAGGCCTTGTTGAACAGATTCCAAGGCTACTGTTGCAAAATGCCTCTTTCAAAGTTGGAAACTTTGTTCATGATTTTGACTAAGGGAACCAAAAGAACACCCAGGTGAGGTTTACGCCGTCTCCCATTCGCAAAGGGGCCTACCAGCCGTTGAGTCTCCTTTTATTCAGTGGGTGCCACAGCGATTAATGTTTCCAGCTGCTCAGTTGGCATAATAATTAACTATGAGTACACAACTCACTTTCAAGATACATATATTCCTTGATGGAAGTAACAGCATCATACATGATTAGTGTGTCAGAACCTTCACCACATCTGATAGGATACCAATTCAGTTACCTAGGGTTTGTGTGTCAGTTTTCCTTGACTAAGAATATGTTTTCTCCTTTCTATAGAGATCGCTGCACCTGTGCAGGTGATAAGATAACTGCACACTTTGCCTTACTTTTTTGTTGTAAATAAGTTGCCTGATTCAATGTCATATTATGGAAGAAATTCTAAAATGTGATGAAAGCACTTGGAAAGTCCTCAAATAATATTTCTTGCAGAAATACAACTGAGAAGAAAGACAAATGCATATACAGGAAAACAACCACTGCTCTCCTCATGTTGGGTGAGGCCTGCTAAAAACACCTGACACCAGCTGTTAGTCTGATCCTTGATGTCTGGTTCAATCTTGGGTTATTCTTCTTGGAAAGGCAGATGCTCAGAAGTGCCAGTATCCCGTGAGTCCCAGTTAACTGAAATTCATATTGTTGAACCCATGCACAGATAGTCGTGATGTCGGTTCATGAGACTCCCTGGGAAAGCTGGGAAAGGTAACTGATTGAAGTCTATGTTTTGAACTATTTTAATTATTTTAGCACCTGTTTCTAATGGCCTTTAGATAAGTATTTACTTGGAAATAATTTATTTTTTTCTAGTGGTCCTTTATCGGAAGGTCCAGTCATATCTCCTCCAGAATGACGTTGTGTCCAATCCTTCAGCTGTGTTAATGACCTGTCAAAAACAGTAGTCAATATTGTGATATTGTTTGTAATATGCAGACGAGGGAGAGGACAATAGTACTCCCAATATCGCGGGAGGTGTACACCCCGCCTTGTGAGATTCTTCGAAATATCCGGGAGTTGGGGGACTATATTATTCCCAACATATATCGTGGGGGGGTATACACCCCTCTTGTGGTATTATTTATAATATCCAGGGGGTGAGACGACGATATTACTCCCAATATCGTGGGGAGTGTATACTTTTTAGTTTGATATTGTTCATAATATCCAGGGGTGAAGACGATGCCATTACCTCCAATATTGCCGGGAGTGTACAACACCCTCACGATATTGTTCGTAATATCCAGGGAGAGAGGATGATATTACTCTCAATATCGTGGGGAGTGTACACCCTCCACTTGTGATATTGTTCATAATATCCAGGAGGGGAGAGGACGATATTCCTCACAATATCGTCCGGGCTGTACACGCCCCCTTGTGATATTGTTCATTATAGCCATGGGAGAAGGGGAGATGATATTACTTCCAAAATCGTAAGCACGTTGTGTGTACACCCCCCTGTGATATTGTTCATAATATTCAAGGGGGGGAGGATGATATTACTTTCAATATCGTAAGCACGTTGTGTGTACACCCCCTGTGATATTGTCCATAATATCCAGGGTAGGAGAGGACGATATTACTCTCAATATCGCAGTGGCTTTACACATCCCTGTAACATTGTTCGTAACATCCAGGGCTTAAGAGGATGATATTGCTCCCAGTATCGCGGGGGGCGTACACGCCTCTGTGATATTGTTCATAACATCTAGGGGGAGACAGGAGGAAATTACTCCCAACATCATGGGGCGTGCACAGCCCCCTGTGACATTGTTCACAATGTCCAGCGGGGAACAGGATGACATTACTCCCAATGTCGGGCGGGATGTTCTCCTCACTGTAATAGTTTTCTTAATATTTAGAGGGGAGAGGATGAGATTAATCATAATACCGCAGGGGGTGTACACCCTTCTGTGATATTGTTCCTAGTATCCAGGGTGGTTGGAGATGATATTAGTTTCAATATCGTAAACACCTTTTGCATACTCCCCCTTGTGATGATGTTCGTAATATCCAGGGGGAAAGGATGATATTACTCCCAAAATCGCGGGGAGTGTGCACGCCCCTGTGACATTTTTCATAATGTCCAGGGTGGAAGTGGATGATATTACTCCCCATACCGCGGGGATGTACACACCCCTGTGATATTGTTCCTAATATCCAGGGGAAGAGGGGATGATATTACTCCCAATATCTCAGGAGGTGTATACCTCCCTGTGATATTGTTCCTTATATCCATGGGGGGATTGGAGATGATATTACTTTCAATATCGTAAACATCCTGTTTGAATATCCCCCTATGATATGGTTCGTAATATCCAGGGGAGTAGAGGATGATATTACTCCCAGAATCGCGGGATATTTACACTCCCCTGTGATATTGCTAATAATATCCAGGGAAAGAGAGGATGGTATCACTCCCAACATGGCGGGGTATTTACACCCCCCTGTGATATTGTTAGTAATATCCAGGGAAAGAGAGGATATTACTCCCAACATCGTGAGGTATTTACACCCTCCTGTGATATTGTTACCAATATCCAGAGAAAGAGAGAATATTACTCCCAACATCATGAGGTATTTACACCCCACTGTGATATTGTTAGTAATATCCAGGGAAAGAGACGATGATATTACTCCCAACATCGCAGGGGATTTACACCCCCTTGTGATATTGTACGTAATATCCAGGGGTGAGAGGATGATATTACTCTCAGTATTGCGGCAGGGGATACACCCCCTGTGATATTGTTTGTAATATTCAGAAGGGGAGAAAATGATATTACCCCTCATATCAAGGGGGAGGGGTGTTGTACACTCCCCTGTGATATTGTTTGTAATATCTTGGGAGGGAGAGGATGATATTACTCCCAATATCGCTGGGGCTTTACACACCTGTGATTTTGTTCATAATATCCAGCGGTGAGAGGACGATATTATGCCCAATATCACAATCCCGTGTGTACACTCCCTTGTGATACCGTTCGTAATATCTGGAGGGGGAGAGAGGATATTACTCCCAATATCATTCCATGTGTACACCGCTCTGTGATATTTTTTGTAATATCCAGGGATGTAGGGGATGACATTACTCTCAATATTGCAGGTGCTGTAAATCCCCCTGTGATATGGTTCGTAATATCCAGGGGGGTAGAGGATGATATTAGTCCCAGTATCATGGGGTATTTACACCTCCCCGTGATATTGTTAGTAATATTCAGGGAAAGAGAGGATGATATTACTCCCAACATCGCAGGGGATTTACACCTCCCTGTGGTATTGTTAGCAATATCCAGGGGTGAGAGGATGATATTACTCCCAACATCACGGGGGATTTACACCCTCCTGTGATATTGTATGTAATATCCAGGGGTGAGAGGATGATATTACTCTCAGTATTGCGGTGGGGGATACACCCCCTGTGATATTGTTTGTAATATTCAGAAGGGGAGAAAATGATATTACCCCTAATATCATGGAGGGGGGTGTTGTACACTCCCCTGTGATATTGTTTGTAATATTCAGAAGGGGAGAAAATGATATTACCCCTAATATCACGGAGGAGGGTGTTGTACACTCCCCTGTGATATTGTTTGTAATATCCTGGGAGGGAGAGGATGCTATTACTTCCAATATTGCTGGGGCTTTACACACCCCTGTGATTTTGTTCATACTATCCAGGGGTGAGAGGATGATATTATGCCCAATATCACACGGGAGTATACACTCCCATGTGATATTGTTCATAATATCCGGGGGAGGGGGGCGGGAAAAGGATGATGTTACTTCCAATATCGTTCCATGTGTTCACCGCCCTGTGATATTTTTTGTAATATCCAGAGTTGTAGAGGATGACATTACTCTTAATATTGCAGGTGCTGTAAATCCCCCTGTGATATTGTTCGTAATATCCAGGAGGGAGAGGATGATATTACTTCCAATATCGCTGTTGGTGTACACTCCCCCTGATATTGTTTGTAAACTCCAGGGGCAGGGAGGTTGACATTACTCCCAGTATCACAAGGGGTGTACAGCCTTCTGTGATACAATTTCTAATACCCAGGGGTGATTGGAGATGATATTACTTTCAACATCATAAACTTTTTGTGTATACACGTCCCTGTCCTATTGTTTGTAATGTCCAGGAGGGTAGAGTATGATATTACTCCCAATATTGTGGAGGGTGTACAACCTCTTGTGATCCTTTTTGTAATATCTGGGAGGGAGACAACAATCTTACTCCCAGTATCTCAGGCAGTGTACTCCCCGCCATGTTATTGTTCATAATACACAGGGCTGTCAGGATGATATTACTCCCAATATCTCAGCATTTTACCCTGCCCCAGCATGATATTGCTTGTAATACCCAGGCAGGGAGAGGATGATGTAACTCCCAATATCACGTGCAGTGTATCCCCTCTGTGATATTGTTTGTAACACCCCGTGGTGGAGAGGATGATAATATTCTCTATATCATGGATGATTTACTCCTCTTTTGTGATATTGTTCATAGTACCCTGTGGTAGAGAGGATGATATTACTCCCAATATCACCACCCACGTGACATTGTTCATAAAACTCAGGGCAAGTCTTTCTTATGTATGTCTCATGATAGGGAATGACTATCTTGAGGTCTGATGGTTTTATGAAGAGTTGTTCTGCACAAGTTCTCTCTCTTTGCCTTTTGCCATCCACATAAGTTGTATCTTGCTACTTTTTGCCTTCTGCCATGGCTGTGAGGCCTCCCCAGCCATGTGGAAGTGTAACTTAATTAAACGTCTTCTTTGTAAATTATCCAGTCTTGGATATGTCTTTATTAGCAACATGAAAATGGACTAATACAGACAATTGGTACCAGGAGAGTGGGATACTATTGAAAAGATACCCAAACATGTGGAAATGACTTTAGAGCTGGGTAACAGGCAGAGGTTGGAACAGTTTGGAAGGCTCAGAAGAAGACAGGAAAATGTGGGAAAGCTTGAAACTCCCTAAGACTTGTTGAATGGCTTTGATCAAAATGCTCATAATGATATAGACAATGAAATCCAGGCTGAGGTGGTCTCAGATGAAGATATTGTTGGAAGCTGGAGCAAAAGTTATTCTTGTTATGTTTTAGCAAAGAGATTGGTGGCTTTTGCCTCTGCCTTAGAGATTTGTGGAACTTTGAATTTGAGAAAGATGATTTAGAGTATCTAGTGGAAGAAAGTTTTAAGCAGCAAAGCATTCAAGAAATGACTCAAGTGCTTTTAAATGCATTCAGTTACATAAGGGAAGCAGAACATAACCACAAAATTTGCAGCCTGACAACGTGACAGAAAAAAAATCCCATTTTCTGAGGAGAAATTCAAGCCAGCAGCAGAAATTTAAATGAGTAATGAGGAGCCCAGTGTTGTTAACCCCCAAGACAATGGGGAAAATGCCCCCAGGGCATGTCAGAGGTCTTCATGGCTGCCACTCCCATCACAGGCCCAGAGGTCTAGGAGGAAAAATAGATTTTGTGGGCCAGGCCCAGTGCCCTCATGCTGTGTGCAGCCTAAGGACTTGTTGGTCTGCATCCCACCTCTTCCAGCCATGGCTGAAAGGGGCCAATGTAGAGCTCAGGCTGTGGCTTCAGAGGCCCCAAGCCTGGCAGCTTCCACATGGTATTGAGCCTGCAAGCACACAGAAGTCAATAATTGGGGTTGGGAAACCTTCACCTAGATTTCAGAGGTTGTGTGGAAACACCTGGATGCCCAGGCAAGAAGTTTGCTGCAGGGGAGGGGTGCTCATGGAGACCCTCTGCTAGGCCAGTGCAGATGGGAAATGTGGGGTTGGAGCCCCCACACCAAGCCCCTACTGGAGCACTGCTTAGTGGAGCTGTGAGAAGAGGGGCACTGTCCTCCAGATCCCAGAATGGTAGATCTACTGGCAGCTCACACTCTTCACCTGGAAGAGCCACAGAGACTCAATGCCAGCCCTAGCAAGCAGTCAGGAGAGGGGCTGTACTCTGCAAAGCCACAGGGACAGAGTTAGTCAAGACCATGGAAACCAACCTCCCGCATCAGTGTGACCTGAATATGAGACATGGAGTCAAAAGGAGATCATTTTGGAACTTCAGATTTAACTGCCTTCCTAGATATCTGACTTGCCTGGGGTCTGTAGCCCCTTTGTTTTGGCCAAGTTCTCCCATTTGGAATGGCTGTATTTACCCAATGCCTGCACCCCCAGTAGGGCCTAGGAAGTAACTATCATGATTTTGGTTTTACAGGCTCATAGGTGGAAGGGACTTCCCTTTTCTCAGATAAGACTTTGGACTGTAGACTTTTGAGTTAATGTTGAGATGAGTTGAGACTGTGGGGGACATCCGGAGAGGCATGACTGGTCATGAAATGTGAGGACACGATATTTGTGAGGGGCCAGGGGTGGAAAGATATGGTTTGGCTGTGTCCCCACCTAAATCTCATCTTGAATTCTCACAGGTTGTGGGAGGTACCGGGTAGTTGGTAATTGAATCATGGGGGCAGGTCTTCTCCATGCTGTTCTCATGATAGTGAATAAGTCTCATGAGACCTGATGGTTTTTTAAAGAGGAGTTCACCTGCACAAGCTCTCACTCTTTGCCTGCCACCATCCACGTAAGATGTGACTTGCTCTTCCTTCTGCCAAGGTTGTAAAGCCCCACAGCTATATGAAGTATAAGTCCATTAAACTTCTTTAATCATAAATTTCCCAGTCTCAGATATGTCTTTATCAGCAGGGTGAAAATGGACTAATACAGGATGCAGACAGATTTAGAATTTTAATGGCTTCTTGATTGATTTACCCATTTATAATTATGAAATGTCCATTTTTGTCTCTTGCATTTAAGTCACGACCTATTTTCTTTTGCTCAGTTTTGCATGATATGTACTTTTCATTCTTTCATTTTCAAAGCCATTCTATATTCTTTCGATAGTGTGTATTTAATAATTAATATACATCTTTGATTTTAATCCTGTCTGATAATTTTATGATTTACTTGGAAAAATTTGTTTATTTACAATGCAATTATTATAAAGTTAGGGTTAAACTTACCATCTAGTTCCCTCCGATTTTCTTGTTTCATGCTTTCATTTGAATTAGTCAGTTTCATTATAGCTTTTTTCTTATATGAGCTTGCTAAATATGCAAGATTATTATACACTACATATCCTCAACTTATTACTCCCTAATACACATATAGTGTTATTATAATTTCTCTCCCAAATTATTTCTAGGTAAATTATGGAAGCAAGATCAACCTTTGGAAGCTCATCCATGTCCCCTACTGGGTTGACCTGGAATGTGTGATATGACCTAAAGTAACCTTCGAGTCACTAATGACCTAGAGTTCTCTATGGCGCAATACTTCCTCTGGAGCTTGCAGTGGCATCAGGGCGCAACCTTGAACACCAGAGAGTGATCTCTCAACTCTGTAATTCTTTCTAGGAAATACATAAGAACTTCCGTCTGGGTTCATATCTCAAACACAGCCCACCAGTCTCTCACGTACTGCCTTCTGCTCCAAATCTTCAGATGGTTATTTTTTCATTGGGTAAAAAGTTGGCTTATATATTATCTTGTAACGATCCAAATTCTGTTTAAGATGCCACACATATGTTCCTTTATTCTCTCAGACTTGGTCCTTATTGTTGAAACCCAGCTTTGGAGTTCAGAAAGCTACTTTTTTACTTCAATATGCTGTTGTTGAGACTGTGCAAAGACTTTTGGCACTAGGTCTTTATCTTTGCCTACATTTGCCACAACATGTCTAGTAATTTAAAAATCTAGACTGTGAGGAGTTTTATTTGGGTACTCCCTGAAAAAAGTAGGATAAAATATAGTGCCTGCTGCTGTCCTGGTCAGGGGTCTGCCTCACGAAAAGTGGTAGGGGGAGGTGAAGAAGGAGAGAGAAACTGTTTTAATATCACTAAACCTTATCAATATACATGTATTCTAGTAACTGCTAAACCAAATCAAAAGAATGTATTAGTTTTGTGTTGACAGTAATCAGTCTCAGTTAGGTGCCTGTTACGCAGAATGAATTTACTTAATGAATGAATGTAGGGAAGGAAGAGAGGATTAGAATGAGCTCTCATTGAGCTTTCTCTTCTCTTCTCTCGTGTCTCATTGCTCGAAGGGCACAAGTACCTCCTCCATTTTACAGACTTTGTCATGCAAAGGCTGCTGCCGCTGATGGGAACTTAAAATATGGTGACTGAGGTGTAAATAGAAATGTATGGTCAAGAGCCCTCAGCTGCACTAAGTCCTCTGAGTTCTCCAACATCTTCCTCTGTAGACATCTAAGAGAATTCACAGTACTTTCTCTCCACAGAAACAACACATCTGGCCAGCTGGGCCACAGCAAGCAGGGAGGTTTGTGTTCAGGACTGTACCATTGTGGGAGGATAATGTGTACTTTGCTGGCAGCAGTAAACCTCAACGTTCTCAGCATCCATCTTCCTGATTTTAAACCTGAAAGTTGTCATTGACTCACTGCCACTGAACCTTTTTGGGACTCCAGGGTTCCTGTTGGAAACCATATAAATCGGGAGCCATGGAGGCTGGCCTGGATTCTGTAGGTCCCAATTCAAATAGCTGTATCCATTACTGTGAAGGGAGCTGTGACTAGGCCTGAAGGAGATGGATCTCGGCTCTCCAGGGGTGACGGGCAGGGAGAGTGGAGGCTGGGTCATCACAGTATCTCCATTGGATCCTGAAATAATGAGAGAGAAGTGCAAGGTTATGTACAAATATTGTGAGTCATTTTAGTAATTTTCTGTCTGTTCTTTACGTTTTGCTCAATTATTTTTTGTGGGTGATTTTGGTTAATACTCCCAAAACATACAGGTTGAAAAAGAACTAAGATTTGCAAAGTACAAAGGGCCCCCTAGGAATCACATACCCCATCCTCCTCTCTCTGTGTCACAGCTTTCACTAAAGTACATGTCTTTGCTCCTTCTGAAATTTTCCTCATTCTTGCAGATCTAGATATCACATGCCCCATCCTGGAAGACAAGACACATCTAACACGAGGACAGGACACACATGGGAGGCAGCAAGGCCCACAGAGCTCAAGCTCCGACCCCGTTGTCCTCCCTCATCTCCCTTCTGCACTTACTATGGACCCAGAGTATTAGCCCCAGGAGCTGAGCAGGGAGCCTTATTGTGGGAAGGTGAACTGAGGAGTCCTGATCAGTGAAGGCAAGGTTAGATCTGAGCTTTTATCTCAGACTCACAAGGGAAGGTCCTCCCTAGGGGACAGTATGCAAATCCCCTGGTGGGTGCAGTGGGGTGGAAACAGCCAAGGAGAAGGTGGGGGGCCTCTGTTGTGAGCAAAATGACATAAATATATTTTATGTTTTCAAGGAATTCAAGAGAGGTAAAATCTGTGTTTCCTCAGTGGCAGAAGGGACATATTTGGAGGTTTCCTGCGCTTTCCTCTACCAGATTTCTAGTTCTTTAGGACTTTCTCAGGCATGTTTTACATTTCTCTTTAATAAGGTTGAGATTTCATAAATATTTGGTGATTCTTATTTTTGGTTCGTGTTTATTTGAAAGAGCCTAGGTTTCTTTTATTTTATTTAAGGTAAAACACACAGTGCAAAGGGTTCAAATATTAAGGGTACAAATGTGTGTCAAGATCCAGATCATTTCATGTCATGATCCAAATCAAAATATGGAAAGTTTCCAATTCTCTAGCTGCCTTCTCTATGCAGCTTCTCAGTCAGCAAATGCTGTTCAAAACAATCAATGTAACTGATATTGTGACATCTATTATAACTGTTTTATTTTTTCCTGGACTTAATCTTTATATTAGGTAAAGTAAACATTATTTGTAGCTTTCTTCTTATTTCTTTCATTTTAAGGGCTTGCTTCCTTCTTATCAGTTTGAATTGCTGTCTGCTGTCATTCCCTGTTATTCTGAAGAATTTTCTCTTGAATTTTCCACAAGGCATATATACTATTAATGAATTAGTCTTTGTGTATGAAGGAACACATATACCTTGATTTTATGTTTAAATGATTGTATTGCTGGATATAGAATTTGTGGCTGACTTTTCACCCCCAGCATTAAAATGTACAATTCCACTGTCTTTCCACCTCCATTACTAATGATGAAAATTTAGCCAATAGCTTTATTATTGCTTCCTAGTATAGAGTAAGTCGATATTTTGGTGACATCTTCCAAACTCTCTGTGTCTTTGTCTTTCAACATTGGTACTATAATGTGTATAGTTATGAATTGCATTCTGCTTATCCTAAATGGGTTTCACTGATTTACTTTCAGGTATAGATTAATGTGTTTCATCACTGTGAAAATGTTTTTCATTATTTCTCCATTTTTTTCTTTTTCAGTTTTTATTTTAGAATCAGAGCATACATGTACAGATATGTTGCAAAGTTATTTTGCATGATGCTGAGGTTTGGGGTATGACGGAAATTATTAACCAGGTAGTGAACATTGTACCCATAGGTAGTTTTTCAGCCCCTGCCCTTTCTCCCATTATGTTCCCTCTAGTAGTCCCCCATGTCTATTGTGCCCACCAACCGTGGATTCGATAAAGAAACTGTGGTATATATGCACCATGGAATACTATGCAACCCTAAGTAAGAACAAAATTATGCCCTTGCAGAAACTTGGTTGCAACTGGAGGCCATTTTCCTAAGTGAGCAGAAGCAGAAACAAAAAACACAAAACCATATGTTCTCATTTATAAGTGGGAACTTAACATGGGGTATTCATGGGCATAAAGATGGGAACACATGTTTAGCCTCTTTCTATCTTCTCCTTTGTGATTCCTAATACAAATTTGTTAGTATTGTACACGTGGACCTATAATGTCTGAGGTTTTATTCATTCTTCTTTATAATTTTTTCCTTCTTTATATGAGATCTTTTCTATTGACTAGTTTTTCAGTTCACTGATTCTTGTGTCATGTTAAATTGCTGTTGAGTCTATCTAACACATTTTTCAATTGAGTTGTTGTACTTTTCATTTCTAAATTTCCCAGTAGGTCTGTTTTCGTAGTTTTGTCTCTGAGAGCCTCTATTTGTGGAATCATTGTCTTTACAAATTCCTTTTTAAGTCTTTTATTATAGGTTAAAATAATTCTTTGAACATATATTTGGTAAGGATGGAGAACATAGACACCATGGAAATGGAACATAAGGCAGGGAGCTCAGAATTAGATTTGGTGAATTTGGAGTCTCTGATTATGATGCTCTTGTGTGTTTTAATTATTTCCCATGTTTTATGTTTCTCATATTAAAAATAGCTTTTATTTTTAAGATAGTAACTATTATAGAAATTCAGCTTATTAATTCCTGTAAATTTCTAACAGAAAAACTGATGAAAAGATGGGTTTTTTTTTTTTTTTTTTTTTTTGGCCCCCACAGCAGCCTCTGCCTGGGACCTGACTTTGTCTCTGAGTCAGTGGAATCTGTGATGAGGTTTTGAGTTGGGCACTGAAATCACGTCAGGGCAGGCTGTGCTCTGGGTGCTGTGGAGGACAGGGGGACACTCCTTCAGGGTCAGTGATGCTAAGAGTTCGAGGGGAGACTCAGCGTGAAGCTGCCTGTGAGTTGCCCCAGCAATCCTGTTTGGACAGTGATCATCTCACAAGTGTACTCAGATGCCAGTGGATGGCCTAAACGTGGGCTCAGGTTGGAGAAGGACAAAGTTACAGGGATGAATATATAAGGTTCATTTGATATTCTGAAATATCTGTACAACATAATGAATTATATGGGAAGAGAAAGGAGTCACAAGGTTGTGATTTTTTTATTTGATATTAAAAGATATCCCCTCTACTCATTTTTTCATCCACGATGTACCTACTGATATACATGTAACCAAGGTCACTGTTTTTAATTGTCGTTTTAGTAACTGACAGCCTGTGTGCACAGTTCCTATATAACTCTGAAGCCAGACTATCATTCCTATGGGTGAAGCCAGGAAGTGACTGTGGATGTTAACAAATGTGAGTTTCAAGTACACATCTCCAAAGCCACAAAGCACTGATCTGGGGGGAACCTGCTGTCATTCCACTTTCCTATGCCCAGATGAGAGGACACCCTGATCTGTGTTCATCTGATGAACTCTAAAATCTGGAACATATTCTGAAGGTGTAGTTCACACTTCTTTTCTGTGCTAGAGGGACTCTCTTACTGACACATATTGTGTCCTCTGCATAGGACAGTCTGTGATACATACAACTTGTTTTCTGCTAAATAGCCATCGGTCATGTCATTTATGAGTCTTCCATAGGTGTTACGTGGTCTATCACTATGGGGTGTTCCAAAAGAATGGGCCAGAGGTAGAGCTGTCAAACTATAGCTGGATAAAAAGTGTAAATGTCAAGAAAGGGTAATGAAGTGGTGATAATAATAGTAATATTCCAAATTAGTCTGGGCTCTTGGCTGTGATTACTACTAAGTGTGAAAGAGTCTAGGTTTTTTTTATTAGTTTTATTTCAATTGATAAAGTAGCCAGAGTAGTGTGTGCAAATCTTGAATATGCAACTAAATAAAGTTTATGTGTAATTCATTGTCTAGGTGGAATGATAGAGTATTTCACATTCCCTTGTGCTTCCCTCATGGACAATCTTTGTCTGTTGTCACCCCTCCCACCCAGCAAAAGTAACTGTCTTTCTGACATCTACACAATCATTTAGGTTTTCCTGTCTTGAACTTTATATAAATGGCATTCAGAGTATTTTTATCTTTTTAGACTTGTTATTGTTCCTTACAACTCCGAGGTCGTCATTTCTTCCAGAGGAGTCAAGATCCCATCTCATGTCATTTGCTGTGATTCTGAAGGATTTTCTCTCAAATGTCTTATAAGACATAGCTGCTATGAATGAATGTATTTTGTTTATCAAATAATATTTTTTTTTTTGCTTTTTCTTTAGATTTGAAGGGTGTTTTCACTGGATATAGATTTCCTGGTTGCCTTCTTTTTTTTTTCCCCCTTTCAGCATTTTAATATGACATTTTCCTCCTTCTACCCTCTATTGGTCCTGATGAAAACTCAGCCAATGGCTATGTTGTTGTTTCTCTGTATAAAGTGTCTGCTTTCATTCTTGATGCAATGAAGATTTTTCTCGTTGTCTTTCAACGTTTTAATATAATGTGTTCAGTTATTAATTTCTACTGATTATCTAAAAGGTTTTTATTGAATTTTTCATTTAAGATTTTTTTTATTACTTTTGACATTTTTTGTCATTATTTCTCCAAATATTTTTTCTGCCACTTTCTCTTTCCTCCTTTGTGACTCTCATTATAGATTTGTTGGTATCCTTCACTCTGAGCTATAAATCTCTGAAGTCTTTTCTTTTTTCTAAACATTTTCTTTAGACCCAATAATGTCTATTATTCCACTTTCACGTTAACTGATTGTTCTTCCATTTCAAATTGCTATTAGACCTAGCTAATAAATATTTAAATTGAGTTACTGTATTTTTCATTTCTAGAGTTCTCATTTGGTCATTTTTTTATATTTTCCATGCCTTTCTTGAGGCCTTACTTGCCGAATCTTCTTCTTTTAAAAATATTGTCTTTTATATATCAATGATCATAGTTTTAAAAATAATTATTTGAACACCTGCATATTAACTGCTTTGTAGTCTTTGCTAAATCCAATAATTAGGGCAAGTTAGAATTAGCTTTCATTGACTATTTTCTGTTCTTATTATTTTAGCTGCTTTATTTTTGTTCCTTTAATATTGTTCATACTTCTGGTTTTTTTTTTTTTTCAGGAGTTGTTAAACTGAAAATTGTACAATTCCGATAGCATATTAGAGTATCTCTCTTTAGATTATGAGCTTTCTTATTTTAACTTTTAATTTTTTTGGAAATAGGGTCTTACTCTTTCAGCCAGGTTGGAGTGCGGTCGTGTGATCATAGCTTGCTGCAGCCTCAACCTCTTCAGGGCCAGCAGTTCTCCAGCTTCATCCTTCTGAGTAGCTAGGACTATAGGGGCATGCCACCACTCACTGCTATTTTTTTTAAATTGTAAGCTAAGGGTATCACTATTTTGCACACTCAGCCTGGTGTCATACTCCTGGCATGAAGTGATCCTCCCAAAGTACTGGGATTACAGGCTTGAGCCACCAGGCCAGGCCTGGAATTTGTTTGTTTTTTTCTGATCATTTTTAAATTTTCTTCTTAGTTACTTGTCTGAACTTACTGATAGTACCTGACTTATGATAGTTGGAGTTATAATTTTTTGACTTTCAGATGGTGTGAATGTGATATGCATTCAAGTAGAAATAGAACTTCTAGTATTCATACAACTATTCTATCTTTCAGTACAGTATTCAATAAATTACATGAGGTATTCAACACTTTATTGTAAGATAAGCTTTGTGTAGGATAATGTTGACCAACAGTAAGTTAATGTAAGTGTTCTGTGTACATTTAGGATAGGATAGGCTGAGCTATAATGTTCAGTGGATTAGATGTGTTAAATGTATTTTCATGCATGATATTGAAAAATCTGTATCTCACATGGTGTTTGACCACAGATATCTCTGCTTCCTTTTATTCTTAATATTAACATTTAGTTCAAATTTATAGGAACTGTACATGTGTCTGCACAGCGAAGTGGTCACCAATGATTTGAGAAGTTTTGCTCAAATATCTGGAGGTTATAAATCTGTCTTCTGTCAACCCATGTGTGTGTAGTTTAAAAAGCAAACTCCATGCAAATTGCAGCTAGTTCCTACCTCCCTCTGGTTTTACTTTGCACGGGAAACTCCTAGTTCTCATCACTCATATCTATAGCTTCTAGGTCATTAGGAATGTGTGTAGAGATTGTTTCAGTAATATGGGTCTATCTTATCCAGGAATCTCCTATTTACTATCAGCAGATGTACTACTTGCCCCAAACAGGGCATCATCTTGTACTAGTAAAGCTGTGGGCTTTTTCTTTTCATTTCCTATGGAGTTCTCCATGTTTAGTTTAAAATACTGAGGAATTTTTTTTCCACTCCTTGGCTTTACTCAAGTCCACTCCCTTTGGCAGCAAGCTGCCAGTTTCATTTGTTATCCTCACATTGGTAAACTCTAGTTTTGTAATTCATGCTGACTGAGCTGGGAATAGAAGGGTGCTGTCACAAGCAAAAGGCTACAGACATTTTCTGTTCTTATTCAAAGCACTAGTACTTTTTTTTCTATAAAGAATACACATCCTTAATTACTTTATGGTTCACCAGTTTTCAGAGTGCTGAAAGAGTTTTGATATTTCAGCTTTGAGAGTGTGTTTGTTGTTTATTTTTGCACAGAATATTTATTAAACTCTTTGTGATGCCATAAACAGAGATACCTTCTAAAATGTGTTTAATAGCCATGCTGAAATGGAATGAGGTAATGGACTAATATAATTCATTTTGGACTTTAGAACGTGGACTCCAAAATAGCCAAATAGAGCAGAGATGCTAAAACCTCACTAGCTGTCTGTAAAAGAAGCAGCTGGTATAATCAGTAAACACTGAGGGCCTTGTTGAGGTTTTTGTTTCATGTTGAATCACTGTGGGAGGCAAGTCATTATACTGCTGACAGTGATAAACTCCAACATCTTCAGGCTCCAGGCTGCTGATGGTGAGAGTGAACTCTGTCCTAGACCCGCTGCCACTGAACCTGTCTGGGATGCCAGTGGCCCTGAAGTATGCACTATGGATGAGGAGCTTGGGAGCCTGCCCAGGTTTCTGCTGGTACCAGGCTAAGTAGCTGCCAACACTCTGACTGGCCCTGCAGGAGAGGGTGGCTCCTTCCCCTGGAGACAAAGACAGGGTGGCTGGAGACTGCGTCATTACAATTTCTCCGGTGGTATCTGAGATTGGAAAGAAAACAGAAATGCACTATTGTAATCAAGATCAAACCCACTGTCCTTGAGGACAGCCAAAATTGTTGATCTACATTGAATTTTAATTATATTTCTTGCTGAGCAGAGGTGGCAGGAGTTTTCAGTGATGTGCAAAACCACCTCATGTTCCCCTCACCTGGGAGCCAGAGCAGCAGGAGGAAGAGAAGCTGTGCTGGGGCTTCCATGGTACCCTCTGGGTCCTAACTGAGCAGTTCCTCCCCAGGGCTCTGACCCAGGCATTGATATGGGTTTTGGAAGGTAGGGCAGCTGGGAGGGACATGCAAAGCAGCTGGGGTGGAAGCTGGGCTTCCAGCTGCAGGGACCACCTGCTTCTTCCTCTCTGCATGGAGGATCCTGCGCCTCCCTGGTTGTCAGGTCAGAAAAGTCTGTTGGCTCATTCTGAGTGTAGAACTTCCCCCTGGTGATCACAGAATTTCACTCCTGTATCTTTCTTCTCCTCAGTCACCTAAATCCACCCAGATGACATTTGGCACAAGGCTGTTAAGAACAATATAAAAGGCTGTGTTTTCATTTCTCTCTTCCTATCCTCAATATGCCCCATCATCTCCCTAAGTGCATTATTGGATCGATGGAAATGAAGAGTCTGTTAGAACATAATCTTCCAGATACACCTTTCATTTGCTTGTTAGTAATGTTTTGTGAGGGTCTTGAAGATTTCCATTAACCCAGACACCACCCTCTTTGAGTTAAAAAGTTAAAAACTTCTGTTTACAGTCCCATGTCCTGGCAGGCCCTGACACAGATGCTCCATGACTTGCCGCTTGCTTGAAATTGATCAAGTAACTTCACTTCCCTGTGTCTCAGTTTCCATGTCTGTGTAATTGGGACAATAGTGGTACCTATCTTACAGTGCTGTAGACAGTTTAAATAAAATAAGATAAAACATTTACAATAGTATTCATTACATTATGTATGTGGGAATTAATTTTGCTTTTATTGATTGAATATTAAGCACTACAGTCATCATCATTATCATAAATAAACTTAGCATGGAAAATAGTCTTAAATCTAATCCAGGAATGTTTTATCCACAGTCAAACTAAATTTTAAGACTTTTTCTTCAGTACCTGTACACAATTCTAAAAATCCTAATGATTTGGTCTTAATCTGTGCTAAAGTACTCAGACCTTCAATCATTCCCATCCATCCCTGTTTAACGTATTACTTCTCATCATCCATTATCAAAATGCTACACTGTAAAAGGTTACCATGTCCTGTTGCTGTCCTTCTTTCTTATATAATCTTTATTCTACCTTGTTATCTTTTGTCTACTTCTTGCTGCAGGACAATAAGGATAAGCTACCATCATTAGTTGTGGACTTGCTCCAGTATAATTTTGTCAGTCTTGTTATCTTGGAAATGAAGACTATGTCTTGCAAAGAAACAATGTGTTATCAAATATCAAATGGGTCAATGTGTTATCAAATAAAACATTTTATCTACTTATGATCCAATAATTAATTTAGACTGACTTTAACTTTTTTTTAATGACAAAGAAGAGAAGACGATATAAGAGGAAAATAAAATACAATAGAAAATACAAGCTATTGTAACTCTTGCTTCATGGATTTTTACATCTATTTTAGACATGTGCTCACTATATGTGTACAATGGTGATCCAAAAACAGAATGCTAACTGGCTTAAGGAATGCCTGTGTTACATTGGGTCTTGTCTGCTTTTCCAATTATGAACAAAAAGCTACAATACTATTTGTATGAGTATCAAACTTTCTAGCTGCCTGAGATAGAGGTAGAGAAGATTTACTGAGATAAAAGCCTTGGAAGTAGTAGAGGCTTGTCCTATGATGTTACAGGTATTGCTGTGGTTGTTGTTAGGAAATACAGTGTGAGTGAATGCAGGTATGTTTACAAGCTCTGCTCTTCCTCACACTCACAACCCCCTCTAGAGATCATCAGATGGTGGTACAGGAATCTCTGACACCTCTAAGGAAGTCTTTCTTGTTCTTTCCAGAATGTTTCCTGACAAGTATTGTTTTGAATCACAGACTAGGTGGAAATGGGTGTAGAAGAAATGACGAGAGAAAGGGAAGAAGTTTTCAATCCCAGGTAGTTGTTGTAGGCACAGGGAATTGGAATTTTTTGTAGATTTATGCCACACTTCTATCATGTTGGGTAGAGAGGCATCAAACCAGGCTCATTCTTAAAGGAAACATTACATTATTTTAAAGAGAAGGAACTATGAATTTCTTGTCAAATAGATGTTTAAAACTCAAAGATACTTTTTTTTTTTTTTTTTTTTTTTTTTTGGAGACAGAATCTCACTCTGTTGCCCAGGCTGCAGTGCAGTGGTGCAAACCCGGGTCACTATTACCTCCACCTTCCTGGTTCAAGCGATTCTCCTGCCTCAGCTTCCCAATGTGCTAGGATTACCGGCATGTGCCACCACTACCAGATAATAATAGGGGGGAGTAGAGGGCCACAAAAGCATGTACACAAGAGACAACTTTTCTTCTTTTTTACAGAATAGGTCTAATTGTAAAATAGTATTATAATGTATGGAACCATGTTTAAGACAAGTCTCCTGGTATTCGAATTTATGCTGAACTCAAGCAGTGTTGTGATAGAAAGTGAGTTTCTTTTTCTTTAAACTGAATTTGAATTTGCTCCAATAACCTAATAGGCACCCTAGTGACACGTCCTCTGTGATACTCACCATTGTCCCCATTTCTAACAAGGATTTCTACTGGACACAGAAGTTTTTCTAAGTCTAACAAGAGGGAAGGTGACTGGGCCATCATTGTCCTCTTCTCAGATTTCCACTTCCTGCATAGAAGGTAGAGGTAGGAAGACATTATGAAAGTGGATTATAAGCATTTGGTAGTGAACAAAACATGACTAAAGCAGTATTTTTATTCTTTTATTTTTAAATTTTTATTTATTATTATTATTATTTGAGACAGACTCTCACTCTGTCACCCAGGCTGGAGTGCCATGGTGCAATCTCGGCTTAGTGTGACCTTCGCCTCCTGGATTCAAGTGATTCTCATGCCTCAGATACCCAAGTAGCTGGGATTACAGGCGTGTTCCACTAAGTTCAACTCGTTTTTTTGTTTTTTTAATAGAAACAAAGTTTCACCATGTCGGCTAGGCTGGTCTTCCTGTCCTCAAATGACCCATCTACCTTGGCCGCCAAAAGTGTTGGGATTACAGGCATGAGGCACTCCACCGGGCTTTAAGCGATATTTTTATTAAGTAAAGTGTAGAAGAAAATGTGTAAATAAAGTGACAGTAAGAAAACAAAATGGCATTATGGAAAATGATAACTTTAGGGCAGAAAACAAGAGAAGGCAAACCAAGATTCCTGTAGGATGAGCCTCCAATGCACAATCCAAGAAGGAATGTCAAGGCTGAAAACTCTGGAGCATCCAGGTAGTGATCAAAAATACCAAATGCTGAAAACCCAGAGTACCCGAGTATCAGCCTGTGAGTGTCCCCACACCAAATGCCAGGAAATCCTGGAATATCCAGGGGCTGACCAATGCAGAAAATCCTGAAGCCTCAGTGGGGTGGCCAACAATGAGCCCCAAAGGCCGGGTTGGGGCCATAGAACAATGTAACTCTGGCTTCTTAGAGTCAACAGAACAGGAGAATTCTTACAACCAAGTGTCCTGCCTTAAACAATTGCAAAAACCTAATTAGCAGGGAGCCAAAGACAAAACTAAAAACCAAACATATATATCAGGGCAGAAAATAAGATAAAATAGCTGATGGATAAATAAAATGGCATTAGAGGAGATATGACTAAGAGAAGGAACAATGAGGATGTTGTCAGGTGTGCTATGGGGGAATTCAAATGAACTATCTAGCCAAAGACCTTATTTCCTGGATCATCCGATATAGGGCAGGTGTGCAGAGGGGACCCTAACAGGTGTGCAGGAGCCAAAATGGTACCAAGCAGTCTCTCACGTGGGGCCTGTGTGAAGATCTCTCCAGGCTCCCCTGCTTGGGTGGGTTGGGCTCCCGCGGGGGAACTGGAGCACGGAGCGGCTGGCCTGCATGAAGCAGTGGCTCTGTGGCCACTTACCCATCCCCAGGGCTCCACCGCCTGTCAGGAAAGATGATGGCTCTTAAAATAGCCTTTGGCCAGTTGTAACAGCTGTGCAATGTTAGCAACTCTGTAGCTTTGATGGCTGTAGCACTGGTCACCATCTCGCCCTCTCTCATTGATCGCTGTCTTGCCACGTCTCCAATAGCTGTCTTGTCCATTGCTGATCACTGTGTCCATCTTCTCATAAAGGGCCATCTCGTGCTGTTTCTTGCTGTCTTGTTTCTCTGCTGTTTCCACCATCTCACTGCCACATCAAACACTGCCTCTCACCATCGCCAATGGTAGGTGACTGGCTCAATACTGATGCAAGGCCAGTTCTCGGCTTTGCTCAGGAAGAAATGTAAGAGTACTAGCCAGTGATAGAAGAAAACAGCGTTATTGAGGTGGCAGCGGTGTTGCAGAGCAGGGGCATTTCATAGGCAGAGGGCCGAGAGGAGCAGCCAGAGGTAATTTTACAGTCACATCTATACTGACCTTTAATCGTGTGATAATTAAGGGGTGGGTTGTTCAAAAATAGCTAGAATGTGGGTGGTGTACCCCAACTTCCAGGTATTGCCATGGCAAGAGTAGGAATTTCCAGGTGTTGCCATGGCAAGGGGCTGTGACTTCTGGATGTTGCTATGGCAATGGTAAACTGTCCTGGCATTGGTAGCATGTCCTGTTTTGGCCAGTCTCACATCTGGTCCAGAGTGAAGTCCTGCCTACGTCTTGCCTCAAAAGTAGCAAGAAATCTGTAATAAAAAGTTACCCAGAAAAATAACTCCAATTTTATATTTGGTGTTTAGTGACATGCTACTTATGAAAATTACACAAAGATTCAAGTGAACAAAAAAAAATACTCTCAGAATTATTATAGGAGGTCATAATGTCCTGTAGTCCAAATATTAATATGGATTTAACAAAACAAAGGAATTAAAGACTGGTATCTGTTATGAATATAAAAAAATCTTAAGAAAAAAGAAAAATGGAATCTATCTGTATATCTAAACATTTAGTGAACACACATTGTAAAAAGTATTACAGATTTTATAAGAACTCTTGATAGGTAATTTTAATTTCTGAAAAATATATGTGAACCGTAAGATATGTTGGGTCTCTTTCCCTAACTTAAAAAATATTTCTTTGTATTTAAATGCTTTACTAATTTTTAATCACTTTTTATTGCTTAGAATTTTAGCTGATATAAATAAGAAATGTGTATTAAAATCCTACCACTTTGATTTAACTATTGAAACATATTTAAATTTTTGGAAAAATCAAAAAATACCTAGCAAAGGGAGCTATTGCCAGAAGATACACAATTCTTTAGTGTCAGTCTGCGATTATCTCCCAGAAATAACTTTTGGCTCATGTAGCTTCCAGTACACTGCAAGAATAAAAGATGTGAAGACAATGTTACTTAACTGGATTTGTAATTACTCACTATTCACTGTTAACCAATTTTATTGAAAAAAATGATTCCAATCAAATACACTGATTTTAAATGTACTGTTGAACAAGGTTTTATAAATAAATACACTCTTGTAAGCAAAATCAATACACACAACATTTCTATAACTCCAAAACGTTTTGTCCTGCTCTTCAGGAAGCAACTTGTTTTCCACCTCACAGAACAGAAAATCCTTGGTTGGCTTGTTGTTAGTATAGATTCCACTTTCTTTTTAAGAATTTCACATAAATGGAATATAGCACGTGTTCTTTTGTAGCTGGTGACTTTCGTGCAGCATAATGGTCTCCTAGTCTCACTCATGTCACCCTGTGTCCTAATGATGTGTTCCTCTTTACTTCTGAGTACTATTTAGCTGTTTAGTAATTTCAAAATATATCCCATCACCTGCTGATGGCCACGTGGGTTGTTTCCGCTTTGAGCTATTATGGATAAAGCAGTCAGGAATGGTATTATACAAGGCTTTGCATGAGTATTTCTTTATTTCTTTTGGGCAAATACCTAGGAGTGCAGTTACCGGGTCTTACAATGAGTGTTTAATACTCTGCCAAACTGTTTTCCAAAGTAGTTGGACCATTTTACATCTCTACCCAGAATTCATGAGAGTTCTCAATGTTTTAGCTACTTGTTTTTAAGACTTTTTCTTAATCATCACTCAACAGTAACCACAATGGCTAATGATCATTAAGTCATATTTTCCTTACAATTTTCTTGATTTTTCTGGGTGCTTGACTTGTATCAGTATATTGAAAACAGGATCAATATTGTCTTAACCACCTTTTAAACACTTTCCCTAAGTCATGATATTTAGGATGATAACAGGAGATCTAAAGGGACTGTTGGTAGTAGTAACAGGCATTATTCAATATTTATTATCATACTCCTTAAGGCAATACATTTTGAGTGAAATAGCATTCAACAAGACTTGGGATAAAAAGGATCTAATCTCACCTTTAGCATTACATATTAGAAAACATTGGAGAAAACAATCTAGGAAGAGAATCAGAGGGTGTTTTGCTAGTGGAGAAGTGCTGCAACACCTAAACCCTATTAATGCCAGATCTTTGCAGTGATTTCCACTCATAAAGTTGAGTTGACTCCTTGCCTTGTTCTCCTATGTGTCTGTGTGACTTCATGCTGAGGGCATGTGACATCGCAGAAGGAGAAGCGCACTTGTGTACAGAAACATGGCTTAGGAGATTGGCTTTGGAGGTAGTTGCAATGAAATATACATTTTGAAGAAGTTCCCTATGAAATGTCTTATAAATTGTTTCTTATGGCCAGGTGCTTGGGCTCACACTTGTAATCTTAGCACTTTGAGGGACCAAGGAGGAAAGATCACGTAAAGCCAAGAATTTCATGCCACAGGGAGACCTCATGTCAACAAAACAGACACGCACACACACACACACACAGATGCACACACAATTTGTGAACAATGGCATCACAAAGTGATTATTTATGAACTTTTGCTAAGAAAATTACAAAATGAAGCAATGTCTTCCGAGCTAACAATACTATAATAAAGATGTTAATTACTTAACTATAGAAAATACAGAGAACATAAAATTGTCTATTTTAACCATATTTAAAAGTGACATTAATCATATTCACATGTTCTGCTATTATTACTGATACTGTCTCCAGAATTCTTTTCATCTTATAAAAATTAATATCTGTACCCCTTAAGCAATACTCCCCCCCGCCCCCCGACATTTTCTCTATCCCTACCCACAGCAACCTCCATTGCAGTTCTTTCTCTATGTTAATGACATCGTTGAAGCAGCTTCACTGTGCACTGGTTACCAACGTACTTGAGTCTGGGAAACAGAACACCCACACACAGCAAGTTACATGAAGTGGCCTTATTATTTACAGATAAGCAGCAAGGGAACACAAAAGTCTTGGACTTAAAATTTCAAATGGACTGTGCCCTGTAGCATCTTGAAAGAAGGAATTACTAAATTCCTTACAAATTGTTGAAAAGCCTTAAAGAACAGACTCCAGCCAAAGCCTCTAGAACAATTCCAAGAATCCTACTGCTGGCACAGGCTGGGGAGGAGCTCCTACTGCTTGAGACTCCACATTCAAGCTGTCTCTTGCAGCAGAAAAGAGAGTGGCTCTTCTCACTACTGCCCCCAGAAGGACAGCAGCTCTGCTATCAACTGTCAGCTGCTAGAAATCTGACCCCTTTCTCTGACTGCCCATCAGATGTGTTACTACAGAGTCATTTTGCATTGAGAGGAGGGAGGGGAAATGCCTGATCTCACTCAAATGTGCTCATTTTCCTGGTCTGGGTCACAGCCAGTCAGCACAGTCCTGTGGGCACAATACCTTCACTTGCCAGGTTCCTAGGAAATGAGAGTATCTTTTTTGACTGTAGAAAACATGGAGGTGGGGAGGGTCGAGGAATAGCAAGAGAAGTACTTGTAGTTTCCTAAGCCTTCCACTCTAGTTTCCCCAAATGTTTTCAATCCATTTAATTCATGATAATAAACACCTTTCTGCCTAATCAGCCATAATCACTTTTCTTAGATCCAAATGATTCAGTGATAAAACTAAAGAGAAAAAATAAATACACTTTTCAACGTTTAAGTTGACCAGGAGGCTGTCCCTGGTGTTTACCCCTCCATACCCCACTACACATTTCATCTTCCCTTTGCCTCACTGGAGACCCAAGTGCAGGCAACGCTTCACATGACTGTGATTCCTAGAACTTCATCTTGATGACTGTTGAAATCTTCTCTGAGTTTTACCAGCGCAAGCGGCAATAAATAGAAACATTGCAGAAGTTCCCCTAGGGTCCATATTTTCTGTGCTTCCTCTCTAAAATATGTAGCATCAATCCTATTTGCTCTTGCTTTATATGGGCTACATCTATGGCCCCAGCACACACCCGAACCTGTTTTGGACAACTTATCCAGTATTGTATTAAATCTAAATGATCACATGCCTATCTTATCTTATCATTTCTTTAAATTTAATGAAACAATTGTTATGTCAACTCTTTGGATTCAGAACCATCAACCAGAAAACCACAGCCCTGAGAAAACAGAAATAAAGTATTTCAAGCTGTTCATTTGGTATAGCAACGATGAGTCTACAGCTCATTTTCCAGATATAAATATTCTGTTTATGGGAGTAAAAGCACCATTCACACAGTTAGTGTTTCAGAGCCTCCACCACATCTGACAGCATAGCAATTCACTAGCACAAGTGTTTGTGTGCCAGCTTTGCTTGACTGATAATGGTTTTTCCCTGTCTATAGGGAAAGCTGCACCTGTGCACATGACAAGAGCATGAGCTACACTTTGCTTCACCTTTTTTGAGCTAAATAAGTTGCTTGATCCAGAGCCATATTATGGAAGAACTTCCTGACTCTGATGAAAACACTTTGAAAATCCTCAAATAATATTTTATGCAGAAACATAACCAAAAAGGAAGGCAAATTCACATATAGTAAAATAACCACTGCCCTCCTCATGTTACACAAGGTCCACTGGAATCACCCGATACCAGCTGTTAGTCTGAGCCCTGATGTGTGGTACAAAGTTACAGGTTCTGGAGGGGTCAGTTTTCTTGGCAAATTGGGTGTTCAGAAGAGCCAGTAGCCCTGTACATCTCAGTTAGTTGAAAGTCATATTATTGAGTCCCCACACGGACCTCCATAACATTGGTTCATGAGGCTACCTGGGAAAGTGGGCAAAGGTGACTGACTGAAGTCCATGTGTTCAATCATCCTCATTATTAAAAGCCTCTGCTCGTTAATGGAATTTCAATGAATATTCACTTGGAAACCTTTTTTTTCTTGATTATGGCTCATTTTTGAAACTTCTAGTTATAGCTCTTGCTGAATGACTTTGTCTGAAATCATCCTGTTGCATTTCTTTTAAGGCCTGATGATCTGTCAAAACCAACAGCCAATATTATTAAATTGCTATTCTCTTGGCTATGTGATCATCAGATGTAGGTCTTGCAGTTTACCCACTGTTATGAGTTTTACATTTCCAGGGCTTCCTTGACAGTGGCACTGATGTGACTCCATCCAGCATCCATTGTTGTGAGAACTTTATTTGGCATATCATCATCGTGGGCATGAACATAATGGAGACTTTCATAGGAAGCAATGGTTAATACTCAATATTAGCCAAATTATGCTCTAGTCCTGCCCTTGCAGCTCTGCTGAATTGGAAAAATATTTTAGGTAACGACAACCATTTGGTAAAGTTTTAGGAATAAAGGCTACAAAGAAATTTTCTGTAGCAAGAGTATGAACTAGATGTTGTCCAAAATACCATTTTTTTTTTTTTGTGGAATGTAACAACAATTATTTAAATGTATATAACTTAGTTATATTTTATAAATATGTATATATTGCATACATAATAGAAAAAATATACTTAAAGATGAATACTGTATATGTTTTTAGCCAACATTTTATCTAATAAATATATATTCACTTCTATGTATCTTAAACATACATGCACCTTTTTCCCTAAATAAGGTAAACTTTAATTTTTTATTGAAATACTAATTAGTTTTAATTTTGTCTCTTTCTATTAACAAACTTCATAATTTGATTACTAAATATTCACATTTATATCACCAATTTAAGAAAAAATACATATGTTTATGTAGGTATAGGTGTAAATACTGTATCATGAAGCGTTTATGCATTAATTATTGGTAACTGGTTAAATACACAACTCAGTGGCTGATAACAGTAAACATTTGTTTTCGTGTTCATGGATGCTCATGTTCACAGTCATCTGACTGATCAAGGAAGGGCTCTGCTGAGTGGTTCCTCTGCAGGGCACTGAGCTTGTATTCAGCCTGTAGATAACAATTGTTTAATGACAATGCTGAACAGCAGTGACTAAACATGACACAAGATTCTTGTGACAGGTCACAGGAGTGATCAACCTCCCAAACCAAATCCCACAGTTGAGTTTACATGCAATAATTTCTAACATAGATTCATGCATTTTAAATATATTCCTTTCTTTCAATGAGTACAAATTTTCAAGAAAATGTTACTCCACCTAATTATAGAGGTGTTTGATCATTCTGTCAACAAATAAATAAGTTTTCAAACTTTACAATCCTGAAAATATTTGCAAATGTAAGTTTGCATTAATAAGAAAACAAAACTGGATGTGTTTTCAACATGTGGCTTCAAATAGAATTTTTTTAAATGGCCTTTATGGAGGATAATCATTTTAACTTATGTAAATATCCCTCCTTACCTCTCGTGTCCTATAGAGTTGCCCAATAAGAGATCCCCCCGTGAGATTTGGAAGTCAGAAAAGGAAGACTCAATACTATCCATTGGTACCTAAGACAGGCACAGAGATAAAGGTGAGGACTGGAGAAACACCTGGAAAAATACTCTAGGAAGTTGAGAACTTCAGCAACCCCAGACTTAAGCTTGCAGACAGGACTGAGGACCACGTGGTTAAATAGCCCATACTTCAGGGGTGGATGCATTCTGTTTTCTGAGGGAGCACCAGAGAATCCTGTTTCTAATATCAACTTTCCTGAATACTATAACCTTGGCTTTGAAAGTTTGTAGTGTGAACATTAATCATAGGAATTGGGTCATTCTGTCATACCCAATAAAGACAAGAAATCAGAGGAGAAAGACACTCAGGGTGAAAAATATTGTTTCTAGAATGCAATTGAAATAGGCCCTATTATCCCACAGAACTAAAGTTTATGGTTTTTTGAATAAACATAGAAATTGACTTCCCCAGTCTTAAAACTCAAGATAGTTACATTTGTCTTACCTGAGCTCTTTTTTCAGTAAACCAACAATCAGCTCTCCCAGATACTATCAAGGGGTTGAAATTTATGTATCACTGAATTGGGACAGTGAGAAATCAGAACCTTCACCCATTATGATTGCCTAA
Organism: Papio anubis; assembly: GCF_008728515.1. Classification (NCBI taxonomy): domain Eukaryota; kingdom Metazoa; phylum Chordata; class Mammalia; order Primates; family Cercopithecidae; genus Papio; species Papio anubis. Next base: position 88,933,382 of record NC_044989.1, read on the forward strand.
CTGACCTCCTGCTTCTTGTTGACCAAATTCTCTTTCTTACCCCTCCATAATTCCTGTTTCCCACATTTCTTCCCTGCTATGTGCACCCCTAATTTTGGTTGGTCAGGGAGATACGTTTGTGAATGGTGTCCCATCTCCTCAGCTGCAGCACCTGATTAAAGCCTGTTCCTTGCCAATGCTTGTTGTCTTAGTGATTGGCTGTCTGTGTGCTGAGCTGCAGGATCTACACCGAATCCCTGGCATTTCAGTAACAAAATTCTCTGCAAGCTTCACTGCTTTGACTTCTTGTAACCTGAAATCAAATTGATCCACAACTTCTCAGAAAACTTGACATAATTCTAGGATTCACTTTGTCCACCACTGCTTACCAGCCTGAGCTTCCCAACTCACAACTATTCCTCATGCCAATGAACTTTCTCAGAGCCATAGGTAACATTTTCCTTCTTTCAAAAAATGCTACCTTTCTCTCTGTTCTTCCAACATATTGAAGACCACTGAGTTTTCCTGTATGCCCCATTTGGGAAATATTTCTATGAAAATAAAACAAATTTAGAGATTCATGTCTACATTTTATTTAGACTTCTGTAGTTTACTCTAATTCTCTGTATTGAGACAATTCCTGCTTAGAATATCTACACTGGCTTCTTCTGTGTTATATAAACTCCAACTGAAGCCATAAACTAGGCTCCTCAGGTGTCATGATCTCTGTCTTTAGTAAATCAGGAGAGGCATTGCTATGTCTGTGCAGTTGGGGCTGAGAAAGAGAAAAGAATTAGGGTGCAGAGGTGACTTCATGTCCCCCTCTACCAACACCATCAGAGAGTGGCTGCATCTGAGGAACACTCTCAGCCCTGTGGAGGCATCAGGAGGAGCAGCTGGGGCAGCCCAGCCTCACACATCTGCTTCCCTGGGGGTTTTTGTTCGGGTTTGAAACACTGTGAAAAGGTAATTTTTAAACTGTTGACAATAATAAGTTGCAAAATCTTCAGGCTGCAGGCTGCTGATGGTGAGAGTGAATTCTGTCCCAGATCCACTGCACTGAACCTTGCTGGGACCCCACTTTGCAAACTGGATGCAGAATAGATCAGAAGCTTAGGAGCTTTTCCTGGTTTCTGCTGATACCAATTTAAATAATTGCTAATG